>NC_081826.1:254902750-255210875 GCF_030867095.1 Alligator mississippiensis
CTCTGGCCAGGCCCCAGACTGGAGCCCAGGCTGGAACTGCTGCCACTGCCATTGCTGCTACAGGGATGGGCTGGGGCTGGTCCAACCATCTGCTCCATGGCCCATCCTAGAGTCAGAGACATGTTGGGGGCAAGTGGTGGGTGGGAGATAGACAGAAAGGCAGAGACTGCAGGGGAGAATGGAAAACAGGAACAGGCATGGTACAGGAGTAGGCAGCAGCCATGGCTCTGACCCTGTCCCTGGGTCAGGGCCACAGTAGCTGCCTGTGCCTGCCCCCTCCCTCCCCGCCCCCCTACTCAAATCCAAGACAAGGAACTTTCCCCCCATGTTAAATAGGGGGAAAAACTTCATCTAGGATTTGAGTAAATATGGTACATTTCACCCATTCTAAACCACTGTGCACCATAATTCCTCTGAAATATCCACAAACCCTATAGATTTTATTATGTAGCATGGTATACACATTAGGAGTGCGCGAAATGGGCCATATTCGATTCAGATGTGGCCCAAATCGGGGACAGTGATTCTATTAGTTGATTCAGATCATTGTCCCCAATTCAATTTGGCCAAATCCCAATCTGAAGATTCAATGCCGATTCGGGGAATCAGTGATTCAGCCATAGACACAGCTTTAAATGTTTTTTCTATATACATCGAGGTACCAGGCATGGCTCGTGAATGCTGCGATGCTGGGGCAGATGGATCATTTCACAGGACTGCACCACCCCTCCCCCCACGTGTTCAGCAGCAAACCCAGAAGTGGACCAGAAGTACTTCTGGGAAGTGGACTCCAGGTGCTTCCCCCCCCCCCCCCCAACCACACCCAGACCCAGGGGGCATTAGTCGTGAAGGCTGGAGGGGTATGGGGGCTCGTTCCTGTGCGCTCCCCAGTGGACTGGAAGTAGACCAGAAGTGCTTCTGGTCCACTTCTGGGTCCGCTGCTGAGCACACTGGGGAGCCCCCCAAACTCCTGTGGGATGCTCTATCTGCACCACCATCGCAGCATTCACGAGCCACCTGGTACCTTGAGGTATGCAGAAAAAACATTTAAAGCCATGTCTATGTCCAAATTGCCAAATCTTTCCAAATCTCTCTGGATCGATTCAGAGGGTTCCAACTCGATTCAGAGAGATTAAAGTATCTCCTGATTCAATTCGGATTCAGAGATTCAGCCACTGTATTGGGCCGAATCTCTGCTGAATCAAATCAGGGACCGAAGCTTCGCATAGCCCTAATACACATCCTTATGATGTTACTTAGCAAGTCATGGTCTCCACCCTATACCAATAGCATTAATGTTTGGTTTGTGTGTGTCTGTGGATGGCATACCACAAATACTAAACCTGAGCAGCAGCATTAAATTTCTGTTTGTTTATTCTCTGTATTAGCAAAAGTGTACGTGGGGAGCTAAGTTCATTACTCTGTGAATGCTGCACAATCTGATAAAAAAGAGAAAAAATTAAAAGGGAATTTAATTTTTTAACCTCACCTATGACTTTTGAACCTATCAATGATATAGGGAAGAGGGGTATTCACTGGGCATTTATTCTGAGCCTTATCTTGGGGTGTCTGTAAGTATCTTGAGACCTGTTTAGTATCTTACTATGTCTTTTGCAATGTGCCATATATTTTCTTGGACTTTAAGAATAATTATAATCTTCAGTGGTCTGTTGGAAAACTGTATAACAATCGCAAGAGTTCAGTGGAAACTACCACCTGTCACAGCAGCACAAAACAGTTGTACTTAGCAGCCACCTCCACCCTCCCCACCCCCGACCCCAGTTTTAACATCCAATTTTCTGTCTATTTCAGATACTTATAAAGTCCCCCCATTACTACAGCGGCTGGTTCTCTCAAAGTTTTATGCAGTTATCTTAAAACACTCCACTGAGGCAGGGAAGCACTACAATCATGGTTGTACAGATGAGATGGACTTCTGAAGCACAAAAAAGCAAAGGTCAGTAAACTTACCATGCTCAGCAGAACAGCCTTCAAGCACAATGTGCCACTTTTTATCGGTTGCCTCCTAAACCAAAAGAAGTATAATTACATCTCTGTGCAACCAGTTAGCCAGGGAGCTAGCTAATTTGCCCCTGTTACTCAGCAGTATTAATTAATTCATGCACAGATTCACACAGATGTGGTTACACTGCTTCAGACTTAAGAAGCTTGCTGCCTGATATAGCAGTATTTCTGAGACTGCTGCTGAAGTCAGTAAGCTAATTATGTAGATACAACTTATATGATTTGCCTAGTGTTATGTTGTGGTGTAGCAGAACTTTAAATTGATGTAGCCGAGGCCTAGGTTAGTGCCCTAATCACTACACCATATTTCTCTTGGTAACAAACCTTTTCTCTCACACACCTTTTTAGATTCTGTCTCCTCTCCCAAGGATATTTCCACCTTCATTCACTTTATGATACTAGTATGCATCCTGAGAATTCAAAAAACTATTTTCTCTTGGCAAATTCTCTCAATGCCCTTACTGACTGTACTGCATGTGGAAATGAAAAGACATATTTAATACAAATATTATCATTAATGATACATTTATTATAATTTTTCAGGACTTTTTTCAGCTGGAGTTTCTTTGCAGGGAAAGAGCATAGAAGACTTTAAAGAAAAAAAGCATCACTTGGTGCCATAAATTATCTAGGACTTGATCCTGCCTTTATTGCTTGAAGTCAATGGGAAATACGTGTGCATAGGAAAAGCAGAACTGAGCCCTCGGCAAGCATCTGTGTGTTTTTTAAAGGAATCTTTTATGATAAAATAGAAAAAGAGGGAAATCAGTACTTCATAAGCATCAAATCCATTTCAGCTTAAACCTGACCATGCAATTATATAGATGGCTTTTCTCACATAAATAGATCCATTGATCAGCTTTATTCATGTGAGCAGAGTTTTGTTATTGTATCATTTTCCACCTTGCAAATAAGGCTTGATCTGCCAAACGTACGCTTAACTTTATACGGGTAAGTCATCCTATTTTAATGCAAATATCCATATGCATAAGGTTGCAAGAAAGAGATCTAAACCTGAACTTGGGGAAAACTAAAACAAAAAGTAACCTGGAAAATGTAAATGCATATAATTTAAATGCCTTGCGCATAAAAAATATAAGAAAATGGATAGACTAGAATTGTCCAGAAGACATTTTTATTAGCCCAGAAAAAGTGTGTGGTACTTTTTGTGTACAAACAACATTTTCCATAGCTGTTTTTAAGTCTTTTCTCTTTCTCTTTTTTTCCCCTGTCCTTCTCCTCACGCAAACCCCAGCTTACTCTGAACATTTTAGAAAAAATGTAATCAAAATTAGATTGTTTAATAGGAAATAATCTTTTAGATATGTTTAATTATTTTAATTATATGTCTTTTTGTGCTTGAGTTTTTGCATTTTTAAGTATTTTGAGGGCCATTAATGAAGCTTTTTATGTTTTTGCTTCCTTTCTTTTAATTTATAGAGAATTCACATGCACAGAGCAAGCAGTTGGGTTATTTTCATCATTATAGAGCTAATATTGTGCTTACAATGATATCATTCCTACTCTTCTACAATACCTTACTAATTAGGCTTAAAGGGTATTTTTTTCCCATTGTACTCATATACTGATTGTTTCTTCACTACTCTTGGCTCTTCTGCCAGTACCGCCAGCTGCTCCTTCATGCTTTTACTATATGAAGGACATACAATTTCTCTGAAATGTCAAGAAATTCAATTAACTTTGGTTTGACCTTTTCTTCCCCTTAAGTGCACTGATTTGAGCTGCTGTATACAACACAGTAACATTTTTTGTATTATAAAAGTATTAACTTAAGATACTAACATCCAAAACAGTAAATGCAACTATTTCAGGAAATACCATATTTTCTCAAATCCAAGATGAAGTCTCCCCACCACCCCCCGCATTTAACACAAGGGGAAAAAAACCCTTGTCTTGGATTCAAGTACCAGATGGCAGGATGACAAGTGGCTGCTGCATCTTCAACTCCAGCCCCAACTCTGGGTTGTAATTATCACTGCAGACACAGTCCGCCTCCTGTCACATCTGCCCATGCCACTGCCTGCCCCCTGCAACCTCTGCTCCCCTGCCTGCCCCCTCCCACTGCCACCTCTGCTTCCTTCCCCCACTGCCACCATTGCTTACCTCTCCAACTCCAACATGATGCATGGGGCCCAGACTGGAGCTGCCACCCCCACAGCAACTGATGCGTAGCTGAGCTGGGGCCAGAGCAACCATGTGTTCTGTGCTCTGGGCTAGAGCAGGGACAGAGCTGTGCTGGAGCTGGAGGGGTAAATGACAGTGGCAGGGAGGGGGAGATAGGTGGGAGGGGCTGGCAGGGGAGCAGAAGCTGCAGGGGGCAAGTGGTGGCTGTGGGGAAGGGAAGGCATTGGCGAGGGAGATGCCAGGAGATGCAGGCTTGTGGGAGCAAGTGGCAGTGGGAGCAGGTGCCATGGTGGGCAGGTACAGCAGGGGAGCAGGTGCTAGGGCATGCTGACACTGGGCAGGGACAAGTGGGGGGGGAGAGGGACAGAGACAGGGTGGTAGAGGGGGAGGGGGCAGAGGCAGGAGTCAGGCCACTTGACTATCCTGATACCTGCTCCCTGCCATACTTGCCTGTGAAAAGGACAAATTTAAGACAACCCTCCAATAATGTGATTCTATACATGGAAAACTATAACAAATTTATAAATTTTCCTTGTGTACAATCTAATTATTAGGGAGTCATCTTAAATTCAGAGTCATCTTGGATTTGGGTAAATATGGTACATACTGGTATGTATATGGGGTATAAAACTACCAGCATATTAATAATGTCAATATATAACACTCAGTTGCTATAATGATGAATGCTATAGAAACTTGCCTTTTACTGTCTTGTATAAATAGTATATATTGATTAGGACTGTGCAAAGTTTTGGTCACTGATTAGATTTGGTGGATATTAGGCCCGTTTCAGTGGCCAAATCTCCGAATCTGAATCAAATCAGGAGACCCTTTAATCACTCTGAATCGATTCAGCAAGATTCAGAAAGATTCGGTGATTCAGACATAGACACAGCACATACCTCAAGGTACCAGGCGGCTCAAGGTATCACAGCATCTGCAGTGCTGGGGCAGATGGAGCACTGTTCCTACTGTCCAGCAGTGAGTAAGAAGCTCATATAGGTGTGGAAGAAGCACAGGTTCCCCACACTTGATCACTTCCTCAGGAATGCCATCTTTCCCTGGGGCCTTGCTACTGGCCAGATTGCCTATTCCTCAACATTTGAAATATCATCAAGCTCTTCAAGGACAAACAAACTCTCAGTAGAGTTAAGGGCTATGTCAGTGACATCATCTTCCCTTGAATAGATTCAAGGTATTGTTCTACCCATCTTTTCATCTGTTGCTTTGATCTGTTATGACTTTTCCTGGTGCTGTCTTTAATGGAACTGACATATTTGCAGCTGGACCTGTCATCTTCGTGATTCTGTCATACATGTGTCTGATGTTTCCAGCATCAAGTGCAAGATTAAGTTTTCTCTCAAAATTGCAGACAATAATCATGGGTGCAATTTATTGAGATTAGTTGGAGAACACTCCTTGCTTTTTCAGTTCTTTAAAAGTTCCATCTAAGGCATTCCTCTTGTGATTTAACATAGTGTTGCAAGGCACTGAGGTATGCCTGCTCCTTTAAGGGCAGAGGCAGCCTAGCAAAGGAGCCTTGGTCTAGGCAGAGCTCCACAGTTGCTGGTTACTTGAGTAACAGGCTAATAAGGTTATTAGCCGCCACCTGCAGGCAGTCAGCTGACCGGAAGGAGGGAGTACCCAGGGAACATATATAAGCTGGGGGCTGGGGTTGGCAGTTCTCTCTGGCAATGGCCAAGGGAAGGAGCTCCTGCACAAGAGAGCTACCTGAGACATTGTGCTACCTTCAAGCACAGTAAGACTCTTGGAGCTCACAAGGTACCCAGGGCTAAGGGGTATGCTATCCTAAAAGTTGAAGTTTGCTGTCTTAAAGAGGCAGATCACTGCCCTCATGCTTGTTGTTATGTTATAGCCCAGTTGCTTATGTCACAAACACCATGTTTGTATTATTGTTTGTACTGGTGGTTTGGGATAAGGCTATTAGGGGAGATGGAGGTCTCATTAGTGCCCAGAGTGGAGCACATGATTGTGTAGAGCCCCAGCACCAGAAAATGAAGCTGCAGGGGACTGGAGAGCCCTGGCAACAGAAGAGCACAGCTACAGGGGGCTGGAGATCCCCAGTGTCAGAAGGGTACAGCAGACAAGGGCCAGGGGCCTGGTGACAAGAGGAGATTGATGAGAGTTAGTGATTCAAAGCAGGGTCAGACACAGTGGGTCTAGGCTAGAAGGCCTAGCAATATTAAAGGGGTGGAGGCCGAGTAGGCCGAAGCCTCAACAGAGGGTATAACATCTGTGTAACACCAACAAGGCATGGGGCATGGTAAAAGGGGAGGTTTGGAGCCACACAATTGACCCATACAGCCTGAGGTGCCCCGTGCAGCACAGTACTGAAGAGAGGCCTGGCAAAGTGCTCAAAGATCAATGAGGTTCAGCGGGCCAGGACCAAGCGCATGGGCAGCCTCCCAATTTATTTTACCAACAAGACATGGCAGGTGAGATAAGAGGGCACTGTTGGGGTGAAGTTCACATCACAGCCACCTCTGGGGACCCCGCTCCATGACACACAGCAGTTAGTTTGACTTTGATCAATGGAATCAATTCATGTGAATGTGCCTTGAACCAATCTTGGTTTCCTCTGATCTGTTTGCCAAATATAAAGTCAGCAGTGGCACAGATCATTCTTTTGAGGCTTCCCCACTTTTCTTCTGTAGTCTTGCATGAAGGCAGCTCTGAAGCAGCCCCCTTCAAAGCCTCCATAAACTGCAAGGTTTTTAAATGATCAGATGTATTGGTGATGTTAATGAGTGGCAAACACTGATACGTAGAAGAGATTTGCTTTCATTTAATCTTAATGACCACAAGCGAGTGATCATCCTATTCAAAATGTGTCAAAATCAGCACTATGGTAGCTAAGATTAAGGAGGACATTCTTGGTCCAGCTGGTGCCATTGACTGGATCTTGGGTGTCTCCATGATACCTTATGGCACAGCTTAATTTGAAAGAATGTGGGTGACGCACAAGTTATAATAGAAGCAGAACTCTAATAGACGTTGTCCATTATCATCAATGCTTCCCATGTTATGTGTACCTAGCCAAATTGACCAGGATTCACTGTCAGCACCAGCTCTGGCATTTAAGTCCCCCAGGAGGATTTGGAATCTTACTGATAACACTAGCCAATTCTCCATAAAACTTATCTTTAACCTTAGCAAAAGAGTTGAGTGTTGGAGTGTAGGCACTCACTAAGGTTACTGTAACTTCTCAGGTATAAAGGCAAAACATAAGGATCCTCTCAGAACCATTCAATTAATTCTTGATTGTTTTGAGAAGATTGTTTGTAATAGCAAAGCTTACACCATGTTCATGTGTCCCTTCGGGAGCTTTCCCTTGCCAGAAGACTGTGTAGTATTGTTCTCTTAAGGAGCCATCTGTAGCCAGGTGTGTTTCTTGCAGTGTTGCGATGTCAACTGTTTACATCCATATTGATCACTGCTGTCTTCTGCCTTTTTGTAGTGTTACAGGGAGTATGTACATCTGGCTGCTCAACTTCTGTAGTGCTACAAAGGCATTTAAAGCACTACAGGTGTTTTGTCTTTCCATGACTGTTAGCATCTGGCCTGCTCTCTGCAGAGGGAATATTGTTCCACAGAATCTTGATACTGTTAAATCCAAAATCAAGGATAGATGTTGAATGGCACCTTCCTTACATCATCTGGTGACCACATACTTTAGAAAAATAGAAATTGTATGCTTTGAATGTGATCAAACCTGTCAGTATACCCTTCATTTAAAGAGGCTCACATGAAAGTACTGCTGTTCTTTAGGCCTTGACATAATTAGGAGTTGGTTGTTTTAGATATGGCTGAAGCAGTAATTAAACAAAAAGCAAAGCAAAAAAAATAATGAATTTTGTTAACAGTTGTTAGATCTGTTGCAAATAAAGATGTTTCATAGTTGGTAGGGCTGGAAGGGACCTAAGCAGATCATCAAGTCCAATCCCCTGCCATGGCAGGAAAGAGTACTGGGATCAAACGACCCCAGCAAGATGTTCATCCAGCCTCCTCTTAAAGACCCCCAGGGTAGGAGCCAGCACCCCTGCTCTTGGAAGTTGGTTCCAGATCCTAGCCGCTCTGACAGTGAAGTAGCGCCTCCTGATATCTAGCCTGAATCTACCCTCTGCCAGCTTGTGACCGTTATTTCTTGTCACTCCTGGTAGTGCTCAGGGGAACAGGGACTCCCCCAATGCCTGCTGGTCCCCCCTGACTAGTTTGTAAATGACCACTAGATCCCCCCTCAGCCTTCTCTTGTGGAGGCTGAACAGGTTCAGGTCCCTTAACCTCTTCTCGCAGGGCCTGCCCTGCTGACTCCTGATCATGTGGGTGGCCCTCCTCTGGACTCTCTCCATGTTGTCCACATCCCTCCTGAAGTGCAGCGCCCAGAACTGGACACACAACTCCAACTGGGGCCTGACCAGTGTCACATAGAGGGGGAGGATCACCTCCTTGGACCTGCTCGAGATGCATCTGTGGATGCATGACAAGGTGCGGTTGGCCTTCCTGACCATGTCCCCACACTGTTGGCCCATGTTCATTTTGGCATCAATAATGACTCCAAGATCCTTTTCTGCCTCTGCACTGACGAGAAGGGAGTTCCCCAGCCTGTAGGTATGCTGCTGGTTCTTCCTCCCCAGGTGCAGCACCTTGCACTTGTCAGTGTTGAAACCCATCCTGTTCTCATCCACCCACCGCTGTAACCTGTCTAGGTCTGATTGCAGCCTATTCCTCCCTTCTAGCATACATCTAAGTGTCATCTGTGAACTTGAAAAATGTCTCTTTTGAACCACTGAGAGATTGCTCTTCTATTACTTTTTCAGTGTAACAATCCCAGTTGGGTCCCCTAGCATGTCATTTTAATGCCAGAGGTCAAATTAGCTGCTAACCTTGTACCAACTCATTTTAAACTTGTTCTGCTTTTCAAACTCAGTGTTTATTCATGAGGGTGTGTGCGTTTTTTAAATCAAATGGAAATCTTTGAAAGATGGGAAACAATTAGCTGGCAGAATAGGTGATACCGGAGTTATTTCCTGTTCTGTAGTGAATGTTTCATGGCAACTAGCTTGCATGCATGTATACATACATGCATGTAACATAACACAAAAGGCACAGTGTGCATTATTGAGATTTGAATTTTGGAGTCTTGGTAGTGAGGTTACAGTTATCCAACCTGTCAAACTGCGTTCCACTGTCAATTAAATCAAACTTTAGTTCCAAGAATACAAGATGGCTAAGGAGTTTCAGATGTTGATGTCATTCAGAGGTGCAGAGGAGACAATTGTAAGTACTGTTTTGTTTGGACTTGGTAAAGGTTTTACTCTTTATATTCCTTCTATTTCTAAACACAGTCTAGCTCTGAAAGTTAAAGTAAATTTACAAATACTGAAAAAACTTTCCCACATTACTTGAATGCTTTATTTTAAATAGGTATAGACAAGAAAAAAATCACAGTATACCTCAAGGCATTTCCTTACCTAGTTAATAGTTAACATTTTACATTATGAAAATAGAAGAGTTTTAAAACCCAACATACCTCCTTCAATTTGTGCTGGATTTACATTTTGCCTTTTCAGTGAAGCTGGTTTCCCTTTCTGGTCCCAGACCAAGACTATTTTGTTGCAAAGACTATAAGGAGATGTCTGTTTAACAATTGTTTCTATTGCAATTTACAAAGGAAATATAAAAAGTTTCCCATGAATCTGAACCTGTAAAAGTATGTGTTGGCAAAAAAATTATATTAGTTCCCAATTAGTCAACAATTTATCTTTAATCTTTGGTCAGCTGAACCCCAGACCATTTGCACAACTGCTTCGGACAGAGGAATTTTGTGATAGTTGGGTAAGAGAAAACATTCTTCTTGGCCACACTGGAACTTCTCTACTGACACCATTGCAGCTGCTTCAAGGCCTGGTCCAAAGCCAATAAAAATCAATGGGAGTCTTTTCATCATCATATCGGACCTTTAATTTGTCTTAGCTTTCCATCTGTAAAATGAAATAATAGACTTCCTCTCAGGCATATAGTAAGGATACCTTCGTCATGCTGGAAGGTACTTCAGCTATGTTTATAAAGGTTTAGAAAAGCTACTAAATGCTTTGATCTAGGAAAACACTTTAACATATGATTACGTACTTTGCTAAACAAGGCTTAAATAAATAGAATACTAGGGGCTAACTTTATAATAATGCTGAATCTATCCTTATGCAGGACTGGAAAAAGAACCATGTTACAATGAGGAATCACTCTCAGAACCACACAGAAATCTTCATACTGCAAATTCAAGCCAGAATTTACTAGGGTGACTGAGAGATCTGAATCTTTAGTTGAGTTTGGATTTTCATAGCTGGTAAAATATATTGTATGATAAACATATGGTGCCTTTTTGTGTTTATTTATTTTTCTATGTACCTTATATAAAAAGAAGGAACAAGGGAATGAACTACAGTTTCAGCTTAGTATTTCAAAAATCATTTAAAAATATATTCTTTCCACTTAGATATTACTTTGATAAGAACAAGTCTCTAAGAACAAAATTAGAGATTATGTTACCTTGATGCCTGTTTTATTTAGTTCTGTCAAATACATCTGTAGAAAGGAACATACAGTTAATAGACTTTGGCATTCAATTTCTGACAGTGTTTGCCTATCTGTTTATCTGCAGGGAAGAAGGGATTCTATTTTAACTGTCAAAGTTAACAAAATAGGATGTGCTGCAACATCCCTTTTTAGTTTTTTTGGGGTTTTTGGGTTGGTTTTTTTTTTAAGGAAATGGCCTGGTCAATAACTATAGAATGTAGCTTTCTGAAGGTTTATGTATGGACAAATATAATTTTCACCTTGTAATGATATTTGTTTTGTAAATGTATTAGCACCAACATTTAACACTGAATTAAATGCAGATGTCTTTTGGAAAGAAAAGAAAAAAAAAAAGCCAAAATAGTAAGTCAAAAAGAAGATAAAATGATTTAGTTCTGTGATTTTCATGCTTTTCAATTTTTCAGTATGACAATTCTTTGGCTGTGTTTAATCCTCTGTTCAAACAGAGAGGAATTCAGTCCTCTGGATCTCACCTACAGGACACGTAGGATGGAGGAGCTGTGGATAAACATTATTGTTCCTCCCTTCCCTGATCCCATTCCAACTGAAGTCTTTCTGTGGAAGGTGCAGTGAATACCATGACTGAGCCCACCACAGCTTCTGCTAATTGCTGTAAAGACTTAGCATGCCAGGACAGTTCCTACTGATGCTATGCCTGAAGTATAGTGAAACTATATCGTCATATAGAGGGACAATTTCCCTGCAAGACAGCTTCTGCCTTCATGGATCTGGTGATGCTCCCTGAAGCCTGGGCAGCTGAGATGTCCAAACATTGCTCTCTCTGGGCCCTACCTATTCAGGTCACACTACAAGGGATGATTTGTTGAAAATATCAGAAGACTTCCATATAGAAAGGACAATCTAGACATGGGAATTTACAATTTGCTGTGATCAGCACTACTTCCTCCTTGAAATGAAGATGTTATTTGTCTTAGAGTTATTAGCATCTGAGAAGTACTAGATCTAGAATACTTGTGCACCAATATTATAATTAATAAAGAACAAGATGCTGTACTATTGGGCTGTGTGAGGCTTTAGGCAGAGCTTCGGATCCGGAGAAGCTTTGGACGCTTTGGAGTCTGAAGCAGCATGTCCGGATTGAAGCACTGGCTTCGTTAGGCTTCCCAAAGTGGTTCGGAGCTTCTGAAGTGCTTTGGAGCTGCCTCGGAGCCGCCTCGGAGATCCGGCCATAGGCTATAATGGGGAAACAATAAAACATCTATAACTTGGTTTCTGTCTGATTTGGATGAAATTTTCAGAGATGGTAGACTCTGCAGAGAGGATGAAACCTGCCAAGTTTCAAGAAGATCGGTATAGGGGTTTGGGGGAAACGGTACCCCAAATTCTTGAAAGAAAAACTCCTGTCATGTCTAGGTGTTACAACGGGGGGGGGCTCAAAACTTCAGGGCTGGTAGCTCTTACTGAGGCCACAAAGCATGCCAAGTTTCAAGAAGATCGGTGCAGGGGTTTGGGGGAACTGCACCTCAAGCTGTAGACAAGCAAAACTCATACCATGGGTGACACTGTGTGTGTTAAGGCACAGCGGGGTGACAGCTGCAGGGATGGTGGCCCCTGCTGTGATGCCTGCCAGCTGTCGAGGAGATCGGTGCAGGGGGGTTCTGGGGCCCTGCTCCCCAGCTGCTGACAGGCAAAACTTGTGCCATGGGTGCTTGTGGGACTGACTGTCTCTGTCTTGGGACAGTTGATTGTTTGTATTGATTCTTTCCTCTCCTTAGCCTAGTTTTGTAGGTGCTAATTGATGCTTGTCAAGTCATTATGTAGTAGCTAGGTCCTGTGTATTCTTGAAACCTGGCATTCTTTGTGGCCTCAGTAAGAGCTACCAGCCCTGCAGTTTTGACCCTGCTGTCTAGTAACACATAGACATGACAGGAGTTTTGCTTTCAAGAATTTTGGGCACAGTTTCCCCAAAACCCCTACACTGATCTTCTTGAAACTTGGCAGGTTTCATGCTCTCTGCAGAGTCTACCATCCCTGAAAATTTCATCCAAATCAGACAAAAAACAACAAAGTCATAGATATTTCATTGATTCCCCATTATACCCTATGGGTGGATCTCTGAGGCGACTCCAAAGCTCTGGATTGAGGCGGAAACCCAGTCCGGAGCTCTGGATCGGATCACAGCCGTCTGAAGTGGCCAGATCCAAAGCCGGATTGGATTGCTGCCAACTCGCACGGACCTACTGTACTAATGGGAATCTGATACAGATCATGAAATTGGACTAGAAAACAGGATAAGCAGTTCTTTAAATATTTAGCTGTAACAGGTAGAAAACATGAATGACTCATGCCCCCAGCAGCTGGGGGGCCACGGTAGCAGGGTGAGTGCAGCGGCAGTGGCGGGAGCGCAACAGTGGTAAGCAGGGGAAATCCCGCAGGTGCTGTAGGCAGTGAGGGGGGAGTGGCGAGTGCCATCCAAGGCTCAGTGACCACCCACAGCCACCACAAGCACTGTCAGCAGTGGCCAGCGGGGGTTGCGGACTGCCCACAGATGCCACCAGTGGTGTCAGCAGCAGGGTGGTGAATGGCGACTGCCTGCAGGCGCCACTGACAGTGTTAGTGGCGCCTTTTTGTAGGGCGTGCACTGCCATACTGGAGGGGTACACGTGCACCCGCATGCCCCCACTACACGTTGCCGCTGGTAGAAAGAGATGCTCTGTCATCATGGGGATTTTAGTCTGGGGGATGAATGTAACAGGTTGATTGATACAATTGATAATACCCTTGGAGTTCCTAAAAATTAGGCAATTTTCTAGCACCCTCCATGGGACAGTTCTATGTTAGATTCTATTCTGATGAATAAGGCTAAACTAATCAAGGAATGAAAAATTAGTGGTTGGGTAGAGTTGCATGGGATCACAGACTGATTGCATTAGTTACATGTAGACAAAATTCAGTTGCAGCTACTAATATAAGACTCTCAAAAATGGCTAATTTCCCAGCAATTGAAAATAATTCAGAAAAAAAAAATGGAAAGGAAAACACAGGCTGAAAATATATGAACAACAGGAAATGTTAAATAATGCTTTATTAGATGCATAAGAGAGTATGAAGAAAGAATGTAAAAACAGGTAGGGAAAATAAAATACATGGAAAAAGTCTATAATTTGGACAATATGAAATTTTGACTATTTAATAATGGAGGGGAAAGGTATTAATGGAAAAATCTGTAGCAAGTAAAGTTAAGATGCTGCAAAGGATTTTTTAAAATTGATCAAATATAACATAATTTCTAGCAATAAAGTAAGTATTGTTCGGGTATACCATACCCTTCCTCCCTATTGCACCATGTGCTTTCTGCATCTGTCTCTTGTCTTTTGACTTATATTTTGATTGTGAGCTCCTCTGGGCAGAGACTATATATTTTTGTATAGTTTGACCCCATGTAAAGCACTATGGGTTACTGATCTATGATCAGGGTTCCCTAGGTACTACCATAATTCTAATAATAATGTATATTACTGGTAAAGATGATAATATTGTCATTAATAATGGTACAGAAATGACCAATGTGTTCAGTAAATATTCTGGTTTTCATTTTGGAAAGATTCAGGATTTAGAGCTTCCTTTGAGGCTAGGAAGTAAGAATATCATGAATCTCAGCATCACACACTTAAAATACAAGGTAGATTTATTTGACTTTTCCTTCTCTAATGTAAACATATATCACCATATGCATTTTTTACACCTGAGTATGTGAACATTAAAAAGACCAGCACAGCTACAACCTTAGACCAATATGGCTACAACCTACACCCCTGAGCATTAAAAAAAAAAAATCAAAATCTAAGCAGTCCACTGCACACAGTTAGGTAGTTCCAGGCAAAATCCTAAAACAGTTGATACTGAATGAAGTCATTACAGTTACATTATGGTAGCAAAATTAATGACAGTCAATGAGACCTTACAGAAAGTAAGACTTGTCAAACAAATGTGATAACTTTTATCCTGGTCACAGAAGTATAAGTGGCTAAAGACAACTGTATGGACATATTGACTTAAGATTTCTGTAAGGTGCCTGACTTAATACCACTTGACATGCCAATTAGAAAGCCTCACGCTGTACAGCATAAATACAACACATAGTAGCTGAAATAAAAACTGGTTAACTTGCAGATCTTAAAAAGCAATTGCAAGTGGAGAATAATCTTCCTTAATCACAGGCTCTGAGCAGGGCTGGATTAACCTTTTAGTGGGCCCTAGGCAAACAAACTCATGGGCCCCTACCTTTTTTCACTCAATAATTATAATACATAAAATAAGCACAGCTGGGCTCCTTCTTCACTTAGGGCCCTAGGCATGTACTTAGTTTGCCTGTGCATTAATCCAGTCCTGACTCTGAGCATCTATGTGTAGAATAAGATTTCTCATATTAGAGGTGTCTTCAGCCTACAACAAAGGTATAAACTGTTCCAATGGCTGGAAATTGAAAAGTCAAATTAAGACTGGAATTAGGGTACAGTTAATTTGTTTTTTAACACCTTTCCAAGAACAGTGGTAGATTCTCCAGCACTTCAAGTCTACAAATCAAGACTGATGTCTTCCCAAAAGTGATTTACTCTAGTTTAGTCAGAAAATAGGGGCTTGTTGCAGGAGAAGTGAAATACAAAACAAACTGAGGAGAATGCCTGATATAAAGCAAAGCATGAGAGTCAATAGCAACCTTAAAGCCACGAAAAGGTACTTCCGTATTCAGGAACCTAGAGATCAATATACCTGATCAAATCAGGTATACCTGGTCTACTTAGTTCAGAGTCTGTCTCTCTGGTTGTTTCACAGGAACATAGAAAAGCCCTGCGGATACTAATTCTTGGATACCCTTCTCTTTATCCATCTAAATGTCCAAGCTTTTTCTGAACCCAACTAAGAGCTTAGCCTTGATCTCTGGAACTCTCTGCCCTCAGATATTAATAGTTGTATGAATTTCCATCTGTCAATTTTTACATAACTCTGAATACATTTTCTCTGTAATGTCTCCATGCTTTGTTTAAATTTTCTGAAAGAAAACAGCCCCTGAAACTTCCAGTATTCCCCTTATACTTCTGTTTTTTATTATGAGTAGCATTTTCAAAAATGCTGAAGAGTTGGAGGTATATGAGATACTGAAAATGAATGGAAGTTATTTTGGTGCTTTAGAAAACCTCACTGTAATGGGGTGCTAGAACAGGGTTCCCATTGCATGGGTGCAATGGGAGCACAGCATGAATGGCTCTTTAAGCCTATTGCACACTCACTCTCAGTGTTGATTATACCAGGGCCTATAATAACTGGAGAGCCAGGAAAAAGATAAGTTACAGTCCAGTCTCTGAGCAGGATCAGACCCCCAGCCAGAGAGCCTTGCTCTGGACAGTGCCCAGCTGACCGTGATGGAAGCTGCTACAGCAGAGCACCAAAGGGGTTGCAGAGGGCCAAGGGTTGTGGTCAAGGACTAGAGGGACTGCAGGAGCAAGACAGCAGAAGACCAAGGACTGGAGAGTAATGGAGAAGGCCAAACCAGCAAAATAATAGCAAGGTACTTAAGCTGGGAAGGACACTTTAGGTGTACTGTACAGTTTGTGAGCTTGTTTTGGGACAGAGGGTAGGGTAGGAAGGTGGTTGACCAATGAGGTCCAGTCACGAGTTACTGGGAAACTGTACACTATACATAGCGCCCTCAGTAGTTTACAATCCGTAAGACCCAGAAAACACAAGATACCCTGGTGAACCAAAAAATTTAAAGCTGGTTCTTTTCTTCTTTTTTTTTTTCTTTCATCGTTTCTCCAGTTACATAAAGTCAGGATGAAGAGACTGAGGCCATTTGACTGACATGATTTAGTATTTGGGGGCTTTGTGGAATATGTGCTTTTATTTTTTTTTAAATATGATAAATTATTACTAGTTGTATCCTCAGGACTTACTCAAATGGCAAGTATATTACATTGGTAATAATTGGGGCAACTGGGAAAATATTTTATATTTTGTTCATGGTTGCTACTAGCAACGAAATCCTCAATTTTGAAGTTGTGGTAATTGTGTGTAATCAAAGAAACCCCATTAGAAAAAGAAAACTAAATTCTTTTTCCATCCTTTTTCCATACACTACCATATTTTGTATATCTAGGAAACCTAGATTGTCCTTGGATTGTGTTACAAACAGAATTCATGAAAATATATATATGCAGACAGTACATGTATTTTTAATTAAAAGATACATTTTATCAACTTGTTTGGTGCTTATGGATCAACAAGAGGCAGAAATCTTTTAGCAAAATTTTTTCTGTTTTTTAATTCATGATTTTACATTAGCATGTGTTTAATTGATCACCCTTTTTTAAGACAGTTGTGTAAAACTCTGAAGCTCCATTACAATTGATCAGTTCCAGGTCTAAAAGCGATGCCCTCCTAACAATAGAAATGAACTTTATCTCCTGTGAGCTTTCTATAGCAGTTTTCAAACTATGTCAACTTGAGGAACTTAGGATCTTTAATATTTCAAAGGTAAGAACAAGGGAAGAATACTAATTGAAGATGCACTGCACAATATATAGCTTGGAAAATTATTCAAGTCAAATACATTGAAAAGATAATATTTCCCAGAACAAGAAAATTATTTGATAAAATGTAGTGTATTATGAAGCCACAGAGACTGCATTAAAATTAATGACATGACAAATGATACTGGAGAATACCCACTGAGCAGTTTTAGATTTGATTTGCAAATTATTCTGCTAGGCAAAGGTTTCTACGTATCTAATATAGAACTGACAGAACAGCTTCAAAGTTCTGAAAAGAATGGAAGAAAAGGTATGAAAATAAATCTTGTTCAGAGCTACAATGTGAAAGAATTAGTTATGTTGGTGATCAATTACTTATATAAATAAATCGACAGGATTGCTTACATAAGTAGCTAATCACCAGTCTGAGTAGGGTTTTCACAATTTGACTCTCAAAGAGTATGTGGCATTTGTAGAGTTATGAGCATTTATAAATTAATAGTGTTGTATGTCTATGTGTAGGTGTCTGTGTGGTTGATTCAGATAATCCTCAAATGAAAAAAGAAAATAATACTCTTTGATTCTTTTCCTCCCTCTCGGATTATTGCCATATTTTCTGCACACCAGAGATGATGTTTCAATATTTTGGATTTACGATGGTGACTCAGCTAGAGTTTTGATTCCCACAGTAAGATGATTATAATGATTTATACAAAAGTAGCTTAATGGATGGACTAGACAGGCATTCCATATCTCTACTGCATTGCCGAAGTGTTTAATGAGATTATATGTTTAAAATTAGAGAGTCTTTAGGAACGTGTGCACAGTGCATACTCTTTAGTACATTCAAGACCAAAACCTGTTCTTATTAAAATGACTGATCTTCTATCAATTTCACTAGTATCAGGATTGGCCCCTGATGCTTACTCATAGAAAAGTAAGGCTAGAAGGGACCTTCGGAGGTCATGTAGCCCAACCCCCCAGCCAGAGACAGGATCATCCCTATCCATATCATCCCATATAAATCTATTAGAATATTATAGTATAGGATCTATTAGTCTAACATATTAGTAAAATTACACAGCCAACCCTGCCACAACCACAAGGCATGTCACCCTCACCAGCCTTTGGTTCAAGAGATCCAAGGAAGAGATCCAGGCCCTTCTAGAGAGGAAGGTAAAAACACCCACGTTTTGTACCAGTCTGACAATAGGGTAACATTTCTTCCTAACCCCAAACATGGTGATCAGTCTAATGCAGCTTCAAAGCTATTCTTTATTACATTGCTTGCCAATGCTTGATGATTTGTTGCAGAGCTGCGTCCTTTCCCCAGCATGCTGGAAAGCAGCTGGAGCCAAGTCTCGATTGAGCCTCAGATGTATGCAAGATTAATGTATCTTGCATGCCAAAGCAGTGGCATAAAAAGCCAATTATTAAAAAGGATGAAAAACAGGGTGTGGGAGAAGTCTGCTTTATTTTACAGCCTCTGGTTAATTTCAGTTCGTGATCAGCTGCTTCTACCCACTAACAAGTGTAAGTTATGCTCATTTTGCACACCCACTCAGTGCCAAGTTGCACTAAGCTAACATGTATCTTACACTACAGTTTATGTTGTTGTTGAACATTTATATTGCAGTTGCACTTAGAGACCAGTGGGATCAGGGCATAGCTTTCCCAGGTGCTGTGCAAATATATAGTACAGGAAACCCTCGCTATTCGTGGGTTTGGCATTCACGGTTTCAAATATTCACGAATGCCAAACCCGCACTTTAAATACACTTTAAACACTTACAGGAGCTCTTCAGGAGCTCTGCGCTTCCTGCCACGGCCACTGGGCTCCCGCCACCACTGCGCTCCCGCCATCACCACTGGAGCCAGGCCCCCATCCCCCAGCCACCAAGAGCACTGCATTCATGAACGCAGTGCCTTATTCACAGATTTCACCATTCGCAGGGGATATGAGAACGTATCCCCTGCAAATGGCAAGGGTCGCCTGTAATATATAGTATATTTAGTGCAGATTTTCATGGGATTAATGGACACTTGTATCAGGTCTGGACTTTGCCTTTTCATTTTCTATACAAATAAAGATTTAAGGTTGTGGTCTTGGTAAGAGGATTGTGGAGTGCCATTTTGAAGACATACAATGTACTTGTATTCCTGTAATACTGGGCCAAATCATCCAGCCCTTACTGTACTTGGGGCCTTATCCTACACCCACTTAAGTAACTAGGAATTTTGCTATTGATACAGAGCCCTACCCCTCACTCATGATACATTTCCACTGGCTTGAGTAACAGGTAGTGATTAGCCAAAGGACAGCAGTGTTTGGCCCCTGCTTTTAATTCCTTTGGATACAATTTAAATGAGCACTTAATTGAGGTGAACCTCCAGTGGACACAAAGGGCCTCATTTTTTTTTCATACTGTAACATTATATGAAATTCTTACTCCTTTCATGATGTAAATTAACAGTTATTCAACTAATGCCAATAATGCTAGCCCAATGTAAAAAGGCATCTGAGACAAATCAGGTCTTACCTTTGAGAGCACAGGAGAAAACCCAAGAGACCAATCACAATCTGCCTATAACTCCCATTACCCTCATCAGCCCTTGCACTATTTTGTGTTGTGATTGTTTTACTTTTTAGATGGTGTAATTGTTTCAGGTGAAGTAGTCCAGTAGTATGAACAGTTAATTACCTACATGCAATTTCTGAAATGTTAAATCACGGCGTTCTTTAGAATACATTCTCAATATAGCAGTATTCCTACATTGTTAGCCCTTGATAAGCAAAAAACCAACCTGACAGAACAACCTTTTATTATTGACAGAGGCCGCATCTATATGAGATGCTGACCACGCAGTAGCCCAAGACTACTGTTCAGTAGCGTCACAAAAAAGCTGTTTGTGACAACTCAGGTTACTGTGCAGTCAGAGCCATCCCTAGCGGGGTGCAGGACCCAGGGCAAATCAGCCTGTGTGGGCCCCCCTTAACACCATGCAGGAACCATGGAACCCCCACAAAGATGGGGCATGGGCAGAGGCATAATTAAAAAAAACAACTAACCTATCATGATCAGTGTCGCACTGCCTACATTCTGAAATTCACCTTCCTGGACTTCCTTGCAGCAAACTCTGCTATCAGATCATGGTAATCCAGGTTTGATACTACTGCCTTCTCAATGGACAGAACAGAAAGTCCACCCAGCCTCTCTTAAGACATAGTTGTCCTTAGGTAGTTCCTAATCATTTTTAATTTGGAAAAACTTTGCTGCCCCAAAGCCACTGTGACTGTATGCAATCCTGTATGCAATTGCTGTGTTTGGGAAGGTACCATCAAGTGATTTAAGACACTGAAGGGCTTGAAGTGCAGTACTTGTTCCTTCAGGGATGAATTCTCATAGCACCCGAAGCTCTGAGAAAAAGTCCGCACCATTGATATCATGAGATTCTCTGTCAGATGATGCAGTGCCTAAATCCATGCACCGCTTTCTCATTTCATCTTCTGTCATTTCTCGGAGTTTCTTTACATCATACAGAAAACTGAAATTGTTAGCGTACTCTTGTATTTGTTTGAATTGTGTGATCAGTGACATGAGAGCCTGATCCACGTTGACCAGAAAGTAACTGGTTTAACCACTTTCTCGGTTGAATTCTCCAGCTCCTCCTTACCTCTCTTTCGTTTCACACATCATTCGCTGAATTTAGGTTCAACGCCCATTTCAGATGCTATTTCTGTTGCTGTGTTCTTGGCTGAGGCAAATCCAGTGTTCCTATATTTTAACAAAAGGTCAGTTAGTCCTTTGATGTGTGCGACAGCCACATCAAGCTGCATTTCCCTGGACTGAAGTGTCTTACTCGCAGTGTTTACAAACACATGATGTCAACCAGACAACCACTGGAAACAGAAATTCATAATTTTCAAGTTCATAGTCAGCCAAGGACTCAGCCTCACTTTTAACTTTTGAGTGGTTGCTTTATTCAGCAACTTGAAGTGAGGCGTTCTTGATACCACTTGTCTGGTAATGAATTGCTTCTAAACTCTCTACTCAACACTCCCACCCAGTGTTGGACAATGGCTTTGGTGTTAGAGAGGGAGTATGCACTCTCAATATTTGCTATATTTGCAAATATATTGTAAATTTTCTGTACAGCTCCAAAAAATGTCATGGCTTTTGAACTACATTTCACCATATCTCCCACTACCAGATTTAAATTGTGGCAGCCACATGGAGTGAAAAAGGCTCAGCAGCTGAGTTGAAGGATGGGCGCCTGTACACCTTGTTTCTGGCCCTTCATATTTGCCCCATTGTCATATCCCTCACCCCTACAGTCACTAATATGGAGACCAAGTCCATCCAACGCAGCTATGAGAGAATCTGGCAGTCCTTGTCCACTTTTGTCTTGAACCAGAAGGAAGTCAATAAAATTCTCCCTTACCTTCGCTTCTTCAGAAGTCACATCAACATAAGGAAGCACAAGGGACATCTGCACTTGGTGACTCAGATGAGAGGTACAGTCAAGAATAATTGCAAAGTATTTTGCAGTTATCATCTTTTCAAAAATATTGTTCTTCACCTACAATGCCATCATCAAGATTAGCTCATTTTGAATATGAGGCCCAAGATAATGGTCATGGATTTCTTTGTTTTTAACGCGTCAGACGTGTTCTTGCATCGTAGGATCAAATTTGGTTATCCTCTCAATTAATCCCAGAAAGTTACCATTGCTATGTCCATAAAGCCTTGCATTTGTTCCATGAAATGCTAAGTTATGCTCAGCTAGGTACTGCACAACTTCTATAACACGTGTCAACACTAATTGCCAATTTTTTTTCGTGTTTATTTCTCGTAGCGTGTACTCGTCTATCATCTTCATTGCACACAATCTTCTCTTTATTTCATCCATTTTGTTGAGTTTCCAATATACTCATTGGATAATTTGTGATATCGCAATCTCTTCATTGAGATGTTTTCCAGGCATTACAGCCTCCCTTTACCAATTTGTGTGCCATTTTTGAGCCGTACAATTTGCAGCAGAAGCAAAAGTTGCATCAGCTTTCTTCGAGTATACCAGCTGATTTCTTTCAACCCTTTGTCCATTTGGCAAACTCTTGTGTGTAGAAGTCTTCTGAAAAGTGTCGATTGTCATCATTATTTGGAAAAACATAGTCATTAGCAGTTATTTTCACAGGCCCTCTCTCCACTAAAATGTCTATTGTCTTGTTGGCAAGTAAATCTGGCCAATTTGCTGGATCATACATATCTTCTTCAGGAGAAATAGTGTTGTCAGATTTTTCTATGTTAACAGCCTATGCACATTTTGCACTACTGTCCTCTTCCTCAGTCTTGATACAATCACTGGAGTCCATTAATTCAGCATTTTCCTCACTAGCCGAAACACTTTTAGAAACCATAAACTTTTCCAGTGAATCTTTCAGTGCCTTATCCACTTCTCTCTTCTTTTTTGTCTGCCTTTTTCCCCCGCATGTGAGCTCTATTGTCTCCATTTGTCTCTGTCTCTGCTGATACTATCCATTGTATGCTACTGACAGGGCCATAGCCCTGTATATTGCCTACTGTATATAACAACAGGACTGGACTGGTCCTTTCGCCTTACTTAAACTGAAAGTAGGCAGGGAGTCAGGGGTGACACACAGGGGGTGCACGCGATTGCACATGCACCCCCTGAGTGTGGCAGTGCACCCCCTACAAAAGGGCACCGCCCACACTCGGCAGCGCCTGTGGGCAGTTGCTGTTTACCACCCCTCGCCCCTGCCGCCAACACCACTGGCGCTGTTTGTGGGTGGTCAGCGATGCCTGCTGGCTGCCGCTAGTGGTGGTGTCTGTGGGTGGTTGCAGACCCCTGGTCCATGCTTGCCTTCCCCCCCGACAGTGCCAGCAGCATCTGTGGGAGCTTCCACTTACCACTGCTGTGCTCCTGCCACCACTGGCATGCTCCCGCTGTCACCATGCCGCCCTAGCTGCCGAGGGGAACACATTGTTCATGGAGGGAGCTAGGGCTGGGGGGGGAAGGGCAGGGGGCAAGACAGCCCTGAGCAGCTTCTGCTGCTACGTGCGCCCCAGGAGGCACAGGGGGTGCATGCCCTCGGAACTGAATGGGGCAGGTTAGGATGCCACTCTGGGCTGGGGCGGGCGGTGGCGATCTTTCTGTTCTGGGTCTTCCCAAGTGAGAGCAGATCCTCCCCTCGAATCACCTGCTACAACTGTCTTGATATAGGATTTCATGGGAGGGGTTCAGTGTGATGCAAATACGGGGCCCCACTTAGGGTACTTACAGTTCTGGATGCGGCTGGCATTGATTCCCCTTGGTCCAGTGTCCCTCTTGGACCCTCAAGCACTCCTTTAGCATTCCTGGAGTTAAATCCAGGGAGCGGATATTAGTTTGTCCCTCCAGCCATTGAACCGGAGCCTTCCAAGCTCCTGGTCAGCTGGGTTCTCACAGCCTGGGCGCCTCCCTGTCGCAGGGTTCCAAGGCTGCCTCAGTTTCTTCGCCACAGTTACCGGCACAGAGTGAGTGCCTTTTATTTTTCCTGCAGTGGCACCAGTGGCTGATGTCATCAGCCCAGTGCCACCCAGCTTGATAGATAGCTGGCTTCTAAATCACAGTGCAGACGTTGTGTGCCGCTGCAGGTCCACTGTTTGCAGCCAGTCCTAGGTAAGTCTTCTTTTCTGATTTATAATTGCTTTGGAGAGGACTAGGTTGTGAAATCTATCAAATCTAACTATAGTGCAAACTTTATAACCTTTTATACACTCCAGAATTTTTCTTTCTTCTTAAATTTTCAGCTATACCTAGATGAAGTGGTGAAAATACTTCCAGACACTTTTCCATAATACAGGTAGGACTAACTCATTGGAAATTTTGAGGAGATTATCAACTGGCTAATGAATATGAGTGTATTTGATAATCAAAAATCCAGGTTGAAGCTGTATTGGTTTACAGGCAAAAGGAATCAGAACTCTGGGTAGAGGTGATATCTTTTATTAGACCAACTAGATATTTGCAAAATAATTTTCTCTCTTTGCAAGCTTTTGGGCGCACACACCCTTCTTCAGGCATAAGCGAATGCAAAGTCTGTAAAATTTCTCCTAGGTGGAAATGTAAATTCATATTTCACAGGAGAGCTGTAAGGTGTTATAAGATCTCCCAGTTAGAAAAGTTCAGTTGTGCAAATTAGGCTCAGATAAAAATTAGAGCAGTCTATTTACCTCAAAGTTGTCTAGCAGGAAGCTGAATTATGTTTTCTTCTGGTTATGATTTTTCATATTTCACAGAAGGATGGGTTGATGGAAGGCTCTCTTGGGCAAGAAATTTCTCTTGTGTTGAGGCAGCTCTGTGAACATTCAAATTTAACTTAAAACAAAAGTCAGGAGAAAGAATGCAGCTTTCAGGTTTCAAGGTGTTGAATTATAGCTTCCTTTCTGTAAAATTATGAAGTTTTCATTTTTAAAAATGGCTAATTAAGGGTGAATGTGCCTGGAAGCTTGCAAATAAAGAACACTTTTTGCAAGTATCTACTTGGTCTAATAAAAGATATCACATCTACCCAGAATTCTTATTCCTTTTGATGATCAGATGCTTTAGCTCACAATGTAACTTTGGGCTGTCTCTGATGAAAATGCTTTCAAAATCATAGTTCACCAAAGAAGCTGTCAGCCTAGGATTAACAAAATTTATTAGACCCTGCAAAGGAAATGGTGGTCAAGGAATTGAGATATGATGTGTGTTAAAGGATCAGAGCAAGGGAGTTAAAGAAGTACTTGTAGTGATCCTACAATAGTTCTAAGAAGCTCTGATGCTCTGGACAAGCTTCATCACATATCATAATGAACCATTAGTGCTGTGTGAAGCTTCGGTAGCCGATTTGATTTGGAGGAGAGTTGGCCCAATTCAGCAGCTAAATCCAAATCAAATCGGGAGACCCATTGAAAGTTCTGAATCGATTCAGAAGCCTCCAAATTAATTCAGATAAATTCAGAGATTTGGCCATAGACTATACAGGCAGCAGTCCTCAATAACACTGGACACAGGTGCCTCCAGCTGTTAAGTCTGTTGTGGTGGGCAGAGAGGGGATGGAAGTGGGGTGCAGATCAATGGTCCCATAGTGAGGGAAGGATTGGGACTGGGTCTGGGACAAGCTGCCAAGCCAGGGCAGGGGGGCATGGGACTTGGGGGAGGAGGGGGCTCCGGCCATGCCACCAGTCTGGAAGCTACTCTTCCAGTAGCTTCTCCGGTGGCTCTTGTCGCCAATCTGGTAGGGCATGGGAGCAGGTGTATGCCCCCAGATCTGTGCAGGGCCGGGCTGGGCTCCAGGAGGCTAGCCCCAGCTGCCCGCCACTGGGCTACACTCCATGGGGCAGGTGGAGCCAGGGCTGTGCTCTGGGTGGCTAATGCAAGCCGCAGCCTGGAGCACAGCTCTGGTTCCACCTGCCCCACAGAGCGCAGTGGAGCAGGGGCTATGGGGGGGCTGCAGCTACCCTAAAATTCCCTAAAGCCCCTGCTGCCGGCCCCGCCCTGATCCAAGTGCATGTGCCCGCCCCTGCCCCCATGCCCTGATGCTGCTCGCCCAGCCAGGGTGGGGCGGGGTGAAGCTGTGGCTTGTCCAGGAGGTGTGGGGTGGCTGGAGCGGCTTTCACCGCTGTGTGCCACTTATAGATTCATAGATGTTAGGGTCGGAAGGGACCTCAATAGATCATCGAGTCTGACCCCTTGCATAAGCAGGAAAGAGTGCTGGGTCTAGCTGACCCCAGCTAGATGCTCATCTAACTTCCTCTTGAAGACCCCCAGGGTAGGGGAGAGCACCACCTCCCTTGGGAGCCCGTTCCAGACCCTGGCCACTCGAACTGTGAAGAAGTTCTTCCTAATGTCCAGTCTAAATCTGCTCTCTGCTAGCTTGTGGCCATTATTTCTTGTAACCCCCGGGGGCGCCTTGGTGAATAAATACTCACCAATTCCCTTCTGTGCCCCCGTGATGAACTTATAGGCAGCCACAAGTTCGCCTCTCAACCTTCTCTTGCAGAGGCTGAAAAGATCCAGTTTCTCTAGTCTCTCCTCGTAGGGCTTGGTCTGCAGGCCCTTAACCATACGAGTGGCACTTCTCTGGACCCTCTCCAGGTTATCCGCGTCCCTCTTGAATTGCGGCGCCCAGAATTGCACGCAGTACTCCAACTGCGGTCTGACCAGCGCCCGATAGAGGGGAAGTATCACCTCCTTAGACCTATTTGTCGTGCATCTGCTGATGCACGATAAAGTGCCATTGGCTTTTTTGATGGCTTCGTCACACTGCCGACTCATGTTCATCTTGGAGTCCACTAGGACTCCAAGATCCCTTTCCACTTCCGTGCTACCCAGCAGGTCATTCCCTAGGCTGTAGGTGTGCTGGACATTTTTCCTCCCTAGGTGCAGCACTTTGCATTTCTCCTTGTTGAACTGCATCCTGTTGTTTTCTGCCCACTTGTCCAACCTATCCAGGTCTGCCTGCAGCTGTTCCCTGCCCTCCGGCGTGTCCACATCTCCCCATAGCTTTGTGTTATCTGCAAACTTGGACAGAGTACATTTCACTCCCTCGTCCAAGTCACTGATGAAGACATTAAAGAGTATCGGTCCAAGGACCGAGCCCTGCAGGACCCCACTGCCCACACCCTTCCAGGTCGAAACCGACCCATCCACCACGACTCTCTGGGTGCGACCCTCCAGCCAATTCGCCACCCACCGGACTGTGTAGTCATCTAAGTCACAGCCTCTTAACTTGTTCACCAGTATGGGGTGGGATACCGTATCGAAGGCCTTCCTGAAGTCTAAGTATACGACATCCACCCCTCCTCCTGTGTCCAGGCGTTTTGTAACCTGGTCATAAAAAGAAACTAGATTGGTCAGGCACGATCTGCCTGCCACGAACCCGTGCTGATTTCCCCTCAGCATAATTTGTCCTGCCGGGCTCTCACAAATGTGAGCCTTGATAATTTTTTCAAAGACTTTGCCAAGGATGGAGGTGAGACTGACAGGTCTATAGTTGCCCGGGTCCTCCTTCCTCCCCTTCTTGAAAATGGGGACCACGTTAGCCCTTTTCCAGTCCTCCGGGACTTGGCCCGTGCACCACAAGCTTTCAAATATTCCTGCCAGTGGCTCTGCAATGATGTCGGCCAGTGCCTTCAGCACCCTTGGATGGAGCTCATCCGGGCCTGCCGACTTAAAGGCATCCAGTTCTTCCAAGTGACTCTGCACCATTTCAGGGTCTACACATGGAAGTCTGGCGCCTTGCTGCTGCCTCTCTACAACCCCAGTGAGAGACTTGTCGTGCCCCTCACTTAGGAACACTGAGGCAAAGAACTCATTGAGGAGTTCAGCCTTGTCCCCCCTGTCCGTCACCAATTGTTTCTGCCCATTTAGCAGGGGTCCTATTCCTCCCTGGGCCTTCCTTTTACTCCCTATATATCTAAAAAACAATTTCTTGTTGTCTTTTACTTGGGTTGCCATCCTCAGCTCCATGGTAGCTTTGGCCCGTCTAACTGGCTCCCTACAAGCATGAGCAGAGGAGGTATATTTATCTTTGGTGATCTCTCCCTGTTTCCACTTTTTATGTGCTCCCCTTTTGTCCCTTAGGCTGCTCTGGATTTCTCTGGTCAGCCAGGGAAGCCTCCTGGCCCCTTTCCCTCTTTTGCCTCTCTCGGGGATCGTCTTGCTTTGTGCCCGAAGGATTGTTTCCTTAAGGCACAGCCACCCTTCTTGGGCTTCCATCTCTTCAAATCTCCTACTCTGTAGTGCGTCCTTGACTAATTGCCTGAGTTCATTGAAATCAGCTTTCCTAAAGTCTAGCACTTTCACCCTACTACCTTACCCACTCGCCGTCTTGTGGTGAATTCTATTATTAGGTGATCACTGTCCCCCAGATGGCTACCGATCTGGAGGTCCACTACCATGTCATCCCCTGTTGCCAATACCAGATCCAGTATGGCATTCCCCCTAGAGGGACCGTGTATCTCCTGAGTCAGGTGGAGGTCCTGTACACAGGTTAGAAACCTGCGAGAGTGGTGGGACTTTGCTGTCTGTGACTCCCAGCAGATGTCCGGGTAGTTTAGGTCCCCCATGACTACCGCCTCTTTAGCTTTTATGGTCTCCGAGAGTTGCCTCAGGAGCCCCGAATCTCTTTCTTCCCCTTGATGTGGGGGTCTGTAGCAGACCCCTACCACCAAATCCCTTTCTCTTTGCCCCCCATGTAGCCTAACCCACAATCCTTCTACTTCCTCATCTTTGGATTCCGTCTTGATGAGGGTTGATGTATATTGCTCACTGACATAGGCAGTGATGCAGCACAGCAACACTGTCCCACACCTCCCTGCCCCGGCTGGGTGAATGGCAGGATGACATAATCCTTATTCCCAGTGCCTTCTGCTGCCCGTCTGGAGTTCAGCCCAGCCCAACCTACCCCCACAGATCCGGGGGCACATACCATGCCCTCCTGGACCAGCGGCGATAGCCCTGGGAGGAGCCCCCAGAAGAGCAGCTCCTGGACAGGCAGTGCATGGTGGCATGCGGTGGTGGGAGCCCCCTGCCCTAGCTGGGCAGTTTATCCCAGCCCTAGCCCCAATCCTTCCCTCACTGTTGGGGTGTTGATCTGTCCCACACCCCACACTTCTTCCCTCCGCCTTACGCCCACCACAACAGACTTACCAGATGGAGGCAGTTGTGTGCAGTGTCGTTGAGGACTGCAGCCCGTATAGTCTATGGCCAAATCTCCGGATCTGAATCAGTCGAATTGAATTGGGACAGTGATTCGAATCACCAGATCAAATCACTGTCCCTACTAATTGGCCTAATCCGAATCCAAAGCAAATACTTGCTGCTTTGCACAGGCCTATGAACAATGCTTACCTAGAGCAAATCTCCGAACGTAACAGGTTTCCTCGTTGGAAGCATAGGCGTTTGCTCCCAATAGTCTCTTATTTTTGCATCACACCCCCGTCTGTTCACTTTACTATGTATTTTGGATTGGTTCTTTTTAACTCTTTGTTGTTAGTATCTTAGCTTCAGAGTTTAGATCTTTAGTGGTTTTTGATTTTGTATTTGCATGTAGATATAATATCATCACACTGGAGGAATACATACATGCAAATAGCAATCTTTAAAGAAAATTGCATTAGAGTCAGGATGTGGCTTTTCATCTACAAAAGGCACATTGGACCAGCTACCCTTGTTTAACATGCCTGTTCAAAAAGACCCTAGAAACGAGACATAGTCTGAATAAAAGCATTAGGACATAACCCAGTAGTCCCATTATTTACATAAGTCTGTCAGACTAGCCTATCAGGACACATTTCACAAACATAATATAGTCTGTGCCCTTGCTAGACTAAATAGTGCATACAAGCCTCTTCAGATGAATAGATACAGACTATAGGGAGCTTTCTGTCAACTTGTAATTTACACATCTTTCAACTTTTTTTGCAATACAGATGCAAAAGTCAGCACTTGGGGACATCATATGCATGATTTATGATACTCTGAGGAACACTATAGATCCATAACCCAAATAATGGATTACTTAGAAAAATCCATCTAGAGTTGCATAGGTTTTCCTATGTGAGAACTACTGTGGGTAACATTCTTTTAAATATCTTGGTGTAATGTAATACTAGCTATTAATATATTAGTAATTGTCTTTATTTAACAATTTATTTATTTAACCATATGCAAATATAACACCCCCCATACCCACTGGGTATATACTGTGGGGTTTTTTGTGTATTCTTTTTTGTGGGCAAGATGGCCCCTGTGTTTTGGCCATGTGCTCAGCACATGACAAGCTGGGGTCTGTATCTGGGAACCCTCTTGCCTCATTGGCTAGGGGAAGCAGGGGATTCCTCTGATGATTGGTTGGGAGAGGAACTGACTTGTGGTACTTCCTTACTTGACAAGGCCAGGGTGATGTCATGCAAAAGGATATAAGGGAAGCTAGACTGGTTTGGGAGAGGAGAAGCTGTTAGTAGTTGCTGAAGAGTGAAGTCTCCTCCGAGGGAGAAGCACTGCAGATAGCAAAAAGGGAAGCTTAGGTAGAAGGGGGAGAGAGGGAGAAGTGTCCCAGTGTCAGAAACTTCTCTCTCCTGCTTTTCTTCTCCCTTTTCTTTTTCTGAGGTTTTAAGAGATTAATACTAGGGGAAAGAGTTTTGGTTCCTTGGGTTTGCTGGCAAGGATTTAGGCCTGGCAGCTTAAACAAAATTGGAACCTGGGTGTTTCTAATCCTACAAGTTTTGGGCCAGCTGTAACCTTTAATCAACCTGGTTCTTTTGGAGGTTTCCTTCAGTTTTTGTTTCAGCAGGCCATATAATCCAGTCTAGAAGTTTGGGGTGTGTGCATGCTGTCTGGAGCCACAGCCACTCCCCACACATGTATACAGCCTCTTCATGGGAGCAAAGATTGCCACACCACTATCCCCCCAAGAGCATCAAGGGGCCCCTTGCACTGCCGAAGGACCTGTACTCTCGAGCAGCTTCCCCATGATATAGCGCAACCTATAGACTGTGGTGTAGTTAGTAGTGTTTCACATTGCATTTGGTAGGTTTTTTTCCTGTTTTATGTATTAAATTTGGGGTTTTTTGGTTACATTGATTGTGAAGAGGATTTTTTTTTTTGTTTATGCAGGACACCTTAGTGATTAATTTAGTGATCCCAGATATCTGGGGGCTTGAGCCACAGGCATAAATTTGAGGTACCCCAAAATGTGAACCTGGGTGCTGCTGACCTGTGCCCAGCAGAAGGGCTACATAAAAAAGAACACAGTTATATGGGAATAGTGTATAAAAATGTGAACTGGGTCTACATTTTGTGATATTTTGGTATGCCTGCCAGTAAAGTGAAAGGTATATTACAATTTTTGTTTTGACTGAAGCATGCCATAATCTAGGTGCCATGTCACAGCTGAAAAGCCAACTTGCAAAAGGACTTGCAGTGATCAGCATGGAGAAGATCTAGGGAGAAAAAAAAAATTGTTTTAAAAAACACTACCCTTACCACCATTCCTACAATCTGAGTATCCTATTTTCAACACTCTATGTAACATATTAATAAGATTGTTTCCTAGTGGGATAATGCTGCAACAGTCTCTTTCATTCTAAGTCAGGTATTTGATCATGGATCATTTTAAAAGATTGCCTCTTTCCTGCTAAATATTAGATTTTTCCTTGTCATTATATCCATCTATACAGAAGTTAGAACTTGCTGGAAGTGAAACCACCAAACCAAAATATTGAACAAACAGGAAAATGTTGAAGTCCTTCTGTCTTTTGTAATAGAGCAAACTGTTGTAAGCACCCTCAGAATAGAATCCCATCCCCAAAACGTAAGCTTTATTTTATAGTGTATCTTGAGTTTTGCAGGATAAGCAATTACAGCTTCATTGCTTTTTTTAGGAAGTTACATTTACCTTTCCCATTTCTTCCTGGTGGAGTTGGAGTACAATCTAGGACAATCCAGATTTTGGTGTTTAAAATGTTTCCCCTCCTCTCTCCGTGACCTGAAAGTTTATTACTAATTGTATTTTCTCCGGTTTTGTTGTGGTGATTAACTTATTGTCATTGTTTATTTGAATTAAAGAAGTACCTAGAGACCTCAATCAGAACTGGGCCCTTGTGACAGGAAGCTATAGGCTCCTGTTACTAAATAGGGGGCTGCAGGTGGCAAAGCCATGCTGCAGCTGAGAACAGGGCAAGCCCCTCATCAGAACTAAAGACACACAGCTGTGCCAGAGCAAGAGTGCCTCCTAATTACAAGGGGGGTGGGGGGAGAGCTCTGAAGCACTTAACAACCCTGTACTTTCATCAAGGGGGCTGGCCTGGCGCTCCTAAGGGAACCAAGCTCAGTAATGCCAACTCTCACGAAATTTTCACAAGAGTTGCAATTTCTAAGTAAAATTAAGTTTGACTCATGGTCTTGCGATAGAACTCCCAAATCTCAGGATTTTTTCTTCTGGCCCCAACTGGGCCAGAACCAGCCACAGAGTCCCTGGGAGCCTGGGCAGGGCCCAGCCATGGCGGGGTGCATGCAGGGAGCCCCAGCCTGGTCAGCATTGAACCTGGGGCTGCAACAGGTGGGGGGAGGGGGGCTGCTCAGGGCACATGCATGAGGAGCTGGGGGCGGGGGGCGGAGGGCTTAGTACAGATCATCTCATGATTTACATACCAAATCTCTTGATTTTGAAGAGTTTGTCTCTTGATTTTTGATATGGTGGGGTTGGCAATACTGCAAGCTCCCAGAAGGAGTAACATGGGAGTCCCTGACTAGTACAGAATGATTGAGACAAAGAGCGGATAGAGCCCAGGGTATGAGGGCTGCTCTGATGTTTGTTTGCTTACCCTGAGGACGTTTTGTTCCTAATGTTTGTTTACCAAGAACAAGGTGGGTTTTGTTAAAGTGTTAGCTTTCTTTTATGTTATAGTTTAAACAAGTGGACTGGAAGTGGTTATAAGGGTTGAAGAGGAAACCACAGTGGGGTGCCTCAGTGGCATGCTGAGCCTAGAGCCCTGATAGGGGCTGGATGTCAGTAGCGAGAAGCTGAGGCTGAAAGGACCAATAGCCTGAACCCAAGAGGGGCCAGAGAGAGGTGAGATGAAGCCAGGAGGGTCAGAGTCCACAACCCAGCAAGACCAGGGTCAGGGGCCCAGAGCCCACAGGGGGTGAGCAGAGGCAGGCTGAAGCCAGGAGGGCTGCAGCCTGAAGCAGGGAGAACAACAGAGATGGCTTGAAGCTGAGGGGGCCAGTCGGAGCCTGGGAAGGGCAAGACCTGGGCTGGGTCTCAGAAGCTGAGGTCCAGAACAGTGGGTCTTGGGCTATGGACCCAGCTTGAGAAAGGGGGTGGAAGCTAGGAAGGCCAGGGCTTTGACAAGGGTGTGGAGACCTGCGGAGGTCTGACATTGTATCGGGGCGAGCTGTACCAGGGAACTGACTAACTGATAACATCTGCAAGGCATGGACATGCCTGTAGGGGCAAAAGGAGGCTGCAAATTAGGCCCATAAGGCTGGCAGGGCCAGGGAGAGAGAGACCCTCATAGATTCACCAGCCCTGGGGGGCAGCCTTCCCTCATAACTTTTCTTTAACATAAAGACATAGCAGGTGAGTAAGTGTGTTGAGAGCCAGGTGACCCGCATAGGGGCTGGACAGGATAGAGGTGGCCACTAGGGGGCATCACAGTGGCCCTCAAATCCTGTCCTGTCACAGCCCTATTATGATAGGTCTGGGCATGCCTACACATACAGCTATGGCACTGTTGTTACTGCGCCATAATTTAGTACTTATTTTTGGAAGTACTAAAAGATGGTGCAGCAACACTCCATACTGCACTGCGCATGCTGTACATGGTTATTTTTTAGGCATTATGTCATTGTAGTGATGCGTTATGATGGAGTGCATTGCTATGGTGACATAGCTGCGGAGTCATGGTTCTTGCTTGTGCATAGGCAATGCATGCCTCCCCCGGGATTGGCCACCACTGGCTTCTGTGGGTGGTCACTGCTCGCCACCTGCCCCCCCCGCTGATGTCACTGCCGGCGTTTGCGGGCGGTCCCTGCTCACCCCCCCCACCCCACCCCACCCCACCAACACTGCCGCCGGCATCTGCGGACGGTCCCTGCTCACTGCCACTGACACTGCTGCTGGCATCTTCAGGCGGTCCCCGCTCACCCTCCCCTCCCCCCCACCACCAACACCACTGGTGGCGTCTGCAGGCAGTCCCCGCTTGCCGCTCACCACCAACTACAAAAGATGCCCCCCCAGTCTCAGGAGGCACCAGTCATTTATGTGCTTGTGGATGCTATGTTGCTGTAGCGTGTTGAAACAGTGATGCAGTATCATGTGTAGATGCGCCCCCTCTGTACTTATGCATGACTGACTTCAGAACTGTGTCTGTAAGTATATGCACACCTGTACTGCTGGTAGTATCTATATACTGTACACTGCAGTGCTGTGAGGAGATACCAACGCTAACTCCAACTGAGCTGGCTGAGGTATTCAAACCAGATTATCTGTGACATTCCCTCTGAGCCATCCCAGTGAAACATACAGGAGTATTTGTAGAATCAGGGCCATAGGAACAGACAGCCTTTGTTGAGAAGAGCTTACAATAAAGTATAAGGCTCTGATTCTGTAAAAGCTTACATCCGTGCTTAATTTTCACTTCAGTAGAACCACTTGTAATCTGTTGAATTGACCACTAGATAAGTCTTTGTAGGTTCAAGACCTAAACTGAGGTCCAGCACAACTACCCAGTATAACAAACTATTGGACAGGCAGAGGTAGAGGAGACTGGTTAATGGCTGACTACATAAATTAGCTCAGAATACAATTAGCAGGTTACAAAATAATGTACAAGACAAAGGCTGTTTTATTGGTTTTCCATCTTTGCCACTCACCTATCTGGCACTACCTTAGAAATGCAATTTAAATACAGACTCTTTCTTTGCATTGCTTTCTACCACATTACAATTTGTATTTATTCTTTATTCTTTTTAAACTGATGTGACTAGTATCACATACAGTATTCCAGGTAAGGCCAAAGCATTGATGTATATGAAGACGTAATAATATTTTTGTATTACTTCCATTTCTTGCTGTCATGACCCAAAGGTCTGATTTTGTGTGTGCTTTGGTACCAGAATTATCCCCGTGGGATTACAGCTTCATTGCACGGTGGAGTTTTGCTGCACAGAGAACCTGCGTGCAAAGGAGAGAGTTCCCGCCACTTTGCAGTTGTCTTTGCAGGGTGCATTTTCTTTGCAACATAGAAATGCACGGTGCAGAGTTCCCGCTCTTCGAATGCAAATTTGTGTCCCGCTATTGGCTAGTGCTAAATTATTCCCACATGGCGGCTAGCGATTGGCCTGCTAGCCGTATAAGAGGCTTGAGCAGTTTCCGCCCAAGCCAAAGAGGACTCCACATCCATCTCGTGGGGACTCTGGGTGCGCGGCAGGGTCATAGAAGCCCTGTGTGTTACTCAGAGGAGTTTGGCGGCCTGATCCACCGCCCACCTCTTCCCGTCTTCGAGCGGTAACCTTTTATAAGATGTATCGATGAGTTTTGAGGTGCGCTTGTCCTGGACATCCGGAGTTCTGTCTGCGTGGAGCCTAGCAAACTCCACGTGATTGTTCGTGTTCTTTCTGTTTGTAACCACAACTCAAGCAAGTTTTCAGCCTGCACCGCGACCATCTTGGTGTAAGTAAACAATCTTAAAATCAACCGTTAAGTGTCTGTGCCTAATTCTAGCTCGGCGCCCACCCTCTCCGGCCTGGCGTGCCCGGGCTGCTGGCCACAGCCCGCGTGCAGCGCGACAAAGGGCCGCGGGTCCGCACCCGGCCCGCACACTTGCCACCCCATTTCTTATGTATTGTAACTTTGTTTACATTTTTATCACACCTGCAGAAAGTAAGCTATCTACAAAGACTCTTTCTTGAATCAATAAAGTTAATATAGCAGCTCTGTAAAGGTATATCAATAGCTTATTTTCCATCCAGTATGCATTACTCTGCAGTTATCAACACTGAGCTTCATTTGCTATTATACAGCTCATTTGCTGCTTCATCTTGCTTATGCTTGGACTGTGAGATTCTTGTTTTGTGGATAAACTTTTACACTTGTTTCAAAAAGTGTTTAGGAATTCCATCTGTTTTATAAATGACTCTAAAATATCTCAGACTACTCCAGTTGAATGGAATAGGAGAAGAACAAGATGGATGCTGCAACAGCTGTATAGTAGTGTAGTTGGAGGGTAAAAGACCATTGGGATTACCTTTGTTCTTTGCTTTGGCCATTAATTCTTGTCCTTAGTGCGCCCGCCTGGTTTGGTATAGGTGCTCTCTAGCAGCCTTAGAGCACGCACCAAGTTCAGGCCTTGGACCGTGTCCCCGAGACTTGGGTGTTGGGCTGCATTCAATCCCGATGGAGGCCCTGACACTTTCCTGCCACGACTTGATCTTCCTTTCAGTAGTGGGACTTGCAGAAACTCACGGACCGGGCACTGCCCCTTGCGGGCATTCTTGGGGCTCCACCTCCCCTACACCCCAACCATATGCCAACCTTCAGGACAATCAGGTGATGGATCGCTGGCTTGTCTTTGATATTCACTCCTGCTCTTGCCCTGTTTTTGCCTGACCCTCGGTGTTTTTCTTTGCCCCAGGTGTCTACGGGTGTGGGACTGGTCTCATCCCAACTTCTGCTTGGGCCTTATCTTTGGGACATCTCATTCGATGGGGCTGCCTCTGTGCCTCTTCTTGACCCTGTGGGTCGATTAGAGATGCCTTCTCTGGTTCGGGCTCTGGGTGCCCTTCAGGGTACTAATGTAAAACCGAAAAACAAAGAGAGAGAGAAAAGGAACAGCACGGGTTCAGGCTTCAGCCCACCCCACTCATGGCTCCAGTATCTGTGGTTGTTGGGATCCCTTGATGCTGTCCTTCTTGGCCTGGCTGCCCTGCCGAGCTGGGCATTTATCCTTCAGGGGAACTGGGACCCCTCTGGTGTGTCCCCATCCGGTCCCCCACCTATCTGTTGCTTCTGCAACCCAGTAGCCCGGGACAGTAGCTCCTGTCCCAGGCTTAGCTGCTGCCCCTGTTGTTTCCCCGCCACTGGCTTTTAAATCCACTGGGGGGCGGTTTTTGATGACATCATCCACCGGTGCTACTCCCAGCCACAAATAAAAGCGTAGTGTGGCTTTTCCTGTTGAAGGTAAGTAAGCTCCCTCCTTAGGGCTTTTGGTTTTCTTCTTCTGGGAGCTTACCCTAGCCTTGGGTCCCACCATGACGGGTTTCCAGGATATCCATTTGTGTCCCCCTGGGACACTTAGCATCCAGGTTCAACCTACAAAATTCCTATAGACCTTGGAAGCTTATTCTAATGGAGTTTGTTAGGCTATCTTTGCCAGTTTTATTCAGAGAATCACAAGAAGCTTATTTTCATCTGTGGTCCATTTATGTTAGTAAAATATTTAAGTACTTCATAAAATAGAATAAAAGATGCATTTTATCTACAGATGTACATTTTATTTCTATCACTAATTGAATTCGAGTTGTTAGTGAACTAATTGTTTGAGATTGTTTTGCTGTATTCATTGTTTATGTTGATAGTGATCTTTCAAGTGCTGATAATAAAACAAAGATTTTCAAAAATTTCTCATTGTGTATTCTAAAATGAATTTTCATGTTTTTAATGATCAGTACTATTTTTAACTGTCCATTTTGTCTGTAACTTAATCATTACAAGTAACACCTGAGATTACTATAAGTGAAAGGGAGCAGTGAGAAAAATACATCTTTCTCCCTTTTTGTATGTAACAAACAATTTCACTTTCTCCTGGGTAGCCAATGTGTCACTGTCCCTTGCTGTTTGTTTACCTAGTCTTTCCCACAATAACAAAGGTGAGAAGAGTATTTTTAAAAGGAAAACATGACTGTTAACTCTGATATTGGCAGACAGACTGTAGGGCATGTGTAGTACCCGAAATAGCTTATAATGGTTTAGGGCTAAGTACAGACAGTCAAAAAGCCCAATCCTGAATATATTCAGTCTTTGCAGGTGCACAGATTCAATTGAAACAGAAGTAAACAGATTGAGGAAATGCAGCCACATCCCTGCAGTGGCTCAGGCCAGAAGCTGGTGGGGGAGTGGGGGTCATGCTAGAGCATGGCTCTCTGGCTGTGTGTTCACTTCCTCTTGCTACTGCCCCCAAAGTCTCTGGGATTTGTAGTCCAGAATTACAGCAGCAAGACTCTGGAGGGTTGCTCATTACTTCCTCTTCCTGCTTCTAGGTGCCTCTGGGATTTGTAGTACACAGTTGCAGCCGGCAGTAAGTTTGAGCAGGGGAAGGGGTATTAAACCCACCCCCACCCTCCCTGGCCCCAGACGGGGCTTGCAGGGGGTAGTCTCCTTGTAGACTGGGCTGCATCCCCAGCTGGGCTTGCTGTCTTCCCCCAGTCCCTTGTCAGCCAGCCCTCACTGCTTCAGCTAGGGAGCAGAGGGGCAGGGTTAGCCCTGTTCTCTGGAGCAGAAAGCCCAGCCGGGCTGGAAAGCATGCTGGGATGCCAGGGGACTGGGATTCAACTTGAACCAGGAGGGGGTCTGGGACAGAAGGGTCAAACTGGTTTATGAAACAAATCAGTTAAATCTGATATTACATTCAACCAGGTTTATCTTAAATCAGCTTCAGACATTTTGAAACTGGTTTATGTGCACTGAGCTTCTGTTCTGTTACAGATTTAAACCAGTTCCTGATCGCTTAAACTGGTTTATATGTAACTTCTGTCCCTAGCCTAAGAGACTATGGGCTATATATATAGATTTAGCATTGCCGGAAGAGCAAAAGGTAATAGACATTGGAGGAGAGTGTCACTCACTCATTGCCTCCTAGACCCTTACTATGGGTGTTACCCCTGGTTTATATAACACCTTTTGGGTAATCTTTCTTGACCTGCCTATGGATTATCTAGAGAGTACATTTTTATGTTGCCTGCTTTGTTTATTTTCCTCTACTTTATTTAGGCGTCACTTTTACTTTATTTAGGTGATACTGATATGCCACTTGAATGTCCATCTTACTGCATGATCGTTAACACCTGTGCCCTGTGGGTGTTAAATGCTATCATCCTGCTTCTAATAAGCACCTTGTACCTCTACTGATTCCCTAAAATGTGGTTGTTGCTGTGCCTGTGGTCAGAGACCTGAGGAAGAATGTCTTGTACTGGAAAGCCTGTCTAAGGTTATCCCAACTATACAGTTGGTCCAATAAACAAGATCCCCCTAAGAAACCCTTGAGTCCCTAAGATAGAAAGATATGTACAGGTCACATGTGTGGATACATTCTGAGCCCAACCACTTTATTTAAAACAACATAAAATTCTTCAAGAGTTCACATCTTTTTTCTGATTTTCTGCAATAAAAAAAAGCTGTAATATACAGCTAAGCCCTCAGATACCACCAAATTTGCACTGAAGAGAACACCCATGATTGCCACCACAAAAATCTCAAAAAGGCTTTTACTCAGCAAGGACATTCCTTCACCCAGATCCCATGGCAAGAATTGCTGTAGTACAGAAGGAAAACCCCCATGCATTGCACACCACTGCTTATGATACATTACTCCGCCCTGGACGCTATATGGAAAATCCTCAAACAATTGCAACCCATACTAGAGGAAGACCCAATTCTTAGAGATCTTCCCAGAACCACCCATCCTAGCATTCAAACAGGCACCAAACCTCTCTAACCTCATTACCAGAAGCAAACTTCCTATGGCCCAGAACACACCAAATGGATCCAGACCATGACATGACAAGAAATGCAAAACTTGCCAACACATCACCATGACCCCCACAATCACTACACCCCACAAGAGAACCATCACTATTCCTGGATCTTATACCTGCACCTCCAGAAATGTTATACATCTCATCCAATGCACCAAATGCCCTAATGGAAATTACATAGGAGAGACCAAACAACAACCATGCATCAGAATGAACGCACACTAGAAATCTATCAAAGAAAAGAAACCCAATTACCTGTGGGGGCACACTTCTCACAAGAAAACCACTCTCTCCAATCTCAGTTCTAATCTTCAAAGGGAATTTATAAAACACCTTTCACAGATGAGCCTATGAACTTCACTTCATCAACCTCCTGGATACAAAAAATCATGGACTAAATATAGGCATTGGGTATACAACACCTGCCTGACATCTGACTCCCCAGGTACCTCTCCACTATTTACCAGCTACGTTCATTCCCCCTCCGCCCCGTGCCTGTATCTTACCCACTGATTCCTCAGTTTACATCTTCACTGACGGCCGTTCTTGCATGGCTACCAACCTGGCCTCTGGTTTACTGTTCATTCCATCCAGGAAGAGCACTCACGGACTGCAGATGCTTCCTCAGCCTGACAAAGGGTATTTATACTTGAACGCTTGCAAAGAAGAAATGTTCCAACTATTTGAGTTGGTCTAATAAAAGATATCAGATTTACCCAAAGAACTTTGTCTGAATAAAATCAATGACTTCAAGAAACAGGAGAAGTGGTAGGGTGGGGGCAGTTGGTGGGTAAGAGAGTAAGTAACTACAGCAGGCAGCTGGTGATCAAGAGATTCTGGTTTCCTCTGAGAACCAATGCAGGGCTTGACATCAGGCTTAAATCATGTGGGTTAACCCTTTGTGCCCCAAACACCCGAACTCAGGTGCTCATCTGGGGCCTCTTAGCTGCTGCAGCCTTAATTCAGAGCGCTGAGGGGGCAGGCCTTGCATTGGAAAGCTTGTCTAACTTTATCCCAACTGCACAGTTGGTCCAACAAGAGATCACCCTAAGAAATCCTTGCCTTAGAAATACTTAGTGGTAATGAGGCAGGGAAGGGGTGTTCACACCCCAGACCCTGACACAGGGAGAAGCACAGTGCCTTTGGGGCAGGGGCCTAGTGCTAGGGAGGGCGATGCTAAAAGGAGCCGGCTCAGGACAGGCCCGTGGCGGCTCGCAGAGAAGGAGACAGTTGCCGGAGTGAGTGAGAGAGACACCAAGTCAGGGGCTCCCGCGCCGCCGCGCCCTGCCCCGCGCCCGCCCCCGCCAGCCCTGATCGATCGCTGCCTGCCTCCCAGCACTGCAGCAGGGGGAGGGCTGGCGCCGCCACCGCCACTTTCCCGCCCCTCCCCTGGCTCAGTCGCGCTCGGCGGCTCCTCCAGGAGACTCCTGTGCCTCCAGCAGCGGCGGCAGCCGGAGCCGGGAGAGCGGCGGGTGGCGCCGCGGGTGAGTGACGCAGGCCGGGCAGGGGCGCCCCTTCCCCGGGGCACCGCGCATCCCCTCGCGCCGCAACTTGGGCGCGGGGCGAGGAGCGGGCGGCCCGCGGGGCTCAGCTCTGCCCAGGAGAGAGGGAGGAAGCCCCGGGCCGTCCCGCGGTGCCCGCCCCGCTCGCGGAGGTGCCGGACCCGCAAAGTTGTGGCGCCCGCTTGATCCGGGGCGCCGCTGCCGGCTTGGCGGAGGGGAGCGCGCAGGGGCAGCTGGCGCGGGGCGCCGGGCGCCGGCGGGGAAGGCGCGGGGCGCTGCGGAGACTCGCCGCTGCCCGGAGCCCGACACGCACAGGCGCGCGCGGCCGGGGCTGCATTGCGCTGCAGTGCGGAGCTGCCGGCAACTTCTGTCCGGCGCCGGGCGCGGGTCCCGCTGCCTCTCCCGGCCCGGCGAGGGACCCTTTGGGCGGGGGCAGGACCTAGAGCCCTGAAAGCAGCTAATAAAAAAGCAGGAGTCTGTCTCGTGTCACAGGGGTCAGGCAGGGTGAAGGGAAAGGCTCTTTTCATCCACACATCTTTAAAAAAAGAAAAAAGAAAAAAAGAGAAAATAAGTAATTTCCAAGGGGTCCTTGGCCGGATCAGTGTTCAACTGAACTGTCCCTGTGCCACTCTCTCTCCCCCTCTGCCCTCCTGCATTTAGAGCTCAGAAACTGCATTTCAGTGTTTCCCAGGAAACACGCATTATTTAAAGTTTTCATAATGCATTTTCCTCCTTTTGGGAGTGAGGTCCTAATGGGAACTAGCGCTTCCATTATCCTGCACTGTGCAAAGTTCCTCGTCCCTTCTGCTGTTCCGCAGGCACGTCCCATTTCCCTGGGAAACCAGGCACCACCTTACAATGGACACCTCCAACTCTCCCTTCCCTGGAATTTAACATTTATTTAATATTCCCATCTTTTATCCATCTGAGGACAGGCACAATTTCTATTGATAAATTCCAGAAAAGGACAGAATCGTATCAATGTGCCACCGCAGTAGATTACAAGTGGGTTTTTACACATGCTTCTCGGAAAGCTTTTTTTTAAAGGCCGTGTATTGACAGAGACAGTTTGTCTATTTCATTGACAGACTTTGGTGCCTACAGGAACCCTTTAAATAATAGCTATACGAGAAAAAGGAATAAAAGGTTTAATGTCTTTTTTTTTAAGCTTCTTTGCTATAGTTAATTTAATAAATATGACCTTGAGTATGAAATAGGCACAGAGAAGACACTGACTTTCTCAAACATCAGCTTCATGTAATATTGCAAACTGCCAGACTTCTGAAAAAACAGATGGGTATTGCATAGGAGGTCAGAATCAGAGGCTTTCTGATTATGGATTCAGGAAGTCTAATTTATTTTTTATGACATGGTAAGAGTTAGTGTGTTGGGTTTTTTTTTCCCTCAAGTCTGAAGAACCTGCAGGGAAGATGCTTGCTATGCAGCAAATTCATCCACAAAGCACTTCGTTTCAATTGTACCATGTGTTTTTATTGCAGATGAAATAAATATTGTAATACATGATGCATATAACCACAATGACACATTTAGAGAGGAGATACATTTATGATACTCTTGCAATATTTGCAAATTTTATAATATAGTAATGTCTCTTGTCAAATGAGTTTAAACCAAGATGCTTTTCATAGTACAGTATGAAAACATGTCTTCACAAAGGCCCCATTTCCCCTCTTCTCCCCCCATTAAAGTTCATGAGAATTTTGCCATAGACTTAAGTGGAAACTGGATGAAACCTAATATGCTGGATGAGTCTTTTACAAACTATATTTTTGCCAAATTAAAAGCCCAATTAGTGAAATATGTTAAATACTGTGTAGAAATTGTCCTAACCTAGCAGACAAATGGCATGGACTATATGTTGCTGAGGATTTTTCCAATCACAAGCATCGCAGCATGCATATCAATGCTTATTTAAACAAAAGCTCTTCAATTAGATTAAATATGTTTGTAAACCTACGATAGGGAACTCACAGCTGCTGCTGCAGCCTTTGTATTGTACAATGTTTTCCATCTTAGAACAGATCAGGAATCCTTTTTACAATGTTGCACTGTATTGAATTTGAAGCTTGATCTCTTCTAAGAGGCTGTTTGTAACCCAGTAAACAAGAAAATTATCTTTATTTTAATTGGATGTGTGCCCAAAACATTGAGAATAACAACAGTTGTAATAAAACATTAAATCAAATATTTTTTTAAATTACGTTTTTAGTTTCCAAACCAGCTTCAGTTATTGGAGAAAATATCACATCTGGTTTAAAAGTGAGAGATTACAGATAAGACTTTTTTTTCCTGTGGAATACTTGCTCTCTAGAAAGGGGTAAATTAATTAATTATAAATCCCATTTTTACATTTGTCTTTGTGTGTCCATGCTTGGTTCTTTTACAGGAGTTAAGGCTTTAAAATACCTATTCTTCTAGGAATGTGTGCAGTGTACTTCTGCATCGTCTTTTATGCTCCGTATAAAATTTTTTATCCTTGTCCAAAAAATAAAGAAGATTTATCCTTTAACTACAACCAAAAAATATTTCTGTAGGATTATGATTAATTTTTAAGAGGAGGGCAACAGTGATAATTAGAAGATTTTAAATTAAGCGAATCTCTCTTTTTTTTTTTCATTCCCTTTTTTTAAATCAAGTTTCAATTTTATTTCCCCACAGGCATAACCATAACATTACCTAAGGTGATATGATGTATACAACAGAATATTACTGTCTCATTTGATTTTAAAACTAAAATCCTGTGAAGGTTTTATTGTGTTTCTGATGACCAGTTACTAGCACTAAGCCTTTAACACCAAACAATAAAAGCAAGGAGCCAAAAACCAAAGGTGGGCATTCCATCTTTTAACTGAACCAAGAATTTCTTATAGTGATAAGTAATAATACTTAGTACTTGCGTGACTCCTTTATCATTTACGATAATGGAGTATTATAGATCTGAAACACCTGAAACTAGAGAAAATGAAGGATGATTCTGGCTTCAGAGTACTGAGCTCCTGGTCATTATAGGGGAATCCTGCTTTACAGTCTAAGTACCTGGGTTGGCAGGGCTGTCCCTAAGGGGGTGTGAATTGGGACAACCGCCCTGGGCCCCGTGCTTCGGGAGGCTCCATGCTTTGATATCAAGGTCCCAGGTGCAACATCACATGCACTCATTGGAAAAGAAGACTTACCTAGGACTGGCTGCAAACGGTGGAGCTGCAGCAGCACACAGCGTCCATGCTGTGATTTAAAAGCCAGCTATCTATCAAACTACCAGTGCTGCCACAGGAAAAATAAAAGGCACTCACTCTGTGCCGGTAACTATGGTGAAGAACCTGAGGCAGCCTTGGAACCCCATGGCAGGGAGGTGCCCAGGCTGTGAGAACCCAGCCGACCAGGAGCTTGGAAGGCTCCGGTTCACTGGCTGGAGGGACAAGCCAGTGTCCGCTCCCTGGATTTAACTCCTGGAATGCTAAAGGAGTGCTTGAGGGTCCAAGAGGGTCACTGGACCCAGGAGAATCAACGCCAGCCGCATCCAGAACCATAAGTACCCTAAGTGGGGCCCTCTATTCACATCACCCTGAACCCCTCCCGTGAAATCCCATGTCAAGAAAGTTGTGGCAGGCAATTTGACGGGAGAGCCTGCTCTCACTTCGGGGACCCGGAACAGAAAAATTGCCATGGCTCACCCCGAGCCTGCCCCTGCTGGAAAGAGCTTGGCCCAGCCTACAGTGGTACCCTAACCTGCGCCGTGCAGTTCGAGGGACATGCGCACCCTGTGCCTCCTGGGGTGTACGTAGTAGCAGGAGCCGCTCAGGGCTGTCTTGCCACTTGCCAATCTCTTCCCCCGCAGCCCTAGCTCTACTCCTTGGCCACTGTCAGTTTAAGTAAGGCAAAAGAACTGGTCCGGTTCTGTTGTTATATACAGTAGGCTGTATACAGGGCTACATCCCTGTCAGTAACATACAATGGCTAGCATTAGCAAGGGCAGAGACAAATGGAGAAAATATAGCTCACGTGCGGAAAAAAGCAGACAAAAAAGAAGAGAGAAGAAGTGGATAAGGCACTGAAAGATTCGCTGGAAAAGTTTAAGGTTTCTAAAAGTATTTCAGCTAGTGAGGAAAATGCTGAATTAATGGACTCCAGTGATTGTATCAAGACTGAGGAAGAGGACAGTAGTGCAAAATGTGCACAGGCTGTTAACAGAAAAATCTGACAACACTATTTTTCCTGAACAACATACGTGTGACCCAGCAAATCGTCCAGATTTTCTTGCCAACAAGACAATAGACATTTTAGTGGAGAGAGGGCCTGTGAAAATAACTGCTAATGACTATGTTTTTCCAAACAATGATGACAATTGACACTTTTCAGAAACAAATGCAAGGCTTTATGAACGTAGCAATGGTAAATTTCTGGGATTAATTGAGAGGATAGCTAAATTTGATCCTACGATGCAAGAACATGTCCAGCACATTAAAAATGAAGAAATCCATGACCATTATCTTGGGCCTCATATTCCATATTAGCTAATCTTGATGATGGCATTGCAGGTGAAGAACAATATTCTTGTAAAGATAATAACTGCAAAATACTTTGCAATTATTCTTGACTGTACCTCTCATCTGAGTCACCAAGTGCAGATGTCCCTTGTGCTTCCTTATGTTGATGTGACTCCTGAAGAAGTGAAGGTAAGGGAGAATTTTATTGACTTCCTTCTGGTTCAAGACAAAAGTGGACAAGGACTGCCAGATTCTCTCATAGCCACGCTGGATGGACTTGGTCTCCATATTAATGATTGTAGGGGTGAGGGATATGACAATGGGGCAAATATGAAGGGCCAGAAACAAGGTGTACAGGCGCCCATCCTTCAACTCAGCCACCGAGACTTTTTCATTCCATGTGGCTGCCACAACTTAAATCTCGTAGTGGGAGTTATGGTGAAATGTAGTTCAAAACCATGACTTTTTTTGGATCTTTACAGCAAATATACAATATATTTTCAGCTTCATCTAACAGATGGCAAATATTGAGAGTGCATGCTTCCCCTCTAACGCCAAAGCTGTTGCCAGACACTAGGTGGGAGTGTCAAGTAGGGAGTTTAAAAGCAATTCGCTACCAGACAAGGGGTATCAAGAACGCCTTGCTTCAAGTTGCTGAATAACGCAGCCACTCAAAAGTTAAAAGTGAGGCTGAGTCCTTGGCTGACTATGAACTTGAAACTTTTGGATTTCTGTTTGCAGTGGTTGCATGGTATGACATCATGTTCACTGTAAACACTGTGAGTAAAACATTTCAATCCAGGGAAATGCAGCTTGATGTGGCTGTCGCACACATCAAAGGACTAATTGACCTTTTGTGAAAATATAGGAACACTGGATTTGCCTCAGCCGAGAACATAGCAACAGAAATAGTGTCTGAAATGGGCGTTGAACCTAAATTCAGAGAATGATGTGTGAAACAAAAGAGAGGTAAGGAGGAGCTGGAGAATTCACCTGAGAAAGTGGTTGAAACCAGTTACTTTCTGGTCATCCTGGATCAGGCTCTCGTGTTACTGATCGCACGATTCAAACAAATGCAAGGGTATGCTGACAAGTGCAGTTTTCCGTATGATTACGGAAACTCCAAGAAATGGCAGAAGATGACATGAGAAAATGGTGCATGGATTTGGGCACTGCGTTGTCTGACAGAGAATCTCATGATATTGATGGTGTGGACCTGTTCTCAGAGCTTCAGGTGCTATGAGCACTTCAAGCCCTCCACTGTCTTAAATCACTTGATGGCACCTTCCCAAACACAGCAATTGCATACAGGATTCTGCTGACAATCCCAGTTATAGTGGCTTCAAAGGAGCAAAGCTTTTCCAAATTAAAGATTATTAAGAACTACCTAAGGACAACTATGTCTTAAGAGAGGCTGGATGGACTTGCCATTCTGTCTATTGAGAAGGAAGTAGTATCAAACCTGGATTACCACAGGCTGATATCAGAGTTTGCTGCAAGGAAGTCCAGAAAGGTGAATTTGAGAATGTAGGCGGCGTACACTGATTGTGATAGGTTAGTTGTTTTGGTCTTTTTTGTACTTATGCCCCTGCCCATGCCCTGCCTTTGGGGGGGGTCCCATGACCCCTGCATGGTGTTAAGGGGGCCCCTCACAAGCTGATTTGCCCTGAGCCCTGTACTCCCCTAGGGACGGCTCTGTGGGCTGGGTCCTTCAGGGTAGGAACTTCCCTCAGGCTGTGGAGAATCAGGGATGCCTCTACGTTGCCATTGCTCCTGCCTCCCAGGTGTAGTGTCCCTACAGCTGCTTTTTATCCACCCTTCAGTCTCAGGAGCCTTGGGCATTGCTTTGTCATTGCTGTTCTCCCCAACTTACCTGTGTGCAAGAGGCCACATAGAACACAGTTTTCTGGTAGTCAGGTTGCTCTGCATCCTAGCTAAAGGAATGAACCAAATTTAAGGCAATGCACTGGAAATAAGGACCAGACCTGCAAAAAAGGGGATGCAGAAGATGGATATTATTAATCCCATGACTTGCTTTCCTATCACCTCATCCTGCAGCAGCCCTTTGGTGTTCCAACACTGTGGATATGAAATTACCAAGCTCTACAGGCTTTCCTTTCCAACTTCCAGTTCAATCAAAGTAAATTGCTTTTAACAGCAAATGGAGGAGCTTATGATGTTACCTTTCTCAGGGGATTTGGGGAACAGCCAGTATTAAGGGTGACCTTGGCAACAGGCTTCTGCAGATGTTTTGCTGTGCAGACACGGGAAGGAATGGTGTCAGGATGTAGCGTTTGGGGCATGAGGCCTTTTCTGAAAGTGTTTCCTGCTGCCCACAAACCTTCTGGAATCAGTGTGCCTAAGGGAAGACATCATCCTTTAACATATGAATTTACAGGAAACTTGGTAAAGTGAAAGCCACTCTGTTATGTGGCATTCTAGCAAATTGAGAGGCCTCTAATGATGTATCCTGTAGTGATTCAAAGTTACTTCAGAACATGTTTGTAATTATTTGTAAGTGAATTTGTTTTAAAAGAAAAAAGGTATCCTATTTCTTGAATGAATTTGATGTAAAATTTAAATCATTTCAAATGACAAAGCCTGCTTAAAAGAACACTGTAAAAACCCAAGAAAAAAAAAAGAGAATCAAAAAAATGTACAACGGAAATGAGACCTTATGTGCAGTAAATCTGAGACCACAGCCAACTTTTGTGTTCAAATTCTCAACTGCCAAAAAGGTAACAATAAAAGTTCTGACATAAAAGGAAATATTTATGGTTATCAGCTATAACAAATGCAAATGTGTAGTAAAAGTTACGTGCCAAAGAACACATCCATCTTGGGATTTGATTCTGTTGTTTTATTGTGAGAATCTTTCATGCTTTTCCTCAAACTGCACTTGCCTGTTTTATCACACAAGTACAAAAGGAACAGTAACAAGTACAGTAATGAGGAAAAAACAAGGTATTAATACCTCTCAGATCTTTAGCATGATGTTTGAAGTGTCTTAATCTGTGCCTGTACTGGCCGCTCATTTGTCTGCAGGACCACCTTTGAACCATAAACAGACTCTCCTCATGTGCCACTAGAAAAGAGGATGATGTGCAAACCGGATTCACCTATCTTTTATTCTAACATCCTTTTTGAAATGGTTAACTTTATCCTTAAATAAATCAAGTACATAGGTTCGTTTTAGTTTTCTTAAACAAGTTAGGCTTTTAATATAGCAAGTAGAAAAATAAACACCACAGACGTTAAACATTTAATTAGTATGCTCAGTATTTTGGCTAAAGACCTTGTAAAGGCAATCTGTTTGCTTTTAGACTTAGAAAATAAAGGGCCTTCAGGCATTCTGGAATCTGAGCTGCACACTACCGTAAGGAATCTCATGGTCTTTGCCTTTTGGAGAACACAGGCTTACAAAATGGAGTCTCCCTCTCTCTGATTATATCTGTAATGCAGAGATTACAACGTAGTATAGATATAACCAAAACGCGTGTTTAAACTCATTAGCCTGGCTACCAGTAGCAGACTGGCCATGGCAGCACAGCACAGTAAAAGCTGCAAAATACATATAAAAATTGGTTAAATATTCAGGGAAAACCCACGCTGCTGTTGCTAGACTGCTACCATACCCAAGCTAGCTAAAACTACCTTGGGTATGTTTTCATTGCATTGCAGTCACAGCAGCATATGAAAAGTCCTGCTGAAGAATGTCTTTGGATGCTTGGTTGTACGTGGTAATCTCCTTTACTGCTCGACTGCTGGCTATTAAAGTATTGTAAATTCTTAATAATTTTTTGTAACACTACATACCTATCATTATGCTATTATGGTTGTTGCTCTGTTGATTTTCACCTTAGGTTTTAAGATGTTTGAGACAGGGGCTGTTTTACTTTTACGTTCTGCACAGCACCACATAGATAATATTTCATTAGGATCCATCATGACTGGTTAACAGCCATATCCTTTCATGCTATCCAGGAGTTCTAATCAGTTCTGGCAGCTGTCTTATTTGTTCCCTGCTTCTTGGTTGCTTTGCGTATTCTTCCATTGGAGGCATTATCTTTTAATCTTTCCACATTGCTCTTGTTTGATTCTGCAAGAACAGAATGCTGGAGATAAATATTTTTTTTAAATTGATATTTGAAGTTTAATATTTATTGGTTTCAATTGGAATACAATTTCAGATGGAGCTGAGAGTTCTTAGCATCTCTGATAATCCAGGCCATTTTTAGGTGTCTAAACATGGCCTTAAATACCTTATTTTAGGCAACTAAATTTAAATAAAAAATATTCAGTATGCTAAGCCACATTTTTAATAGCAGCTAGCTTGGTGAGTTCCCCAGCTCAGTAACTTGTCTTTTCCAAACTTGCTTCCATGTTCATCTGAAGGCAAACAAAATTAAGGTTAAGAATCATCTAATAATTTAATATATCATACAATGGGTTAAGTATTAACTACTTTTGGGGGAAAGGATCTTCCATGGAGGGCATTCCTATCTTTTCCCTCTTCTCAGCTGGCTTCTCCTTTCCTTCAAGGCCAAGTATCAGGTCTTTTGGAGTTTTTTTGCCACCACAGCTAAATGGGTTGGAGCAGGCCATGAGCTTGTTCTGGCCTTTGGACCCTGCCATTGTACCCCTAATGCTTCAGTTTTATGAAATCATGGGTGACCATACAACTTCTGCTCAATGTTTATTTTATTTAAGGAAGTTTATATAAGCTAAGACATTATTTAAAATTATAGCTAAGGCAAACCTTAGAAAAACAAAGACCATCTCATTATGTAGTGCTTCTTTTAATCCAGAAATATCTCAAATCTATAAAATGATTGTGAGCTAAATCCACATTTAGTGTAGTTCTATTCACTTCACCTAAATTTCACTGAGGTGAATTGGAACTATGTTGATGTGTTTAGGTATATGTATACTTATAGTAATTCAGTGTTTCACTTTCCCCCACAATTGAAATGCATCTACCCATGGAAGATATTTTTAACTTGCACTTCATTCCATTTATATATTTGATAGTTTGGAGGAACATTTATGACCATTCTGCATGTATGTATTTGATACTACATACCTATGTACTTTCATGGTTTATCACACTCTGGAACCTACAGACAACAAGTTCACATTGTTGACTCATATTCAGCTTATTGTCCACTGTAACTCCCAGGTCCTCTTCTGCAGAGTTGCTGCTTAGCCAGTCAGTCCCCAGCCTGTACCAGTGCATGGGATTGTTCTGTCCTAAGGGCAGGACTTTGCACTTGTCCTTATTGAACCTCCTGAGATTTCTTTTGGTCCAGTCTTCCAATGTGTTGAGGTCTCTCTGAATTCTAGCCCTACCCTACCGCATATCTACCACTCCACTCAGTTTGGTGTCATATGAAAACTTACTGAGGATGTATTCCATCCCCACTTCCAGGTCATTGTTGAACATATTGAATAAAACTGGCCCCAGGACTGACCCCTGGGGCACTCCATTTGATACTGGTTGCCAACTAGACATTGAGCCATTGAGTACTATCCTCTGAGCCTCACAATCCAGCCAGTTTTGTATTCACCTTACAGTCCATTCATCCAACCCATACTTCCTGAGCTTGCTTGCAAGAATTTTTTGGGAGACCATATCAAAATTCTTGCTGAAGTTGAGGTATATCATGTCCACTGCTCTTCCTACATCCATAGAGCCAGTCACCTCATCATAGAAAGCAATCAGGTTGGTCAGGCATGACTTGCCCTTTGTGAATCCATGCTGACCGTTCCTAATCACCTTCTTCTCCTCCAAGGGCTTGGAAATGAATTCCTTGAGGATCTGCTCCATGATTTTTCCAGGGACTGAGGCAAGGCTGACTGTAGTTCCCTGGATATTCCTTCTTCCCTTTCTTAAAGATGGGCACTATATTTACCCTTTTTGCAATCATCTGGGACCTCTCCCAGTTGCCACAAGTCTTCAAACATAATGAACAGTAGGTCAGCAGTCACTTTGGCCAACTCCCTCATCATCCTAGGGTGCTTGACCCCAGGGACTTGTACACATCCACTTTTCTAAATTCATCCCATGGCTATACTGCTCCTGTTTTTAGCTGCTCAGCTGGTCATACCAGCTGGCTAGTTAATATTAAACTGTTGTATTTCCCCTCCAAGCACCTTTTCTAATGTTGGGAAACTACTTTGGGGTACAGCAGAATTTTGGCAAAGGTTGCTGTGACTTAGAGATTAAATCCATTTTTTCAGGGTAGAACAACAAAACACTTGTGTTAATATTACCTTATGGAGGCACATCAACATGGGCCTGTAGGGAAACTGTCATTCTTCCCTCCCTCTTTGGCTGCATATAGACATTTTGGGGAGGTTAGATTAAGTTAAAAATAGTCACCAGATCTAAGGTAAGTCAGGATGAGGGGGGCTATTGGGAGAGGGTTGTGGGGCAAGCAGGCTCTGGGGGCATTGGAATGGCAGGTGGGGTTCATGGGGGGGAATGGGGGCTAGGGGGGTCCACAGGAGGGGTCAGGAGGGCAGGCAGCATCTGTGGGAGGCACAAAGGAGGGAGAATGGGGTCTGTGGGAGGGATTGGGGGCAGGGGGCATCTGTTGGAGGGAAATGGGCGGGACAGGCAGGGTCCATGGTGAGGATTGGGGGGGTGGGGGTCCATGAGGATTTGGTGGGATAAGGGGGGCTCATAGGGGGCTTGAGGGGGATGGGGGGCTCTCCCCACGCCCTGGGACCCACAGATGAAAAATTCCCCTGTTGAACCAAACTCCCCATCCTGCCCACCCCTCCCTGCACCTTGACTGACTTGCTCAGCTCCTGGCACTGGCAAATGCTGGTAAAACTGGCACTGGGAGCAGCTTGTGGGATGGGGGTTTGGTGGGCTGGGTGGGGAGGTGTCTGTCTGGAGGTGGGTGTGGGCTGGGGGAGCCAAAAATAGCCTGATGCCAGAGGAGGGGGTAGAAAAAGTATAGCCCTGGGGGCTGGGACCAGTGGCTGGGCTTTCCCAGCCCTGGGAACTATACAGAGGTTCAGGACAGTTAGATAGGTCTAAAAATGACTGACCTGATCTAAATTGAGCGTTCCTTGTAGGCAGAGTTAACTTGGATCAGGTTGGCCATTTTTAGAGTGATCTAACTGTCTTGAACTTCTGTACAGTTCGCACTTAGATCCACCTTGTCACAACCCAGTTAATCAGTGCCCATGCCACTAGCAAGAGATACCATTCAAGTAGTCAACTAAGGGTTAAAAAAAGAAATCCTTGCTAGAAACTCCTGAAACAAAATCCTGGCGGAGAGCTGTATATAATTTATGCCCACGTCACAACCAAGAAACGAAACTTAAGACTGGTCAGGGTGAAAGGGGTTATCCCTGCCATAAATCCCTGCAATTGGTCAAGAAACAAGCGTAAGCCCCTCGTCATAACCTCATACGTAACAGGCAGAAAACCTAACCCACTACCTTATAACCTGATAGCAGCCTGAGAGCACAAAGAACTGCTGCTTGCCAAAAAATTAAAGATTCCACATAATGGTTCATCATTGGGTATCTCCGTCAGACACCTCTGTCTATAAATAGTTTAGCAGTTTCCGCCCAAGTCGGAGAACCCCGGAGAAACCTCTGAGGAGAGACCTGAGTCCATCACCAGAGTAGATTGACGGTCTGATCAGCTGTCAATACTCCCCGTCATCGTTAATTTTGACGTAATAAAGCCCTGCAGGCACGATAGCACGTTTTCAGCACCACGTCCGTCATTGCTTGGCTATAACCCATACGTTTGACTATAACTGAAGCTACTGTAACAGGAACAAAGGCTTAGCCTCCGTCGCACGTCACTATTTGGGCGACGTAAATAAACAATCTCCTGTAACCAACACGCGTCTGTGCCTGATTAATTTCGCCCCATCCATCACTACCCGCCTCTCAGGTAAAAGTTTTATGGCTCCGGTTGGGGGGGGGGGTCAGAAAGCAGCTGCCAGCCGGCTGCTCTGATCTCCGACACACCTAACTAGTGTAAGGTCCGCACCTGGGTGAACTACATCAGATCAGGTAGCCATTTCTAACCCAAACTAACCTCCCTGAATGTCTGTATGCAGCCTTAAAGTTCTTTGCGAAAGTCTGCAAACTTATTCATAATGATTACCACCTAGTGTACCTCACACTAGCACTGTTAATGCTGTTTCATTTGGAATATGATAATGTTGCTCTTATGCTGCATTATTTGTGTAAGTGCTCTTTGTTCTGTCTAGTTAGTAAGGCCACAACAGCTCCAGTTTTTGATTGGTTGTCTCTTGGTTAATATGCTTTCTAGAAAATAGATCAAGGTTCATAAAAGATATATATGCCTTAATATGATCCAATCATAGGACCGGAAGGGACCTGTAAGATCATCCTGTCATGGGCAGGAAGTTATTGGGCTCAGACAAGCTCAACAAGATGCCTGTTCAGCCTCATCCTGAACACCTCCAAGGAGGGTGACTGCACCACCTCTGCTGGGAGTGTGTTCCAGACTCTGGTGACCCTTACAGAGAAAAAATTCTTTCTTATGTCTAGCTTGAATTTACCCTCTATTAGCTTATGTCCATTGGTCCTCATCCTCCCTTGAGGTGCCTTCCTGATGAGTTTCTCCCCTAGATCTTGATGTTCACCCCTGACGTACTTGTAGGCAGCTCTCAAGTCACCTCTCAGTTTTCTCTTACTCAGACTGAACAGGCCCAGTTCCGGGAGTCTCTCCCATAAAGCCTATCCTCCAAGCCCTTGACCATACGGTTGGCCCTTCTTTGTACCCTCTCAAGCTTATCAATATTCTTCTTGAAGTGTGGTGCCCAGAACTGTACTCCAGCTGAGTGTCACAGAGCACTTAGGTGCCCTGCTCCTATAAAGCATGGAAACTGTTAGGGAAAGAGCCCTAGCAGTGAGTAGGGAGCCCCAGCTGCTGGTTACCAGGGCAACCAGAGTGAGCTAGTGGCCCACATCTGCCAGTGGTCAGCTGACTGGAAGGGGCAGGGCCTGGCTCACATATAAACCCCAGGGTAAGGAGCTCTCCCAGAGCAACCAAAGGGGAGAGGCCTGACTGCAGGTACAGCCTCTGATACTGGTGAGGGACAGAGCACTGCTGGTGTGGCTTGACTGAGGTTATAGCCAGGCGGCTGGAATTTATGTTGTAGCCCAGGGGCTTGTGTTTTGTGTACTGTTTAAGACTGGTGGCTTGGATGAAGCTATTAGGGGAAGGAGGAGACCTCATAAGGGACCCATGGCAGTGTGGGGACCCTGGCACCAGAGAGGGCGCAGCATTTGGGGGTGCACCAGTGCCAGAGAGGGCGCGGCACTTTGCAGGGCCGCGGAGAGCCCGAGCACCAGTGAAGGCACAGTGCGAGACAGGGCCGCAAAGAGCCCAAGGAGGACCAGGGGGCCAAATTGTAACAAGGCCTAGACCAAACAACGTCAGTTCCATCTGCAAGGCTTGGGGTGTGGTAAAGGGGTGGTTGGAGCCACACATAGCCCATAAGGCTAGGGTGCCCCGAAACACCCATTGTAGAACAGGACCCACAAGGGGTCCAGGAGCCCATGGGGTCAGAGTACAGCAAAACTGTGTCCAAGATGACATAAAGGCAACCTCCCTAATATATATTTACCAACAAAGATGTGGCGGGCGAGAATCAAGGGTGCCCATTGGGCCAACTTGGCACGGTAAGGGGGCCTTGGGGAGATTATGGCCAACCTACAGGACCCCGTCCGGTGACACTGAGGCTTCGCCAGCACCAAATAGAGAGGGAGGAACACCTCCTTGGTTCTCTTGGATAATCAAACAATGTTCTAATATTGTGTTCTTTCAACACCAGTATTGTTTGTCAGAGGAAGCATGTAAAGAATGCAAAATATAGAAATTATATTACAGAAAAATCTAACGGAGGTTTTCATGTGTTTCTGAATACCTTGTTGTGAAGATAAACTTAGGAAAGTTTTACAAAGGCCTGTTCTTAGATACTAAGGCTTAAACAATCAGTTTAATCCAGTAGTGATTGGTTTGGGATATGAATTACTTGGAAACAGATGCAGCACAATTTTTTGCACACGTGGTTTAAATGGCAATTAGCTTGCTGTAACTTGTTCTGAAGCAAAGTTTTAATTCAGATAATTCACTGATACTTGATATGGGACAATGGGTTTATGCATCTGTAAAGTCTGGGGTTTGTCAGGAGATAAAGTGCTCAAATCCAGAAGATCAAGCCAGTTGTTTGTTTTTTAGCCTAAAAGCCTGACTCCTGACTGGAGAGCTCCCAAAGGCTGATTTAACTCTTTAATCCCTGTGTTTCCTTTCCCCGCCAGTGAATTTTGTAAGAGAGGTTGTTGGCCTCCTTCACTTTCAGGCTTTCCTGGTTTGCCTTATTATAAAATATTTTCCCCTTCATACAACATTATTGACCCCTATTAACTGTGATCTTCATGTGAATCTGTTTGATTTTTATCTTCTGGCCCATTTCTTCTCCCTCTACTTCTTGGGGGTCTGGAGGTGTTTTGTCATGGATGCTTTGTCTAGCATAAGCATCTGGATAAGGCCAGTCATTAATGAAGCAGCTCTTCCTTGCAACTGGCAAACTCAATTTATCCCTTCCCTTGCTTCACAAAAGTCCTGTCGTGTTATGGTAAAAGTCTTGCTGTCCCACCAGGTTACTTGTCTGTACAAATAACACAAAATTATCTCTCTTACCTTTAGGCTCAGGGAATTTCAGTTGCTACACTGATACTTACCGAGGAAAAAGTAATACTGCCATTCTCATATACAGTGCTTATGTGGGATAGAAAGATATCTTAAACCCTTTAAATTCCAGAAACTCTTACATATCTAAATAATGTTATAGACTTTAGTAGGACTGCTTGTGGGAGTAATTTAACTCTCCATGGGCACATATGTGTGAGCCCAGGACTGCAACACATTGAACCAGGTTGGAGCAGCACCGGCTAGCAAGAAGCCCCGGGGGTCAGCCTGCCAGCATGGGGCTGCTCTGACCTGGCTCAGCATGCTGTGAAGAGGCTGGCTGTGGTATGAGGGTGCTCCAGTGCAGGATTAGCTGGCAGGCTGCTCTTGCACTGAAGCACCTTTGTGCCTCAGCTGGTTGCAACAGCATCCACAGGTGCAGTGCTGCGGAGTAAAAAAACTCTGCAGCAGGATAGTACTTGTATTTACAAGTATTACCCTGCTGTGGAGTTTATTAGTTTTTTGCGGCCTAATAGAGCTGCACATGTTGATGCCGAGACATTAATGCGAAGTTGGTTAGGCAACTCTGCAGGAAGAGTTCTGTGTAGGTGCTTCCTGAAGGAACAGTACCATGGTTTTTAGTGTTAAAATCTTTATCTCCAGACAAAAAGATATATTTTCATTTACATGTATAGGAGTTCATCTCTGGCACCAAGACCAAAATATATCCTCTACAAATAGATCATTGTAACTCACAATTCTTCTGAGTGATTGCCAAGACTCAACCCCCCCCCCCCTTGTGAATTTGTAGAAACCACTATGTAATTGGTTTCACTTGTCTTGTGATATAACTTTATGTCAGGGAGAGGATGGAACTTACTAAAAAGAGCTTTTTCAGCCAAATTTATATTATTTTTGTCACATTTTATTAGTTTGAGTATGTGAAGTACCTTTGGGCTCATTTTAATTCCAACAATTTCCCAGATACTGAGAAAGGAGTATAGTGTATTCTTCTTGCACATAAACATCAAAAGGAAGTAGTTATTTAAATTTGTACATATTAACAAGACTAAAATACACTTCCCAATATGTTTTTTTATTTCCCCTCAGCAGTTGGTTAGCTCTCCCTAGCCTAATTACATTATTCTGCCTCCTGTAATGCACTTTTTTTTTCCCTCCTAAGAGTAGGGAGATGGGTATTAATAATAAAATCACAATCTAGAAATTGCCTCTTCATACAATTTTGTTTGTTGTAATATTGCTTTAATTTATAAAGCAAAACAAAATGTAAACTTTTACTGAAGGAAACTTTTGACCCAGAAATAAAATTCTTTGTACAGTTTTAGGGCATAATTGGAATATGGTGGATTCAAAGGGAAATCCTGCTATTACTTCAGAAAAAAATCTATGAATGTGCATGTGTTTTAGGGGAATATTTATTTAATGTTTAAGGGACAGTTTAAAAAAAAAAAAAAAAGCACTTCAAGTGTACCTGTAGGACATGAGATAAAAGTACTAGTGTTGCATTCCACAGTTAGTTCTTCTAACAAATTATATTTCTTCATTACAGACAAATATAGTTTTGTTAGCCTAATAGTTCCATGGAAGCTCTGAACCTAAGGTCTGCAGCCTGCGACTTCTGTGTGTATTGTCACATGGAAATCTATTGATGAGGCCTGAAAAGGAAGAGCATGGCCAAGGGGCTGGAGAGGTGTGCCAGTTCAGACCACTATCAAATCTAGGGTGGAATTTAAAACTGCCTTTTAGGCTAGGGACAGAAATTACATATAAACTGGTATAAGTGATTGGAAACTGGTTCAAATCTGTAACCCAACAAATGTTCAGTACATACAAACTGTTTTCAAAATGGCCAAAACTGGTTTAAGATAAACCTGGCTGGATGTAGGCTTGAGACTTAACTGATTTAGGTTCAATCAGTTTATTGAACTTCTCGGATCCCCCCCAGATTCAAGTTAACTCGCAGTACCCCAGCATTCCAGGATGCATTGTACCTCCCCTACAACCCCTGCCTTGCAGGGTGGGTGGGCTAGGCTTGGCCCAAGATGTCTGCTCCAGCCTAGCAGGAAGGCTTGCTCTAGTACCCTTGCCACCCTCCCTCCTCCCCCACCCCCTGGCTTCTGTCCTGGACCACTGCAGGCATATGGCTGCATTTCTGGATTCAAAAGGGAATGTCTGTTCATTTGCTTATTGGTTCAATCTGCACAGTTTAGGCTAACCTGTGAACATTGAATCGATTCAGCATCTGCTTTTTGACTGTCTATACTTAGCCTTACTGGTAGAAGTAAATGTACCTCTTCTGCTGGGGCTTTCCCTATGGGTACAGATAGGTAATGAATTGGGTTCCTCTGGAGTGTTCCCATATAAATACATATATATCAGATAGTGTTGTTAGCACTTTAGTGGCGGCTACCCTAACATGATACTCTTAGAAACGTTGGCGATGTGCAGGGGATGCACACCGCCTGAGTGTGGCGGTGCACCCCCTACAAAAAGGCACCACCGACATTGTGAGCGGCACCTGCGAGCGGTTGCTGTTTGCCACTCCCCACTCCCCACCAACACTGCTGGTGGCATCTTCAGGCAGTCAGTGATCGCTGCTGGGTGCTGCTGACGCTGCCAGCAGCATTTGCAGGTGGTTGCTGACCCCTGGTTAGCAGTCCCAACTCTCCACTCCCCCTCCCCCGCTGACAGTGCCGGTAGCATCTGCGGGAGCTCTCCTGCTTACTGCTGCCGTGTTCCTGCTGCCACGAGCGCCGCTGTGCACCCCCAGCCTCCAGGTGTATGTGTCATTCATGCTCAGAAAGGTGCAAGTAAGCTCGAATCAGGATCACTGATTGGCTGGTCATACAGGAAATTATTTATAAAATTGTATTGCCCACTGTGCTTAAATGTTCATGACACTTGATTATTCTTTCAGGGAGAAGCAAAGTGACTCGTAGATCCAGGCCATCATATTTTACTATGGGCCACACATTCAAAATAAAGCTGGATAGAAATTGCCTATAGAGTTGTTTAAACACTAACTTTGTAGCTGGTTGACTCTTTTCAAAGTTGGATGGACATTTTTATGGTATAATTTAACTTTGTACATGTGGTCTGTCTAAATTTATTGTGCATTTAACCAGTTAATTGTGTAATAATGACTTTCCACTTGTGACTGGTCTTACTTTGTGTGGCAGTTCTAAATGTATTGTGTGATTAACCAGTTAGTTGCATAATATGTGTAATGGGCAGGAGGGACCTATGATATCACAAGTTGATTTTTCCTTTTTGGACATGCAGCCTTCATACTGATGGACTTTTACTTTTTCTTTCTGGCTGTTGCTGCTCATTCCACTATCTGTGAAGGCAGCCACTAGGCCTTCTTTAAGGCTGATACTGATGCTGTTCCACTGATCAGCAGGTGTTGATGATGTCATTGAGCATTCTCACCCCTGCAATTAAGCTTATTGTCCATATGATTTATCCAATAGCCAGTGCCTCTGCTTGTGTGGGATAGGAATTTCATTGTTCTTCTCACAGAAGCAAAATGGTAGTATTAGGCTATGATTGGGGGAAACAATGGAAAAGTCATAGTAATGCCCTTTTGTAAAGGGAAGTTAAATTTGTTGCCTGAATAATAGATGGAAGTCAAGGGTACAGATTATAAAGAATATAAGAGAAAATGTGAGGAGAGCCAGCCAAGAGTGAAAGGGAAGATCTCGTGTGTGCTTTGTGAGCATGTATAATAAGGTGGTGATAAGGGTACCATGCACGTTATCTATGGCATGCAGGAGACATTATTAATGTGTCAGTGCTTCTCTGATTTGCCGATAATCACAATGTCTTTAGTTGCACAAAAAGTTAATTGTTTTCCAGTTCATTCTGACAACTGTGAACATGCTATGATTATGCAGCCTTTCTGGATTCAAGTAATTTTTAAGCAGCAGGATGGGTTTTATTTAAGAACAGGATTAGTTAAAAAGCCATAGTGCCGAAGATTAATATCAACATTGAGAGGGGAAGTAGAAGAGCTAATAAATTAAGAGGGAATGACTTCAGAATTTGGTGTAGCTGGAATGACACTGACTTCACAGAGAGATAGTGTTGTTGCTTTAAGATTGTTAAAGATACAAAAAAAAAAACCAGTGTTGGTGGAAGCTTGAACAGTCCAAATCCTTCAGAGACTTGCACATTCTTGAGTAACTGGGGGCAGGTATAAGTACAGATTTCTGGAAATTTCCAAATTTTTCTTTCTTTTCTAGTATGTGGTATTACAGTAAGTTCTCTTTTGACGTTTGTCACATGAGACAGTCAGTGTACTAATGGTATTTCATCTAATAAAACAAGGAAGTAACATGGGCAAGTAATTAAACATGTAATCTCTCTTCCATTTTAAGGTTTTGATGCATCAAATGATGTTGAATCACAGGATTGGGGAGAGGTGTTGTATGTGTAGCCATTCCTTAATAAACCTGTTAGTTTAATTATGATTCGTGTTCTGATAATTGTACAGAATCCTCACATTCTCTTTCCATGCATTGTTTTATCCCAGTTCCTTTTCATGGTCTTGCTTTTTCCCTTCTTATACATTCTGATTTTATCTTTAATCCCACTAGTTGACAGTGATGGGTCATGGGACTTTCCCATAGGAACTATGACCGTGTTAACTATTGTTTGTAGCATGCTCCAATTCCATTATGCAGTTCCATTCTTAGGATTTCTTGGTTTGTTTTTTTTTCTCCCCCCACCCCCGGAAGGTTAACTGCTCTTATTTCTTCTGTTTTGTGTATGACAGCATAGAACATGCTTTGACAGCGCTTCTAACATGCTTGATTGACAGCAGTGAGAAGCAAACCTGTGGTCTCCCAGTGCAACAGCTTCACAATCCAAAGTGCCACAGTAGCTGTAAGCTCTCCATTCTATAAAGGGCTCTCTTTTGTTACTATTTTTGCAAAATAATATTAGTAGAGTTGTGTGTCTTTGTTTTTTTTGTGGGGGGGTTGGTTTTGTTTATTACACATTTTAAATATTTCCTCCTAGCAGACACCTGAAGCTACTGGTTCTACAATGTGCTGCTTAGATGCCAGTTACAACACTGTCATTAGTCAGAGTGATTCCACAAACTTTGATCAACCCCTAAATTGGGGCATTTCTTCTTGCCAACTCTCTGTTGATGTCCTTTTGCATCTTAGCCTTGTTTTAACTCAGGTTAAAAATAGAAGGAAATAACTGCAGATAGACAATGTAAAACGAATACTAGAATCTGTGGTTGAATAGATTTAATTTATTTATCCCTCCTCCCATCTAAAAGGTTCCTATTTTAAATGTGGCTGGTGTGGTATGCCACAGGCATCACCTAGCACTAACTACTGTCCTCCTTTGCTCTCCACAATATAGAAGTCAAATTTCTCTGATGCTAGCAGAAGCTATCATGTGCAGGTCTCCAGAGAGAGGTGATCTTGATGTATCTACCATATTTACTTGTGTACTATGTGCACCTTTCCCCCAAAAATTAACCTTTAAAAATTGGGGTATATATCTTAAGTGGAGAAGCTGGTTTCTGTGCTGAAATGGAAGCATGGAGACACTAGAATGGCTGCTAGGGTCTATGCTTCCTTCACTTCTTTCCCAGCCAGCAAGTAGTAGTGGCATCAGAGCTGAAGTAAACTGTCTTACAACTACTGCCAAATTGGCAGCTGCTTTTCACTGAGAAACCAATTTGGCAGTAATTGTGACCTGATTAAAACTAGCTTTTGCCTTGGTAGAAAAGGTCAGGTGATTGAGTGGAAGAGTAGATTCTGTATCTGCTCCATGCAGTCAGCTTTTGGCCATGACCTGGCCAAGTTCTTCATTCTGCCTTCCCAAGATGAGTTGCACATCTTATGTGGGGGCATGTGGTTTACAAGAAAATGCAGTTGCTTTCTCTGCTTGTTTTAGAACTCCTTCATTTGCTATGTTGGTAGAAAACTGACTCATTTGTTTTGGACGTATTTCTGAATAGTCACTATTCTGAAAGTTGCTCACTTAAAGATCTCTTCAAGAAAAGGAAGAGAAAACAGTTTGGAATAAAGAGTACGAACAACTTGGACAGTTTATGTGCTAGGAGTTCTAAGAGGCTGGAGTGTAATAGGGTAATGCATTAAGAGTAAGAGTGTAGCAATTTGATAATAATCTGAGCACGTAGGCAAACTGGGCAAGGTCTTAAAGCCCTTAAGTACAGGTGGAGAAAAGCTATGGCAACTAAATATCTTGCTGTTTTCTTTTCAAGAAACTTAATGGTCTTGCGTAGTAGCCTTTTTCTAGAATGAAGTGTGAAGGTCTCAGCTCACCTATAGCTTATTGTAGTAGGATGTTAGACCTCTGAGAATAGGTCAGCAAGCACTCTGTTTTCAAAGCAAGCTATGTGGTAAGAGGGTTCATGTATTGACACCGTTTTGTTGCCTGCTGCACATAGGTATAGCAGTTAGGGCTGTGCAAAATGGCACCGTTCCATTTCGACTTGCGTTTTGACATTTTAACAGAACAGAGTTTTGTTTCGAATTTTGTTTTGATTAGAAACTGCTGTTCCATTTCGTTTCATTGAAACAGTTTCGAGGGTTCGCCCATAGGCTATAACGGGGAAGCTCAAAGCAGCCTGTAATTTGTCATTTCTGGCCAGATTTGGATGAAACTTGCAGGAATGGTAGCCCCTTCTGAGGGCAGGAAGCCTGCTATATTTCAAGGAGGTAGGTGCAGGAGTTTCAGGGAAAATGCACTTCAAGCTGTGGATAAGCAACACTCATGACATGGGCGACATGGTATGTGTTAAGGTGCAGCAGGGTGAAAACTGCAGGCATGCTAGCCCCTGCTGATACCATGAAGCCTGACAGCTTTCAAGGAGATAGGTGCAGGGGGCCTGGGGCTCTGCACCTCTGGATGCTGACAGGCAAAACTCATGACATAGGTGTGTGTGGGACTGTGCCCGTCTTGGGACAAAGGGGGTGAAAACTGCAGGCCAGCTAGGCCCTGCTGTGACCATAAAGCCTGCCCGCTGTCAAGGAGATAAGTGCAGGGGGAGTCTGGGTTCTGGGGCCCTGCACCTCTAGCTGCTGACAAGCAAAACTCATGACCTGGGTGGGTGACACTGTGTGTGTATGTGTGTGTGTGTGTGTGTGTGTGTGTGTGTTAAGGTGTACCCTCACTCAGCTGACACCAAGACAGAAAGCAGGTCAGTTCAAACAATGCTGCCTTTTATAAAGTTTTTCCATCCCTCCCCCAGAGCACTGGATTGGAAGGGACCTCGGGAAAGGATGACAGTCACTGGCCAGCTGACTGCGTAGTCAGTAATGAGAGCAGTCCTTCCCCCCCTTCCCCCTCCCTCTCCTTACTTTAGTTTCTGTTTCCCTGCAGGCAAACCCAGCTTGAGCTTTGAAACTTGAAACGTTTTGAAAATTTTGAAACATTTTGACTTGCCTTGTTTCGTTTCAAGGCTGTTTCGAAGCTCTTTGTTTCATTTCGATTTTGCTGTTTCAAGCTTGAAATGGGTCAAAACAGCCTTGAAACAAAACTGCCGGCAAAATTTCACATAGCCCTAATAGCAGTGCAGTTCAGCACCCAAAGTAGTGCTGACTTCAGCCATGGCTGTAGCCATGGCTGCTTTTGTACCACCCTGCACAGAGGCAGTGCCCAGGGCTGCTGCCCCAGTCACTTTACCTCCCTGGTTATGCTATTGCTGGTGCATGGCTCTAGTATTGCAATACCCATCATATGTAACCCACACATAGTGTGGGTTTCTGTCCCCTTCTGTGAGGTCCAGGGGTGTCAAACTTGTATAGGCCAGACAAGTGGTACAGGATCAGTCCACAGATGAATAGTGCAGGGCCAGCCCCATGGGAAAGATCCAGCTCACAAGGTACCCAGTCTAGCTGGTCCAGGGCCTGGAGGGAAGAGGCCTGGTATGTTGCATGCTTGGCTGCTCCTGTGGGAACAAGCCAGGTACCAGGCTTCCTACAGAGTTGCTGGGGCTCCAGAACTTCAGCTGTCACCTGGGTGCTTAGTTACTGCTAAGAATAGACTCTTTTGCTGCTCTATGAGGCCTCAAATCAGTCATGTCTCCAAAACAAGATGCAGGTCTTATTTTGTGGGGAGGCTGATAAAATAAAATATAGTAATTCCAATTGTATTAATAAAAATCATTATATTAATAATAAAATGGACAAAGAACATATGGTAAAAATGGTATTGTTGTTATGCATTGACTGCAAATATTACCTCCCAAATATTGATTGAATTCACAGAAAATGTTCTCCAAAGTTTAAACATCCATTCTCAAAATAATTTAAGAGCAGTCAAAACAATAAAATTCTATTTTAATGTCATCAAAAAATACAGTGGGTACACCAGTTTCTCTGTAGAATCAGTTGAATAATGAAATACATGCAGTAATAGGGTAGGAGTGTTTTTGTAACCATGATGGTTCAGGAAACATGAAAGCAGCATGGGTTTTTTGGAGGATATCTTTTATTGGACCAGCTTTATAGTTGAGAGAAATGTTAGGCAAGCTTTCTGTCACAGAAGTGAGGGAGTGCACTTTGCCTGAAAGCTTGCCTAACATAACTCCTAGCTGTACAGCTGGTCTGAAAAAAGATCACCAAGAAACCCTTGTTTGTCACAAAGTACACAGAAGCACTCGAGTACTAACAAGCACTGATGTTGCTTCCTTCTGGTGATTTCTTCCCCTTCGAAGTACAAGGGTCACTCTTATTCTTACCTTGTTTCCACAGAAAATTTTGTTTCATTCCTTCTCTTTACAGACTCATCAGTTCGTGTCATGGTCTGGTACTTGGCTTCTTTCCCAGTGACCATACTCTGATTTTTCCTTCTCTCTCCCTCATAAAGTGGACTTGGCCATTCATCCACTCCTGCCTTCCCCTTCACTAAGGCAGTCTTCTAGCAGAGGAGCTTTCTGCACTTTTTATTTAGCTGCTTATTTGTGAAGGATATTTTGCTTGGGATACTGAGTGAATACTGATAAAGAAGGCTGTAAACCATAGGTAACACCACTAAGAGTTTAGTAAAGCCTCAATTATTCTGCTACTCTCCAGGAGCAACAAGTGCTATGTCTTTATTCTGAGGAAAAATTAACATGCAGTATTTCTGGATTGTTAGAGCTGGTATCATCTCTAATATCAAATTATAGTAAAACAAAGGCATCTGCATTGGAAATGAAGCAGATGAAGAAGAATAAAGTTGGAAAGGGGTTTATTTTTCATTCAAAAGTTAAAAAAAGTGTTACATTTTCAACAAAAAAAGGAAAGTGAAGGCAGTTTTCATTGATGGATGGGTGTAAAGCAGAGGGTTAAAAATATGAGAGCTAAAAACATCTTATAGATGGCTCTACATCCTATAGCTGCTGCCAGCATCTCTTATCATTATGCCAAGAAACTCCTGCTCCCTTATCGAGGTTTATGGCAACCAGGAGTTGATTCCGCAAGAGGTTGAGGATATAAACCAGCAGTACAGATATGCAATAACTGGCAGATCATATTCGTTTTGAGATTGGGAACAGTGTTGAGATTCTCATCCTCTAGTCTGAAAGAGAATGTACACTTTTAAGACACAAAAGGAAAATCTATTCCATGTAAAGTGGTTACCTCTAAAATCTGCCCAGTGTAACCTTATCTATTTAGCTAAGTTACTTCAAGATTGGTAGTGTTCCCAATCTTTGTAATGTGGAATAGCTAAGTAAGGGTAGTTAGCCAAGGGAATTGGACAGGTTTTAAGGGTCACCCTCCTGGGGTAGTTATAAGCTTTCAGAACTACCAGCAACATCTCCTATTTTGTATATTTATGAGATAGAGAACTGGAAGAAACAGTAACCATTCTTGATGCTATAGATTAGGTCAACGCCCCCCACTCCTCCCGTCCCCTCCCAATCATTAATCAATGGATCTGGAAGACTTACGCACATCTGGTAGAAGATGCCCATTTGGTATTTCTCTGTATCCTTATCTACTGTAGTTGAGAAGATTGTGCGTTTTACAAGGAAAGCCACATGAATTAATGGTGGACCTACTTCAGATTAGAATGTGTCAATTAAGACTGATGATGCTAATAAAGCTATCATAAATATTGTGGTTGCCATCGTTCTCTCATTTCTTTTATTTTCAAAATAAGAAAACAAAATAAGTTCTAAATTACCTGGAAAATATTGATGAGATGTGGAGAACAATCAGTATAGCAACTGCCATGTGGCACATATCTAGCATTTTCTGACTGTTGTACAGTTAAATGTTTATTAGGAAATATACAGGCTGAATTCAGGTTTCTAGATTTTTTTATTTTTTTTTAAGATTTCTAGAGCGTTGGTTCATGTTAGTATTCCCCATCTCTAGTATGCTTTATTTCTCCACTTTAATGTGGCAGTAATGTGTTTGTGCATTTTAATTATATTGCTTTCATTTGCCCCATGGTAGTTGAGGACTGAATCCATTGATACCATTGGAGTTATATCTGTGTAAATGCCACAAGAGAGGAGAATTGTGACTTGTTGATGTCCTTTAAATAGGGAGAACACTGAAACTTACTAAGCTTCCCTTTTACTAAATCATGATAATCTTTCCCACTGCTACAATATGATTTTCATTAAGCTGAGTCCATTGGGTTTTTTAAAATACATTAGTTTGAATTATTGTTATTAATTATTAATAACTAATTCAGAATAATGTATTTTTACAGAGGTTATCTTGATATTACTAGAAAAAATGGAATTTTGAGGGCATAATTTTATGAAGTCCATAAAGATCCAATTAGATGCAGTGAAAAAGAATAATCATACATTGGGTAAATATGTGGTATATGTAGGTGCAGTATTTAATTTTGAAAACTCACAGTTGTGTTGTTCTATCATAATTTAAAATGGCAGAAGTAGTCTGGGTGGTAGAATATCTACCTACCCAAACTTTTTGAATGATAGACTAAAATGCTTTAAAAAAAACAACAAAAAAACGGCTAAGTAAAAAAAATTGTAACTCCAAAATATTTTTTTCTACCAGCTTTTATGTGAGCAAAATAAATCCTCCTAGCTTGGCATATATATTCCAAAGTTAATTTCATTATAAAATCCTGACAAAAAGGTGTTTTTAACAAATGTTAAACCATTCTCTGATATAATTTCTGGGTTCCCTAGGGATCGTCTTCTGCTTTGGACTTTCAAAGTTTTTGGTAGGGGGAAACATGCTGTAACTTTCCCAGCAAACATTACTGCAAAAGGGAAATACTGTAAGTTATGCTAACAAGTGACACACTTACCTTTTAATTTCCAGATTCCATACATAGACTGCTGTTGAGATCTCACTTTTGGAAACGGGCCTCTTCCTGATATGTTAAAATTCATGTAATTATCCTTTTAGCTAGATTTACCTGCTTTTTAAAGAAAATACTTCACTGCTGACTATATAGACTCACTGAACAGGAGTACCAGCATAGTCATTTGTAGGGGGAGGGTAGGATTCAAGTGGACATAAGATGGACTGTCAGCATGTAGCTCAGCTTTACGCGTGTATCCTACACACTGATCGATAAAGATGGGCTGGGAGGAGTCCAGGGCTTCATGCTTCCTCTTTTTTTCCCTCCCTTGGAGAAGGCATATAACATTATTATTATTATTTTTTTTTGGAATGTTTGCCTCTCAGTTTTCCCACCCCACCACCTTACAGTCCTACACAACATACAACTAAGTATGCAAGCTGTGGGCTAAATCAGTGGTGCCCAACCCATGTGGCCTCACTGGCTGGATGACTAGTGTGTGTCATGTTGGAGGGATGGTCATGGCGTGTGGGATCAGTCTACAGTTGGGTGGTGCCTGCAGACTGACCCCATGTGCTGAATCAGACCATGCACCAGTTCTGTAGACCTGCCCTGTACGCTGGTTCTGACCCAAGATTGGCCCGATGTACTGGCCCAATGCAGTGCCCATAGCCATGTCATATGTCATGCAGGGCTCCCCAGAGGTGTAGCAGGGTAGCTTCATACTGGAGGCAGTTGCAGCACTGAGGACCAAATTAAGTTAAAAAAAAACCAAACAACTAATGTAAGGTGCTACACATAAAGAAGACACCCCAAATGTTCAAATACAGAATGGAAGATAATTGGCTAGGCAGTACCCTGCTGAGAGAGATCTGTTGGTTTTGTGGATCACAGACTTAAGTTAGCAATGAGATACAGTTGCATAAAAAAAAAAAAAAGAAGTTTTGGGCTGCATTAAGCAGAGTCTTGTATGAGGTACCCCTCTGCTTGGCACTGGTTAGGTCTCAGCTAAAGTACTGCATGCAGTTTTGGGCTCTTCATGTTAGGAAGACATACACTACAGAGGATCCAGAGATAAGTAACTATGATAAAGGGATTAGGGCAACAGGAAAGGTTGAAAGTAGTTGTTATGTTTAGTTTTGCAAAAAGGAGATTAAGTGGGGTAAGATAGCAGTTTTCAAATTTTGAAAGGCTGCCATAAAGGAGAACAACTGTTCTCCCTTGTACAACTGGAAGCAATGGGTTTAAACTGCAGGAAGGTAGAATTAGGGAAAAATGTCAGGGAAAAATTTCTGCCAGAACAGTAGGACAATGAACAATCTGCTTAGGGAAGCTGGAGAATCTCCTTCATTGGAGGTTTTCAAGCATCTGCCTGAAATGTTTTAGAAATAGTGTCCCCACTCCCAGTGGCAGAGAGTGGTGCCTGGCCCTCTGGACCCAATCCCAATGCACTGGGGCAGGTGGAGGCAGTTCCAGGCTCCCAGGTGAATCTTGGCAGGAAGGTCCAATGCTGGTTTCCCCTTGCAGGCTGGCAGAGTTCTAGCTTGCAAGGGGCTACTTGGGGCTGGGTAGAGCGGGACATAGTTTTGCCATATTTCAGGGTGCCATGTGGATCTGTGTGCACACATGCATGTGGCCAGCAATATGGCCCCAGAGGCTGGTGGAAAAAGGTGGTCACCTTATTTTTCAACCCTTGATTCTCTGATTCTGTATATTGCTTTCCCATTTCTCCTGAGCTACTGTTTTACAAATGAGATTTGCCAGAAAACAACATTTCTCCTCCCTCGGAATTTATACTCTCCTTCTGGTTATTCCTCACCTAGGGCTAAAATCCTAGCCTAAAGTTAAGTCTTCTGTGATATCACTGTTGGTTACTGTAATTGGAAATGATTATAGTGTGACCAAAGATGGACACTAAGCAGTAGGAGCTGAAAAACTCAAAAGAAACAAAGATCCCATCTTCATGGAAATATTAGTAGGGGTGCACTGATAGATTTTTTGGGCTGATACTGATGGCCAATTTTTTAAAAATCATATTGGCCAATATTGGTCCAGCTGCTGATATGCAGCCAGGCAGCTTGGAGAGCAGTGTCCGGCTGGTGGGTCTGTTTTGGGGGAAGGGGTGTGGGGAAGAGGTGTGTTGGGGGACAAATTGAGGACCCTGTGGTGAGGGAGGGAGTGGGGCTGGAACTGGGGCAGGGACAGGCAGTGGTGGTGCTGGGAGAGGACCTACGGGGGAGGGGCTGTAGCCTCCCCTTCCCAGCACTGCTGCTGCCTGCCCCAAGTGCAGCCCTGGCCCAACTCCCCACCAGAAAGAACCTGGCACCGCCCTGGCCCCAGCCCACAGTGGCAGCCCGCCCTTGCCCTACATGCAGATTGGGGACACAAGCCCCCCCATGCCCTTCTGGGGTGCATGTAGTGGCAGGAGCCACCCCTCCTCGCGCCCCCTGGACAAGCCATGGCTCTCTCCTGCGCCCCACCCTGGCAGTGCAGCGCCTGACCCGCCCCAGCCCCGCTCCCTCCCTTACCACGGGGACCCCTATCTGCTCCCCCCACCCTTTCCCTCCTCTACCCTTTTCCCCCACAACAGACTTACCAGCCAGATGCTGCTGGGCTGCACTCCTGGCCACCTGCATGTTGTGCTGCAGCTGCACACATGCATCGGTGACGTTATTAGCCACATCAGCCAATAAAAGCTATGCTGATGCTGTCAATTTTCCTTATATTGGTGCCAATCCAATATGGGACTGATGTATCGGTGCACCTCTAATTATTAGCAATAAATAACAAGGGAAGAGAAAAGCAAAAGCTAAGACAGTCAGGATCTCTCGTAGAAATGCATACATCTACCAGTTTAATACTGTAAGAAAGAAAACAAACTTAAAAAGAAAAAGAAAACTTTACTTGAAAAAGAATTACAAGTACAATGGAATATGGTTCCAAGTTGGGTTGGGAGTCTGTAACATTGTCATTTTGTCAGATTAATATTCACTTACTGCAAAACTGAAAATGATATTTTGAAACAAGAAGGACATCAAATAGATACAAAGTTTTGCTAGTCCATAGGAGTAATAATCAGAGAAAATATAAGGAATTTTCTTTAGGTGTAAAATATTCCATTTTTATTCCATTCCAGTTGCATTTAAGTCATATTAACTTTGCATCTAGTATTGTCTGAGTAAAGTATAATTTTACCAAATGAAGTTACCCTTTTACAAAGTCACTTCATTCTAGTGAATGCATGTTTGGAAACGTTGTCTAATGGCATGTAAATCAAAGAGGCTTTCTTCATGAAAATATGTCTGGATGCCGTACAGTACTATATAATCAATGAAAAACTTTTGTTGTGTATATACCCCTTTTCATGATAACACTAATTTTTGCAATTCTGCTGCAACAATATTCTGAATTTCATTCTCAGTCTTCTACTGTAGCTTTGGAAAGTTACTGAATTCTTCATTCTGTGGGACTGCCTCGACATGAACAAAGGGAAAACATTGCCATCAAATTAATTGGATATGTTTTTACTAGCTTTTCACTCCCCAAAGTAAGATGAATAATTTATAAAACAAGTAAAAACAGACTCTGCAATGAAGAGTTTACAAGCTAAGACCCCATCCAAAAAGAAGTAATGTGTATGTTTAAATTTGTGCAGTCTGAGTAGCTCCATTGACTTCAGTATGTTTGCTCACAGCATTGAAATTTAAGTGAGTGTGAAGAAAGGAGAATTTGTAAGAGAAGAGAGTATGCACCTGTCTGAATGGTAGTTTCCTGCATGGACTCCTATTGCAAGAATTAGCTCTAATGCTAGACATGGCACAGCTAGTGAGTACCTCAAATGGTTTTGAAGAAGTTGTGAAATACGTCATAGACTGAAAAAGTATGAAAGTCACAGTGGTAATGTGACATATGTCAAACTGAACATTTTCGTATTTTGAAGATTGTTGAATATTAGGTTGCTTCTGGGTGATGCTGAAGAAACATTTTTATTTCAGTTTTAGGTAAAACCATTGTGTTCCTGGGAAATTGTTGTATTGACTTTTTTTTAATATTATGTATGAACTAAGGAATATAAGAGTTGAAGGTCTCATCTAGGGGAAATAAGCAGACCTATTAGATGATGCAATTCTCATTTATGCTACAGAACTATGCACTATTCAGAAAATCATTACTCATCGCTAGCACTTTCCTACAGATTTTCCAATTACTTACTAATACCTAATCAATGTGATATAATTAAAAAGGTGGGACTCTATCTTTCGTGTACATCAGACTTTAAATAATGCCACTCTGTACTTATCATCTAAGACACTTTCATCCAAAATCTCATTGTAGTACTGTGTGAAGACAATTACTTAATTCGCTGTTCACTGAAAATGAACAGTGTCAAAGTCCTTTAAAATGTACTGCTTTTAAGCTTATGCAAGATAAAAAAAATAAATCTTAAATAATACATTTGAATTCCCAGACAAAAACTTGACTCTCAACTAGTCTAGAGACTTTTGCTGGCATAGTTGCATTGTTCATGGATATGAACAGGTGTGGTCCCTGACCAAAATAACTGGATTCCCAGAAGCCACAGACACTTACCAATCAAATGGCTTTTTCACAAGGCTTGTTTAACTCATAGGGGTGGTTTTACTGTACCAAGATACAGCAGTTTGGCCAGAAGAGCTGTACTCGCATTTTAAATGTTCTTCACTGGAGGATTATGCCAATTCCTGTATTGAAAAAGTGTTTCTAGTGTAAATGTAGCCTAATGTGAAGTATGTTAGGGAGTACTAACAACATTAAGAGTTAAATACCTTATAAGAATGTTTTAAAAATCAAGGAAATTTAGAATTGAAGTTAAATGTATGTTCATAATTTTTCATGATGTCCATCAGTACTTCTTAATTTGACTCCACTCTGCCCTGTAATGATGCTATTTGTCCCCCTGACTATAGTCTCAATTTACTATGGCCTATAAATAAAGCTTCCTTTATAAGGTGCAAAGTAAAGAGAAAGATCAACTTGTATGGATAGATTACCTTGTTTATGAGACAATCTGAGAGCAGTTTGTAGTCCAGACTCCTCAAAAGAATACTTGTCAAACTCATGAGAATTATGGCAAATGTAGTGAATAATTTAGAGCAGGGTGTATTCAGTAAGTCATAGAGTGTGCTATAAGGCTTATGGTCACAGGGATATGTCACAGAGAATCAGATACACATTTCTTCCTATTTTGAGTTCAGACTATATCAAAAATATCTTCTGAGAAGCACATTGAAAACTGAAGAAGTTTAATTTCTGAAGTGGTCTTGGCTCAGTAGATTTGCCAAAATGACCTACTTAAGAGGCACATTATGAGACTAAAATTAGACTATGGTCTTCCTTCATAAATATTGAATTCTATTTTTAAGTGTTCTGTTTCTGTTCTGGTAACTGCTTCGGTTTGCACAGAACATTTCAATGGTGCCAAAGCTCTTGATTGCTTTGTGGAACATTCCAAGTATATAAGATTAACCTATTTTGAGAGAATAAAAAGCGGGGGGGAGGGAAGGAAAAAATATTAATTTCTTTAACAGTTGAAGAAAATTGTTTTTAGCTTTTTAAAACACACTGTGTAACCTTAGATCAGTATATGATTTTAGCCTTTGTGGGGGTTTTTTGTTTTTACTTAAAATTACAGCTTGCACAATACTTCTCATAATTCTTTCTATACTGAAGAACATTAGCAATCTGAACATCAATGTCTGAAACATACTTTTAAGGATAACATTTACAATACAATATATTAAGGGTGGGACAATGGCAGCTCTACTCCCATTGAATTCAGCTGCAAAACTCCCATTAACTTTAGAGACACGACTATTTGGCCAGTATTGGGCACTTTTAAAGATTCCAACCTAAATATAAAACATACTTTGTTTATGAAAAATCTGTAGTACAGTATTATGGTTTGGTTTGGTTGTTTTTGAGTTTTTATGTTGTTGGCTTTTTTTTTTTTAAAGTATAGCAATATCTATTGCTGATGAATGGACTTTCATGAGTAAAAAATTGCTTTTAGGAAAGACAATATTTAACTTGATTTTAAATATTCTCCATTAGTGCTGGTAACCTAGGTATTGCTTCATTATACAGAGGCAAGATAATCACTGGGTGAACTGTTTGTTTATAGAAGCAGTAAAAAAGAAGAATATTAAAATGGACAAAAATAATTTAACATGTTTTTGATAGATAAGGAAAGGTGACTTTAATAATATAAGCCTTTTGTTTTCAATTTGAGATGTTCTCTTTTAATTTACACTGAATATTTTTTTCTCTTTATACATATCTTAAACAAAAAAATTATTCAGAGTAGTTTAGTTTGACTGTCCCCTTCTAGTTAAAATTAGCACACAACCTTAGCCAAAAGCCTGGGAAGCTTTGGGAAAAGTTTAATCAAGTTAATGCTTTAAAATGTTTGAGCTACAAACTAAGGAGAATGGCAATTAAATTTTAAAAAATCATTTCTAGCCTATTAGTTCAAATTCAGACAAAAATGATAGCCTGGCATTTTCAGAAATATCCAAGTGACTTGTTCTTCCATAGGACTTGCATTGCAAAGTCACTTCCCTACTTTTGAAAATGCCACTACAAGTAACTGAGTTTAACCACTGAATATTTCATATATGATAAATGATATCAGCCCATTTCCCTAGTTGAAAGTTTCAAAATAAAACAGTTTAAAACTGGCATGATCTAAAGCAGGGGTAGGTAACTCCCAGCACAGGTGCCAGGGCGTGGCACATGAAGGTATTTTGTTGGCACGTGTCTTGGGGCGAATGGTGGAGAAGGAGCCAGGGCTGTGCTGCCACAAGGATTGGGTCCCTCTTAGCTTCCCTGCTGTCTGCCGCTGGCATGCCTTCATCTTACAAGTCGAGTTTGCAGGTGTTTTGGGCACTTTGCCCAAAAACATTGCTGACCCCTGATCTAAAGGCTGATGACATAGGAGTGTTTTAGATGCCTTCAGTGTGCTTTCAATTAGGCTCTGAGCCTTTATAAAGACTAAATTACCAGTTCATCACTGGAAGTAGTTTCTTCAGGTCAAAACTGAAACACATTGACCAAATCATGTAGCAAAGCTTGGACTGGCAAGAGCTGTATATAAAATTACAGGTCCATTGCTGTTAATCTATTTGCCTTTCACAAGTACTAAATTGGATTCCTAGAAAATGACATTGTGTTTCAGGGTTCATCACTAACATGTTCTCTACAAATTGAGATCAAGCCATGTTTTCTTTAAAGGACGTGTGTATATATACAGCTTTTTCTTCTTTTGGATTGAAAAGTAGTTTCTTTTGAGAAACTGGAAGACAATAAATTTCATAATGTAAATGTATAAGGATATTGGGATTTTTAAGATAATTTTTCCAATAATGTTAGAAGAGTATGTACTTATCTTTACATCTGTGGAGTACTGTGTTATGGTAGTGGAAATGCAGCTATTACAGTGCAGCCTCCAGACAGTATTTAACCTGGAATTGCATCATTGTGACGGAGAAATTGAGAAGGGCCAAACTGTGTAAATAAACTTATTTTCTTTTATATTTTGCAGATACCTTGTAGAAGTTGAATGTATTCTCAGGTCTTCATCATTGATGTCTAGCCAAGAGTAAATACTCCAGGTTAGCAGGCCTGTTTTCAGTAGGACAACAATCATACGCTAATACAAGATGGAAGATTCATACAAAGATAGGACTTCATTAGTGAAAGGAGCAAAAGATATTGCCAAGGAGGTGAAGAGACAAGCAGTGAAAAAAGTGAATAAAGCTCAGGATGGATACACACAACGATCATATAATAGATTCCAAGATGAAGAAGAAGATGATGACTGTTACGGCCATGGAGGAGATTATGGTGGAGAAGCCAATGATGATGAAGGGTCAAGTGAAGCAACCGAAGGGCATGATGAAGATGATGAAATTTATGAAGGGGAATATCAGGGAATCCCAAATATGGGCCAGGGAAAGGATGGCATGGTGGCCTTAGGGCAGCCCATCCGGGATGAATATAAGGATCGTAATGAACTGGAAACAGAGAGGAAAGCTGATGAGGAAGAACTAGCACAGCAGTATGAGCTGATTATACAAGAATGTGGCCATGGTCGTTTTCAGTGGGCCCTCTTCTTTGTTCTTGGAATGGCTCTAATGGCTGATGGCGTAGAAGTTTTTGTGGTTGGATTTGTGTTGCCCAGTGCTGAGACAGACATGTGCATACCCAATTCTGGATCAGGATGGTTAGGTGAGTCAGTTCTATATTGTCTTTGTTTTATATCACAGATTTCATTTGTAGTCTGTCTAAACATTACTTTTGTTAGAACTAATGCTAGTTAATGAAACCGATTTTTGCTCTATTAAATATGAATATGCACATCACTACATGACATGCACATATAATGAAAACAGTTATTTTGTAAGCCTATTAATGATTTTTTTTCTCTTTATAAACAGCTAATAAAAGTACCTACACATATACTGCTGGTAAAAGACTGTATAAAAAAAGAAAATAGCAACAGACTAAATTTTTCTCAGTTATAGCAATATACATCAAGGTAAACTATTTTAAAAGTTATCTGACTAGTGCAGCTCTTCTGGATTGATACTGGCATGACAGAGAGCAGGTGGCTGTTTCTATAGTACAAAAATTGTTTGTTTCTTTTACTTTTATAATGCTTGGCTTTGTTGGAACAATTTCCGTTTACCTTTAGTATCTTTTAATTTTACTGATGTTCTATAGGGCTATATGAAGCTTCGGTCCCCAATTCAATTTGGCGGAGATTCGGCCCAATTTGGTGGCCAAATCTCCAAATCTGAATCAAATCGGAGGACCCTTTAATCTCTCCGAATTGAATCGGAACTGCTGAATTGATTCTGAAAGATTTGGCGATTTGGACATAGACACAGGTTTTAAATGTTTTTTCTGCATACCTCCAGGAACCAGGCAGCTTCCGAATGCTGCTATGCTGGGGTGGATGGAGCATCCCACAGGAGCGTGGGGGGGGTCCCTAGCTTGCTCCCTGGTGTCCACTTCTGGGTTCTAGAAGTACATGGCTGGGAGATTGGGTCAGTTTTGGTGTCCTGGGTACAGGGGCGCATCCATAGCTGGGAGCCTTGTCAGCTAATGGAGCTCCCAGCCATGGGGCATGTGCTGCTGTAGCTGGGAGCCAGCATCATCTGGTTGTTTCTAGGCTGAAGGGTACACATGAGCCCTCCCCCCCCGCCCCCCCCCCCGGAAGCTCTGATCAGCTTATGGGGCTCCCAGCCACAGGGGCCCCTGGTCACACGTTCAATTAATGGCAGGATAGGAAGTGGCTACAAAGTTATTACACATTTTGTAGAACAACTTTGTAGCTTATTCCTCTTTTTATCATGCTGAACATGTGGCTGAGTGACCACTTAAGTCATGTTTAACTAGTTAATCATGTCTTAAGTGCAACATGTAGATGGGGCCTGTGGGATTTAATAGAATACCTTGGACAGCAGTTACTACTTCTTAAACTGAATCCCTTTTTCCATTTTACTACAAATTAAAAAAAGTCACTAGACAATAATTTATTTACTTTTCCAGAATGACAATATTGTAAGAGCAGCCATTGGATTTCAATTCTGTACACAGTTAATTGGTATGAAGAAAACGTATGCAGTGTAAAGAGGGGCAGATTGGAGCAATGTAATGCTGACATTGTTAGTGCACAGTTCATTTTGCTTACATTTATACTTGGGGAATTTTTCTTGTAGGAATAATTGTAGGAAACTTAAGGTATGTTAGAATATTCTTGACACTGCTAGTTCTTATACTGCAGTCTCTGGATGTCCCAGGGTCTGCAAAGAACTGCCTGATCACATGGCGCTTTCTCCTCACCTTGAGTCTATCTTCAAAATGGAATTTAAAGGAAAATGATTGTATACATTAAAAACTAGTATTGATTTTTTTTTTCATTTAAGCCATTGCTGTAGATGCCACAGGGATGTGTTATAGGCATGAATGAAGGGAAGCTGTTCCCTGAATAAAACATGTGCAAGAAGATTCTAATTTATTATTAACCTATAGTTCAGGCTAAGAAAAAGATTGAGATCTTCCCTGTTTTAGTTCATTTATTCTTCTCAAACTATGGAAATTACTAACCTTACCTAAAGCCAAGAAAAGTCATAACATCAGTGCAAAAAAGTTTTAAAGATCAATCAACATATATACTCAATTGCTGTTTCAAATGCAACTGCTAAGATTTACTTAAACCCCTTCCTACAACCTGCCCTCTTCCCCTCCCCCCCTCCAAAAAAAAACAACCCCAAAACAAAACAACTTTTCTGTTACCTGGCCAAATCAAGATCATGTAGGCAATTTTACCAGTCCCATATAGAAAGACTTCTCTTTTTCATTTGCATGCTTTGTTATATTTTTATCAGCTCCAATTCTCTCCTATATGAAATCATTTAAGTTAAGTTGTGGACTGCTATTTGTTTTTGGACAGTATAACACTTTGGAATCAGTTCAGCTATATAATAAAGCTGTGGATCAGCACAAATATAATTTATTAACATATTTTAATTTAAATGTTATAATCAATAAGTTCTTTATTAAGCAATTTTTTTTTTTAAGTTTAGTACATTTATTTAAAGGTTTAAGTCCATACTAGAAGACTATAGGAAAAGGGCTTCAAGGGTTTCCTTCAGCTGTCTTGTTCTCTTCCACAGCCTGAACATGCAGATGCCTGTACTCAGGTGGTGTCCCATTCACTTCAGAGATCTCTGATTGCATTGCAGCAGGCAACTGTGTGCATGAAACAGGTTGCAGGATCAGGCTGTAATGCATAGTTTTGGTTCTCTCCTAAGTATTCCTGACAAAGTTTTCTTTCCTTTGTTTCACTATGCTATCTGTCAACATCAAAATTAGTCTGAACTCTGGAATTCCCAGATAATAAAAACCTCTGTGGGAGCTTTCTGTATAAATTGCTCTTTCCTCCAGTAGATTTGTTTTTGCCAATATAAAAAAGGTGCTAACGAACTGGCTAGTATTGTCTTTTCTCCTGAGGGCAATGCAAGTTGACCTCATTGTGTGAGAAGTTTTAAGAAATCCAATGTATTTCTTAAACAATTGAGTTTGTGTAGGAATCTCCCTTTTTTCATTTTAAATAATTTTCTTTCTATTGCCTACAAGGCAACAACTTGTCTTTCTTGGAATTTGGCTTAGTGCTACAGCAGGTACATCTGAGCTTGCTTACTACAAATATTTTCTTTTGAGGCAAAGCTTTCTTCCCCTTCTTCAGAAAGATAGGGAAAACAAAATGTTTTTCTATTGGCACTGAGGATAAAAAGGATACGATCTGTTTTTCCAATTCAGAAGTTGCCTGCCTTGTAGATTCAAAAAGAGCAGCTGCTCCTTCACTCACCAGTCACGGATAGCTTGGGAAGGGGGAAAAGGCAGGCTGTTAATTTTCTGTGGAAGGCAACATGCTGCTGTCCCAGTGACTGGGGCAGCATTGTTGCCAAAACGGCTAGTTTCGTTCCCCTGGAGGCTTGTTCAATTACCCTCAAGGAGAGAGTCACACATACAGTCTGGGTCCATTTAGGTTTATTGTTTGCAAACAGTTCAACCGGGGAGCAGAGAGCTCAAATCAGGGCCGACGATGAGTCCGGCCTGGAATTACATTTTTATAGCTTACATTCAACAGAGTCTTGACGTGTTAGAAGTTTATTGGCTGCAGTACCAGTTCCTAATTGTGACGTCTTATCTTGTAGGCTGTACTTAACTAGTTATTGGTTAATGTGACTTATCAGGGTTAGTACGTGCGCACTCAAAGGTAGAATTGCAGCATGCTCAGAAGAAAAGAGCAATTTCAACAAAGTTAGTTAAACTTTAGTAACTTCCTATCTTAACGTAACCTTGAGGCACTGGACAGAGATGATTTCAAAATGCAAGGCAAGCAGTAAGAACCACAGACCACAGCTTGGATGTTAGATCTCCTGATCGTTACACAAAAGGGACATAAGATGGTCATAAGACACTTCTATCATATGGTTGTTGCTCAAGCATTACTGCAAAATTATGGGGGCTAACGTCTTTTTACTACAACTCCCCCCTCAGATGCTTTCTTACTCTAAATTTTTAATAAGTGTCTGCGATAGCCAATTTCTGATAGTGTACAAACATTTCATGGTTAACAACTGATCGAACAGTCCGCCTCAGAAGGGTCATGATGCACGGTAGCATACAGGGAAGCAAGCAAAGGGTTGATACTAACAAGCATAAGGCCATCAACACTCCCTTTATCCAGCCAGTCTGGGGAAGCCAGGATGTGAACCAGTCAAGGTTCCATCTGTTCCATGTCTGGACTGGAACATGTGCTACCTTCTCCATATCATTTGCTAGGTCTTTTATCAATTCACCATTATCATCAATTTCAACACAACAATTGGAGAGGTTTAACTTTTTACACACCCCTCCTTTGCTGGCAAGTAAATAGTCAAGAGCTAAACGATTCTGCAGCACCGTGGTGCGTATCTGGGTGAGTTGACTTCCAATTAGGCGGAGGGCTGCGGCAGTCTTGTTAGTGACTATCTCTACTACGGCCTGGAGTCTGATAATGCGGTTAGACAGATAGGTGGGCTCCCTTCCAACCACAACTGGTTCCCAAGTTGCCGGGTCATAATATTGAATGATTCTTTCGGCTGGCCATTCATTATCGCCCCACCGTTGACTCCCTCCTGCGGCTATCCTTTCAAGGGAGGTATCAGTACCACGCTTAGCACGATAAAGCCCAGGGTGGATGGTTTGAGTATCATGAGGTGTTGGCTGCACTAGCAAACGCCAGGAATCAAAGCCCCTAGATAACAGGTCCCAGCCCAATGTGGGGGAAGCTGCCTATATGCCTATCGCCCGCAAATCCACCACAGCCCACAGGTTTCATTTATGATGCTAGAATGGGAAAACATTAAAGCCAAGGTCAGTGAACCCCTTTTTAAAGAGTTTTTCTTACTGTTTTGATAATGAGTGCAATTGTGGCCCCAAACTAAAATTTGTTCCTCACCCAGGAGACAAGGGAGGCTTTCAAACGTATCATATGAGGCGTTTGCATGTGTCCAAGCACCTTGGCGAGGGGCAACCTCCTTAGATATCCATGTCTCTTGGCATCGTGACTGTCCCACCCTAAATCCCCCTCCCTGTTGGGAAATACAAATAGATCCTTTAATCTTCGCTACCAGGAGTCTTCCAGAACCATTGAATCGTGAGGAGAGATTAAAATCACGATTAAAGCCCCAGTCAGAGATTATGCCTGTCCTATTGAGGGGAATAGGCAGGAAAGGGACTCCCTCATCACTAGAAACAGGAGTAAGTGCACACAAAAGACAACTGTGGTTAGTTAGAGTGGGGGCTGACTCCTTGAGAAGGGCCACCCATGCATTTCCCACCCATGGGTTTGCAAGTGGATCTTTAGGTCTTACAGTTTTATTCATGGTGTAATGGTAATCTCCTATGCAGATTCCCTGGGGCTGAACCTCGAAGGGAGGATTTGAAGGCCATTCTCTGAGGATTGCTGACCAGAGTTCTGGTTCTGGCTCTATACATACCGGTGTTGGACCAGCACGGAGTGCATAAATTATTATAATTTCTCGACTCAAGCAGCATTTGGAGAGGGTATGCATAGAGGCATTGATTATAGTAGACTTTGAAGCCTCATAGCTAGTCTTATTTAGGGGCTTAAGCTTTATGTCAAAGGGACATTTGCAACAGTCTGGGTGATATCCTTTTGGGTTTGCTATACCTAAAAGGGACATGAGTCCAAAAAAATAGATTAGATTCCACATTTGTGTAGACGTCACTTCAGATCTCCTACTGGTTCACTTGTCCACTTGTCAGCTTCTTGTTCCCGGGTGTTGTCAGCTTCTGGAGTGACCACAACCTGGGAGTTGGTGTCCTCCGGATGAAAAGGCTTCACTCTTGAATAGTGGGTCCACTTGTTGCTGTTTGATAAGCGGACAGCCGTGTGTGTAGTCAGCAACACCTGATAGGGTCCTTCCCACTTTTCCGCAAGAGGATCTTTTTTCCACTTCTGTACCAGGACCTGGTCACCCGGTTTGAAGTTGTGGGCTGGTGCGTCAAGCGGAAGGCTCTGGAAGGATGCAGCAAACCTGTGTAGAGAAGACAAAACAGACTACAAGACAATAACATGTTTCCAAATTTCAGATTTACCAAGTTCTACAGTAACTAGTTCCCTCCATCCTGCTGGCAAGACCCTGGGAGGCATACCAAACATCAATTCAAAAGGTGATAATTTAATTCCCCCACGTGGTGTACTACGAATATGAGTTAAAGCCAGTGGGAGTGCCTGTGGCCATTTCAAATGAGCCTCAATACAAATTTTTGTCAACATAGCCTTCAGTGTCCTATTCATGCATTCCACCTGGCCTGAACTCTGGGGTCTCCATGGAGCATGGAGTTTCCAAGTGATATCTAAAGCTTTGGACACTTCCTGTACTATTTTCCCCACGAAATGACTGCCTTGATCTGACTTAATAGACTCAGGTAACAGAAATCTGGGTATTATCTCGTGGAGTAGCACCCGTGCTACTGTAGATGCGGTAGCTGTTCTCGTGGGGTACGCTTCCACCCACCCAGTTAACTAGTCAACTAGTACCAACAGGTCATGGTATCGGCCGGATCTAGGAAGTTCAGCAAAATCAATCTGCCAAGCTTGTCCAGGATATTGAGCCCACGGTCTTCCTCCCACGGGAGCTGGTGGTCTGGCAGATTTTGGATTCACCTTCTGGCAAGTCGGACACTGAGAGACCACTCTCTGGGCATCCAAATAAAGTCCGGGGGCTACCATTTGATGAGTCAACAAATCTCCCATTGCTGTGCTTCCCATGTGAGTGGAAGAATGCAATCGGTGGAGTATCTCTCCCAGCAGGGCTCGAGGTATCAACACTTTCCCTCCCGGTACGATCCACCATCCCTGTGAATTTTTACTAGCCTTGAGTTCAGCGGCTAGCTTATCTGACCCCGGACCATATTTTACTTCACAATTTTCTAAATAGGAAGACACTTCATGGGCCGTGCCCTGGAACGCTGCCTCTCCTCCTGTTTGTGCTGCCTCTTTGGCTGCCATGTCAGCCTTTGCATTTCCCCTTTTCTGGCGTTCATCTGCAGCCTTGCTATGGGCTCTTACATGTACCACGGCCACCTCCTTTGGTAGCCGGAGGGCTTCCAATAACATTATTATTTGTGGGCCGTTGGCAATCTTTTGTCCAGAGGCCGTGATGAATCCCCGCTCTTTCCACAACAACCCATGGGCATGAACAGTGGCAAAGGCATAACCTGAGTCTGTAAAAATGTTTACCCTTTTATCTTTTCCCAATTCTAGTGCACAAGTTAGGGCCACGAGCTCCTCTGCCTGTGCTGACCATGTCGCAGGGAGCTTTTCTTTCCATACCGTTTCTGTCAATGTCACCACAGCACATCCAGTATATTGCACACCCTGTATCACACTGCTCGAACCATCTACAAAGAATTCCTCCTCCGGGTTCTCAATTGGGTCATTGTTCAAATCAGGGCAAATTAGTACTGTCTGTGTCAATACTTCTAAACAGTCATGACCCGGAGGCCCTGGCTCCGGCAGTAGAGTCGCTGGATTTAACGCAGTGGTGTGCTTGAAGGTAAGACCTGGATTAGATGAAAGAAAGATTTCATATCTCGATTGTCTGGAGGGGTTCAAAAATTTCCCTCCTTCTCCTCCGAGAATCTGGGGAACCCCATGTGGAGTGTGCATCTCCATGTCAGCTCCCATAACAATCTTTTGGGCCTCTTCCACGAGGGTAGCAGTGGCGGCGACAGCCCTCAAACATGCAGGCCACCCCTTTGCCACCGGGTCTAAGACCTTGGAGTAGTATCCCACTGGTTTCCAAGTTGGACCAACTGGATGAGTTAAAACTCCTGAAGCTACCCCTTTGTTTTCATGCACATATAGTCTATAGGGCTTGTGCCCATTTGGGATCATTAATGCTGGGGGTCGCAAGAGGGCAGCTTTCAGTAATTCAAATGCATGTTGTTTTTCCTTAGTCCATTTCCAATTTGTGAGACCCTCCTTCATGAGGGACTCATATAGGGGTTTGGCTTTTCCCCCATAATCAGGAATCCACAGTCTACAAAACCCGGTTAAACCCAAGAAAGCTCGCAGCTCTTTAGGGTTCCTGGGAGCAGGCATATCCTGAATTGCTTGAATTCAATCCTTGCTCAGAGCCCGAATCCCCTTCTTAATCTCATATCCCAAAAAGGTAACCTTTGGTTGGCAAATTTGAGCTTTTTCTCGAGACACCTTATACCCTCTCTGTCCCAGGGTATTCAGTAAGGATTCTGTCGCCTTTTTCCCCGTCTGTAAGTCGGGACTTGCTATTAATAAATCATCAACATATTGCAACAGTGCCACCTTGTGGTGTCTCTCTTTCCAGTGCTCCAAATCTTTTTGCAAAGCTGTTCCAAAAATATGAGGAGATGAGGCAAATCCCTGAGGTAATACCGTCCACAATTGGGTCTTATAGTATGTATCTGGATCTTCCCATTCAAAGGCAAACAATTTCTGACTATCTTCATGTAGTGGAATAGAGAAGAAAGCATCTTTTAAATCTAGCACAGAGAATACCTCAGCATCCGCTGGAACCTGGGTTAAGATGGTGTGGGGATTTGGGACTGTATGGTGGTCCACTAAAATCTTTTTGTTTATGGCCCTTAAGTCTTGTACCAGCCTAAAAGAGATTCCATCTGCTTTGGGTACACCCAAGATTGGGGTGTTAAAGGGGGATGATCCCTCTATTAACCACCCATACCTCTTAAATTTTTCAATTAGTGGCTTCAAACCTATTCGAGTAGCTTTCTTCAGAGGATATTGTTTGACACACACAGGATCTTCTCCTTCCCTCAGGGGAATTTTTACAGGGTGTACATATTTTGCTCGGGCAGGAGTTCCGTCTGCCCATACACAGGGATCCACATTTTCTAAAATCTCAATCCCTTTGGGTTCTGATCTTGTCTCAACTGTCCGTAAAGTCATCTGGTAGTTTGAGCCTTGCTTTACCGGTAATTGCACTACGATTTGATCTTTACGGAAGAAGATTTCCGCTTGCAGTTTTGTTAGCAAATCCCGTCCCAATAGTGCTACTGGGCAGGCAGGTGATACTACAAATGCATGCTCCAGCTTATTATTCCCAATCTTCGTGAGGAGGGGCTTATATACAGGCAATCTGATCCGTCTTCCCTCTATCCCTTCTACCGTTACATGCTTTCCACTTTCTTTAGCTAAAGGGGGTTTCACAGGAATCATTGAAAAGGTGGCCCCAGTATCCACTAGGGCCTCATAATCTCTGCCACCTACCCTAATCTGTACCATGGGATTCTTCCAGGCGTTTGCCCGTAGGGCGGTGGCCTTGAATCCCTGGACTCTTCAGCTAGAATCTTCTCTCGAGGATTCCGCTAGCATCTGGCGGTCCCCTCGTTGGGTTTCCCTCTTTTTTTATCCCGTAGGTTAGGACAATCTTTTTTCCAATGTCCTTTTTCCCGGCAATATGCATATTCATCCGGCTGCGGCCGACCTCTTCCTTTCTTCTGCCCCCGCTCTGGTTGCCCTTTCCATCCTCCATTGCCATTAGTACTCTTGCTTAAGGCGGCTGCTAGCATGGCCATTTGCTTCTGTCCATGCTTCTCCTCCTTCTTTTCTGCTATTTGATCCCGGTTCCCATAGACTTTATACGCAATTTCCACTAGCTCTGAAAGGGGTTTCCCTGGTCCTCCTTCAACTTTTTGCAACTTCTTCCTTATATCTGGGGCCGCCTGCCCAATAAACAGCATATTCACCATGCGGTGATTTTCTGGAGCCTCAGGGTTTATTTCACTAAATTTCTTAAAGGCATCATACAACCGCTCGAGGAAGGCTGAGGGAGATTCATCCTTTCCTTAGCGGACCTCGCATATCCTGGAGAGGTTTGGTACCCATGGTACAGCCTTACCCAGAGCTTCTACTATAATCCCCAGATATTGATGATTCAGATCTCTCCCTTCTTCTGAGTCGTTATCCCAATTGGGACTCTCAATAGGACATACAGCACGCAGGTCCCCTCCAGGGGCTACTACCCGCTCCTCAGCTATCTTATCCGCTACTCCCTGTACCATCTGCCTTTCTTCAGAGGTCAGGAGGGTATGCAGCATCATATGAACATCAGCCCAGGTAGGACAGTGGGTTTGCCCTACTGACCGAAACAGATTTTGCATCTTATTGGGGTCTTCTCTAAAAGAAGGATTTTGATTCTTCCAATTAAACAAATCTGACGTGTGAAAGGGTACGTAAACGAAGGTTGTTCCCCCCCTTCTCCTGGAGTCACTACTTGTCTCATGGGACAATTGTAATTGGGGTTCTTGTTACGGGTACTCCGGGGGGGTTTATCATGCCAGGATTCCATGAGCTTTAACGCTGATTTGAGCTGAGCCAGCCCCTCTGGGAAGCTGTCTGTTTCCTCATAAGGGGGAGCTGTTGGTGGGAGATTCTCTGGGTCTTTTCCCTTCTTTTCTCCTGAAACCCCGGGGCCAGTTAGGGGTGCTACTGAGGGACTTTCTGACCTCTCCCTGCCCAACAAGTCAGGATCCTCTCGGAATGATGAGGATGATGGTGATGATTCCTGGCTCCTGGAGCTGGGGCTAGAGTCCGTCTGAGATGATGATGGTGACTCCTGACTCCTGGAACTGGGGCTTACAGGTGACTGTGTTCTAACTCTGCGTCCTGGTCCCTGAATCAGATCTCCCTCACTACCAGAATCAGGAAGGACTTGGGCTGTTCTCCCAGTGTCTTTTGCCAATAACATCTTACACATTTTCTTTTTACACTTCTGAGCCCATGGGGGAACAGGATTCATTATAGCACTTATCCAACAATCTATATACGACCACTGATCCCAGTGGCCGTCCTGGGTTATCACATTCAAAACTGCATTAGCTAATTTTACATTGTAAGAACCAACTTCCGGCCATCCAACCCCAAAAGTGGGCCATTCCTTCTGACAAAATATAATCAAGTCATCCTTTGTCATTTCTATTCCATAGTCTCCCTTAAATTTACCAAAATTCCTCAGCATGCATCCTAATGGGGAAGCAGAATCTTCTTCTCGGGAGCTACCCGAACCCATTGTGTTGACCAATATACAAATGCACTCAGGTCCCTGTCCGCTGGGTCACGAGGTTCCAGCTGAGCCCCCTTGCGTTCGACTCTACCTTGTTGGGCAGAATCGGTGTGGCTAGACTCAGCTATAGTCTCAGACTTGGTCAGCGGCTCATATTTCTAAAGGGAGTCCCCAGATCCAAAATCCAGACCAATATGCTGGATACCAAAACCAACACTTAAATCCTCAGGGCTCCCCAAATTCCCTTAGAGACCATTCAATTGACACAAGGAAGGTGAATACTCACTCTGCTGGACCCCTGGCACCGTCTCTTCGGACCCACTCAGCCTGGGTTACTCGTTCAAAGGAGTGCCTTTGACCTTTCAGGTGCCCGACTCACGGACCCGGGGGTCGTGACGGACTCCAAGATCAGTCCGGTGGCCACTTCATGACTCCCCTTTGCCGATCTCGTCGTGCCCTGAAGTAGTCCAGAGGGCTCCTGTCTGGCTCGCCAAATTGTTGCCAAAATGGCTAGTTTCGTTCCCCTGGAGGCTTGTTCAATTACCCTCAAGGAGAGAGTCACACATACAGTCTGGGTCCATTTAGGTTTATTGTTTGCAAACAGTTCGACCGGGGAGCAGAGAGCTCAAATCAGGGCCGACGATGAGTCCGGCCTGGAATTACATTTTTATAGCTTACATTCAACAGAGTCTTGACGTGTTAGAAGTTTATTGGCTGCAGTACCAGTTCCTAATTGTGACGTCTTATCTTGTAGGCTGTACTTAACTAGTTATTGGTTAATGTGACTTATCAGGGTTAGTACGTGCGCACTCAAAGGTAGAATTGCAGCATGCTCAGAAGAAAAGAGCAATTTCAACAAAGTTAGTTAAACTTTAGTAACTTCCTATCTTAACGTAACCTTGAGGCACTGGACAGAGATGATTTCAAAATGCAAGGCAAGCAGTAAGAACCACAGACCACAGCTTGGATGTTAGATCTCCTGATCTTTACACAAAAGGGACATAAGATGGTCATAAGACACTTCTATCATATGGTTGTTGCTCAAGCATTACTGCAAAATTATGGGGGCTAACGTCTTTTTATTACAGCATCAGCTGCTTGACAGCTTGCTGCCCTCCCCTCGGTGAGGGAAGCTACTGCCACCTGCTCAGTGCTGTATCGGCAGCAGGCTTCTCTGCAGCTGCCTTCACAGGTGCAGCAGCTGTTCCTGCTGCCACTGCCATGGGGTTAGCAGTACCAGTCCTGCCACCGTTCCCCAAGAAGATCTACTCAGCAGTTTGCTGCGGTGAACAGAACTACAACCCCAGCTCCTGGCTGGGCTGCAGCTCTGCTTCCAGGCAGCTATCAGGGTGCCCTCGGAGGGGAGGAGGCAGAGAAGAGCACTGTGGGATGTGGGGCGACCAAGAGACCTCCTGTAGCACTACAGAGAAGTTCCTTTTTCAAATGGGAACATTTTGTGGCAGATCTGCCATTTTTCTAGCACCACAGAGTATGCATTTGTGTATATTCGCTTTTTGTAGTGCCACCAATATAACTTGTGTCTGTGGCATGAAACAGTGTAAAAGAAAGCATAAAATTGCGACTGAGCCGAAGAAACAAGATGATTAGTAAAGAGATACAGTAGCGTGGGGTGAATGGAATAGTAGTGGATGGATTGACATGTACTAGAAATCATTCCATAGTATGTCTTGCTTCCAATTTAATATCTCCTTTTCAAAGGAAATTTTTACGACATATGAAAAAAAAATCCTCTTGTCAGAGGTTAGTTTGAAATGAAGAGGAGGTTTTCAATATTGGTAGTTTCAGAGTTATGTCTATTCTAGAATTTTAAGAGAATAGAAAAGTTCCTTAACTCAAGTTATTATAGGTTTAGTTAATATGATTGAGTTCATCAGCTGAGATAAAATAAGGATTGGTTTCATCCTCTTCTTATAAGAGAGTCCTTTAAATAGTTTTGCTACACTAAGTATTTGAGTAACTGTGGAATAGGTTAATTCTGTAACCAAAGCAGAACTCTAAACAGCATAGGAAATAGTTGCTGAGGATTTATCCAGAGACAAGCTAGATATTATAATTAATTTTGTATTCTTAATAATTTGGTAGCCAAAGATAATTTGGTAGCATTAGAGATGAAGGATGATCTTGTGTTTTTGGAAGAAAATTGGGACCAAGGAAATCTGTGGTCTGTTCCTGGCTCTGACCCGGCATGAGCTTTTTACCTGATCTTTCCAGAGGCATAACTGGCCACGACTATGCCTGAGACAGCTGAAATTTTCTGCTGCAAGGAGATGTCACTTTGTTGTTTTGCCACAGACAAAACAATCAGAAAAAAACCCCTCATGCTTTCAGCTGCAAAAATTGGGGTGACATCTCTTCTCATCAGCAGTGAACTGTGCTGTTGCTCTACTGAACATATTTCCCAGAATGCCCTTCACTCACTAACACACACACCTGCATGAATGCTGTTCGCTACTGGGGCTGGAGCCAGAAAGTGCAGATGTGGGAATAGGAACAGGAGGGTGAGGCACCCTCGGCTCCATTCTGGCGTTCGTGCCCTGCTCGACCATCCTCATGCTACTGGACCTCAGATAGATGTTGTGAAGGTAAACTCATTAATATATATGAGCTGCCCAGACACTGTAGTGACGAGCACTGTAGAAGAGTCTCAAGGCAGTTACAGGCTACAGGAATAACTGGACTAGAATTTAAAAATCCTTAGTACATGGCGAGAGTGTAATATCTGATGTAAAATAAAAAATTGAAAGTTTTTCAAGATTTTGGCTAGTGGATCAGCCAGCAGGTACTAACTAAGTTATTCCATTTTACTTGTCTAGCCTTAGCTTTTGTTTGGGGCTGTTGAACCATAGATAGGAATTTTTCTCACCTTACTCTGATTTTGTTTTTTAATTATTATTTTTCCCCATACTAAGATTTTTGCCCCTCTTTCTTCTACAGAGAGACATGGAAAGAGATTTTTTCCTTCCTTGAAATTCTGAAGTATCATAGCTATTATCACTCATACTAGCATATGTCTAAGAATAAGGTGTGTTAACATGTGCTCCTTCTTCTGGCCATACACCTTGCACAGCAAAATAAAATTCCAAATTGTCCATGACCTCTGTGATGGGATGCAGCAGAGGGAAGGCTCCAGGAGCTTTCCTTCTGTAAGTGTGCCCCTCACAAAAATCAATTACAGTTGTTGTGCTTAGAGTAACAGTGGGTATGTTTATGCCACTGAGCTGTGGTGCTAAGCAGTACTGTATGGAGACCAGTGCTGCTTCCTCTGTTTGTCCTATCTCCTGAACTGCGAGTGGTGCAAAACTGCTTTAATATGGTAGTGGGCATATCATAGGATCATAGAAAACTAGGGTTGGGAGGTCAGGAGGTCATTTAATCCAACCCCCTGCTCAAAGTAGGACCATCCGCACCTAGATCATCCCAGCCAAGGCTTTTTCTAGCTGAGTCTTAAAAACCTCCAAGGATGGAGAGTCCACAGCCTCTCTGGGTAACCTGTTCCAGTGCTTTACTACCCTCCTACTGAGAAAGTTCTCCCTAATATCTAACCTAAACTTCCCTTGCTGCAACTTCAGACCGTTGCGCCTTGTTCTGTCATCTGCCACCACTGAGAACAGTCTAGCCCCATCCTCTTTTGAACCCCCTTCAGGTAGTTGAAGACTGCCATTAAATCCCCTCTCAGTCTTCTCTTCTCTAGACTAAATAAACCCAGTTCCCTTGGCCTCTCCTTAGAAATCATGTCCCCCAGCCCCTTCACCATTTTTGTTGCCCTCTGCTGGACTCTCTCCAATTTGCCCCCATCCTTTCTGTAGATGAGGGGGAGGGGGAGGCTGCAGCAAAACTAAACACAGTACTCCAGATGCCCTTTTCCAATGGTCTATCATTTCCAATCGTATATTTGCCCTTTTCCAGTCATCCGGCACGTCTCCCAATCACCATGAGTTTTCAAAGATCGTGGCCAGTAGCTATACAATGACATCAGCCACCCCCCCCCCCAGCACCCTCAGGTGCATCTCATCTGACCCAGTGGACTTGTGTATGTCCAGCTTTTCTGAATAGTCCCTAACCTGTTCTTTCACCACTGTTGGCTGCTCACCTCCTCCCCAAACTGTGCTGCCAGGTGCAGTAGTCTGGAAGCTGACCTTACCTGTGAAGACTGAGGTGAAAAAAACATTGAGTACTTCAGCTGTTTCTGCATCCTCTGTCAGTAAGTTGCCTTCCCCATTCAGTAGAGGATCCACACTTTCCCTGATCTTGCTTTTGTTACTGACATACTTTAGAAACCCTTCTTGTTACCCTTCACATCCCTTGCTAGCTGCAACTTGAATTGTGCTTTGGCCTTCCTGACTTCATCCCTGCATGCCCAAGCAATACTCTTATACTCCTCCCTAATTGTTTGTCCGAGATTCCACTTCTTACAAGTTCCTTTTTTGTGATTTAGTTTACTGAAGTGTTCCTGCTAAGTAAACTGCTAAGCCAAGCTGGTATTCTGCCATACTTGCTAGTCTTCCTGCACATCAGGATGATTTGTTCCTGGACTCTCAGTAAGGCTTCTTTTAAAGTACAGCCAGCTGTCCTGGACTCCTCTCCCCCTCAGCCTGGCTTCCCAAGGGATCCTGCCCTTGAGTTCCCTGAGTGAGTCAAAGTCTGCTTTTCTGAAGTCCAGGATCCTTACTCTGCTGCTTTCCATCTTTCCTTTCCTCAGGATCCTGAACTCAGTCATCTTGTGGTTGCTGCTGCCCAAGTTGCCATCTATGGGCACATCCAGACAAGCGTGGTTGTGCAGTATGGGGCGCTGCAAACATGTTCGCAGCACCACATACTGCACAATCTACTGTTCCCTGCATTGCAAGGGTGTGCTGCCTGAGCATGCTCTGCACCTGGTTGGTTTTTTTTGTGCAGGTTTTTGGTCAAAATATAAATTCAGAAAAAAACCCTGCTGTAGCACACACTCAGGCAGCATACACTGCTGAAAAGCAGAGCCAGGTCATCCAGAGCTGTGCTGCGGCTGCTGGCCCCAGCCTCCCATACCACCCGCAGGGTAACTTGCCATGTGCCAAAGCGTGCATGACGCGGGCATTCCCTGAGGACAAGTACTGTATTTTCATGTATATATCCCACAGGGTATACACGATTTTACAAAAAAAATGGATGTACGCAGGCTGTACGGGGGTGCAGGCTATCTATGGACTTTTTTTCCCGCGGGGGCTGGGGCGGGGGCTGTACCGCCTCCCCGCTGGGCCCAGGCAGGCTGGGCTGTGCTGCCGCCGCCGCAGGGGCCAGGGCCTGTGTCATGGCTGGTTTTGCCGCCTCCCCACTGGGACTGGGCAGGCCGGGCTGCACCACCGCTGCTGCCTTAGGGGCCGGGGCTGGGGCGGGCTGTGCCGCCTCCCCGCTGGGCCTGGGCAGGCCGGACTGCACTGCTGCTGCTGCTGCTACTGCGGGGGCCAGCCTGGGGCTGGGGCCATGGCTGGCTTCGCCACCTCCCTGCTGGGCCTGAGCAGGCCAGGCTGTGCCGCCGCCGCGGGGGCCAGAGCCAGGGTGAGCTGCGCCGCCTCCCCACTGGGCCTAGACAGGCTGGGCTGCGCCACCTTGGGGTCTGGGGCTGGGCTGCGCTGCCTCCCCGCTGGGCCTGGGCAGGCTGGGCTGCGCCACCACTGCCACGGGGGCTGGGGCAGGCTGTGCTGCCGCCACCGCGGGGGTTGGGGTGGGCCAGGCTGCACCATCTCCCCGTGTATACGGGGCCTCGCCCTCTGTCTCCTTTTCTCCCGGGGCCACCGCCTGCCGTGACATGTAGTGGACACCCAGCAGCGCCTCCGGGGCCCCGTGGGGAGGCGCCGCTTGGCTTGGAGTTCTCGCCTGGGGGTGCGGGGAATACACTGGTGCGGGGTATGCATGGATTACTTTTCGAAAATGCAGTTTTCCATGGGTTATACATGGGTGCGGGTTATACCCGTGTGCGGGGTATATGCGCGAAAATACGGTAGCTGCAGTGCAAGATGCTAGTAGCTGCTAGTTGTCCCCAGGGAAACAAACATCCACGCACATCAGGACGTGCCTTATTAGGACATTCCCCACCAAATCTTCCTTGTTTGTGAGTAGCAGGTCAAAAAGAGCATGACCCCTAGTTGACTGCTCCAGCACATGCTTCAGGAAGTTGTCCCCAGTACTCGCCAGAAACTTCCTAGATTGCCTGAGCACTGCTGTATTGCCCTCCCGGAAGGTGTCAGGGTAATTTGAAGTCCCTCATGAGAACCAGGGCTTGTGATCAGGAAACTTCTACTAGGTGTTTGAAGAAAGCCTTGTCCACTATTTCCTCCTAGTTTGGTGGTCTGTAGCAGACCCCTACCGTGGCATCACCCTCTCCTCTAACCCTAATCCAGAGACTTTTGACAGGCCTATCTTAAGTTTTAAATTGGAGTATATGCCAATAAACTCTGCCACTCAGTACTGATAACTGGTATGTGCATTTTTTATAGGCAGCTCTGCCACTTCCAGTTCAGAAGGTGTTTGTGACACTGACTGGTCCATCTATAATTGGGAAGTATAGACGCATCCAATGGCATAAGAAGAAAAAGATCCACTGTGGTTTCAGACAGCTTTTCCCATTCTTTTTTGTTTTGTTATTTTGCGCTACAGTAACTAATTTTATGTTTTTTTAAATGTGAGTAAGAGAAAAGAGACATTTCTTTGCTTTGTGTATATATACTTTTAAATCTTTGAAAGTGGCAGTCCTGTGTGGGAGAAATGGCTCTACGCAACGGCCATATTTTCAAGGCTATTAACAACAGTGGATCACCAGAGGAATTATTTCTCTTTTCTTGTTTGCTTGACAGATATGAAACTAAATTCCATTCAAACTGAAAGTCACAAAAAATGTCTCTAGTGACAGTAATATATGGAAATAAAACAAACGGCTCTAATATGCCATAGGAAGTTGTTATGCACCTCTGAGGATTCAGAGGCTCCAGTTGAACTGTAGGCCTCCATTCAAAACCAATTTTCCAAGCATAATAAGTTTAGCTTCTCTTTGCTGTGTTGCCGAGCTGTTGTTTTCACTGTGTTTGAAAGGTTAATTCTATTCGCAAACAAATCCTGATGTTGTTGAAAGGTTAATTAAACTTCAGCTGATGCAGTGGTAGAATTTTAGATTTTTCTAAAGAAGATAAACATTAAAATTATAGTTAAATAATGTTTTCTTTTTATCTCTAATCTCAGTGAGTATTGATATTTTTTTAAAAGTGGTGCTTTTAAAGAAGTATAGATGAAGTAGGATTAAGTCTATCCTACTTCACCTTCAGAGATGTGTCTCCATCTTTAAATGGGTATCTCATTGTTTATATTTGTCATCTGTAGAGCATCTCTTCTGTTGTCATACCTAGAGCTGCAAACAGCTAATCGTTTTTCTGAAGTGTTGAAAACATGATGTGATCTGCCTTTTGGAAAAATGTTTCTCAGATGCAAAGGACTATGTGTTGGAATTGTAATTTGTGAACTCCACTTAATTCTTGCGCTTACCTGCTGAGCTGAAGTGCAGTCTCCTGAAAGATTTTTCTCTGAGGATTTTAGGTGTTTTGTAGTGCTTATTGTGATGATAAATCTAAGCTAAGATAGCATTCAGATACTTATGGAAGATTTAAATTTTCATTTGGTCATCCTTAAAGTGACTTGATGTGACATGTTATAAACAAACTGATGATTTGAATGTTTATTTTACGTGTGTTAGTATGATTTTTTAATGATACATTTATGTAACATTCACTTTTGAATTGATCTTCTGTAAGTGAAGGGCTCTTCTCTTAAACCTCTTACTTTCCTGGGGCTCTTTCCTCTTATACTACAAGCATACTTTAGTTTCTTGCATCTTAAAGAATACTTTTTCTTGCCCACACTTCTTAAGCTGCCACCCCACCTTCCTTCTCCTTTCTTCTCTCACTTCATTGGATGCAGTCTCTATAATCACTGTCTAGATCTCCTCTCCCATAGTTCCATCCTGCATCCTCTCCAGTTTGGCTTTTGCACCTCACACTCAACCAGAACTAATTTTGCTGAAGTCTTCAATGACTTCGTTTAATGACTGTCAGCCTTGTTAGTCTTCTTGATATCTTGTTCTCCCTTGGCTGCTGTCATTACATCCTCTTATGATTCTCATCTTATTTTCTTAATGTGTTCCTTCAGTATGTCCTTCTGAATATCCTTTTTATCACTTCAGCTTTCTCTTGGGGAAAGTGGGAGGGATTTCCAGGCTTTGCCTTTGGTCCCCTTATTCTCCCTCTCCCTCTCCCTCTCTCTCTCCCTCTCCCTCTCTCTCTTTTCCTCTGCCACCCCCCCCCCCCGCCCCCCGAGTAGTCTCACTGGCAAACACATTTTGATTTCTTTTCTTCAATGACTAGCTTTTACCTGAAGGCTGAAATACTTAAACTGAGACCTTAATCTTCCCCCTCCCAAACCTATCTTAAAAGAGGTACCTAGCCTTCAGGGGCTGAAACCCTGCAACAGGTGTTTAGTGGTTAACATTCTGTCTGGGCTGGGAGCTAGCTGCAACCGTTGAATAATAAAGGAGGGTGGAGCTACAAAGAGGGCTAAAAACTCCAAAATCAGAGTGCAAGGGGAGGAGAGGAGGGTTGGTGCTGAGAGAAATACAGAGCCTGAGTTATCCCTCTCAAAATCCGAAGGAAAACGGCAGGTTTTGGTTAAAAAAATATATATATATTTGCACATCTGCTTGTTTTGTTGTTTGTTTAGTTTACTGTGGGAATGAGGTTGCCCCATGTAAAATAAATTGGCTGGAAACCCTGAATGCAGAGCTGACCAGCCTAAATAAGGAACCTGGTTTATTGACCCATTTACACGTATTACTGCCTTTCTTGATTGGTAGTTGTCAGTAATGGATCTATCACAGATCCCTTTGAGGTTAAGATGGGAGTTAATCAAAGTTGCAACATTGCTCCAACACTCTTCCATATCCCTTATCATGATGCTGCATCTGACCACCAACAAGCTTGTAGTCAGAGTGGAGCTAAACTACTGAATGGATGGTAGGCTGTTTAACTCAACTCCAAGCCAAAATCAAGACTGCCCCAACGTCTTCGAGCTCCAGTACACTGATGATTGATGATGCTGTAGTCTGTGCTCACTCAGAAGCAGGCCTTCAGGCAGTCATTGTCATCTTTACTGAGGCATACAAGAAAACCGGAGTGATGCTTAACATTCAGAAAACTAAGGTCCTCCATCAACAAGCAGCTCTGGTAATTCAGATTCACACTGAGGTACTGGCAAATATTGAATATTTCCTGTACCTCAGAAATCATCTCTCGCAGAAGGCTAACATCGATGATGAAATCCAACATTATCTCAAATGTGCAAGTGCAGCTTTTGGAAACCTGAGGAAATGGGTGTTGGAAGATCACAACATTAGGTCTGAAACCAAGCTTATGGTTTATTAAGCAATTGTGATCCCCACCTTATTGTATGGAGATGAGACTTGGACCACCTATAGGAGACATCTTAAGTAGTTGGAGAAGTACCATCAATGCTGCCTGTATAAGATGCTTCAAATCCATTGGGTAGACAGATGCACCAACATTTAGCATCGTCTCACAAGCAAACACCATAAGTATTGAGGCAATGATCATCCAACATCAACTTCACTGAGCCAGCCACATCATCCGGATGTCCACCTCCAGACTCTCAAAGCAAGTTTTATTCTCCCAGCTCAGACAAGTCATACGCTGTAGAGGATGGCAGAGAAAGCACTTCAAGGACATCCTGAAGACCAACATGAAAAAATGCAACATCAGCATCAACTCATGGGAAACTATGGCTCTTACCCGAATAGAGTAAGGCTAGGGACAGACATTACACATAAACCGGTTTAATTGATCAGAAACTAGGTTAAACCTGTAACGGAACAGACATTCAGTGCACATAAACCAGTTTTAAAATGGCTGAAGCCAGTTTGAGAAATCTGGTTGAATGTAGTATTAGACTTAACTAATTTTTGGCTCCAACTGGTTTATGCAACATCTGTCCCAGACCCCTTCCTGGTTTAAGTTTAAACCAGATGCCCCCCAACATCCTGGCATGCTCTCTGGGCTGGGCTTTCTGCTTTGTCCAGCCAGGCTGGCCCCACCCCTCTGCTGCCCAGCCAGAGCAGAGACAGGCAGGGGTGGGGGTCTGGCCAGAGAGGGTTTAATTCCCCCATCTCTATCTGATGGGCAGGGACCCAAGTCACGTCTGCTGGGTGCTCATCCCTTGCTGCTGCAGCAGCCAGGCACCATGGCTTCTGAGGCAAAGCAGGGCAGGGACAAGAGTCAGTCTCTCCTCTACCCCCACTGGCAGCCAGTTCTGCAAGCTATTGCTGCCTTGCTTGTTCCCTGTGGTGGAATAGGCTCCCTGCTGGCCCCTCCGCTGGACCCCAGAGGGAGGAAGAATAACATGCATCCCTTCCCCCCGACCCCACCCAGGTGCCCTGTCTGGCTGTGTCTCCTCCCCCCTGCTGCCTCAGCAGCCCCTGTCGTAATGTTGGGGAGTGCGAGCTCCTTCCTGGCAGGGGCACTGTGCTGCTGGGTGGCAGAGCTGTGGTGGGCTGTGCGCAGCAGCACCGGCATCCAGAGCAGGGCAGAGCCCTGCAAGCCCCCCACAGCGCTGCTATGCTCTGCAGCAGCTCTGCTGGCCCTGTGCTGCCCCAGTCACAGTAGCTTCTCCCTTGGTGCACCAGCAGCCGGGGGCAGGGGGCAAGGCCAGGCACTGCAGACTAAGCGGCAGTTGCAGACCAAGTGGTGGGTAGACTTGGTCTGCACTCAGGGCCAGCCCCCTCCTAGCAGGAGGGGGCTTATTCTGTCATACGCTGCCCCGAGCACAGACTGAGCAGTGGCTGTGGCCAGGCCGGGCAGACCCAACTGCAGTGCCCCGGAGGCAGAGCCGAGAATAACCCCACTCCCTGCCCCCACCAGAGGCCCTGATGGAAGCACCTGGCCCCGCCCCTGCCCCCACCTGACTGCTGGATGTTGAGGGAGGAGCTATTGTGACTGGGGCAGCATGGGGCTGGCAGGGTGGGGGCCAGCTGCCTGCAAGCCTGCCGCTCTTCTCCTCCGCATCTGGCTGACCAGACAGTGCCCGTGCAGCCCACAAAGGGGCGCTGCTGCCCTTGGCCCCCCCAGGCCCTGTTCCTGGGAGGTGGCAGCACAGGGTGGTGGGTGGCAGAGTTCCATTCCCAGCTGCCCACATGTACCTCCTAGGGCCTTTCCAAGTACCCCTAGGGGGTACATGTACCCCCAATTGACAACCCCTGCTCCCTGAAGCAAAGAATCACCTTTGTTCTGTTTTTGTGCACTAATTAACACAGTGAGGTCCTACTTCATGAACAGTGCTGATAAGTGCCACTATAATAAAGGTTATAATCATAGTCTTTGAACCTTGGTTCATTTTGGGAAAACAGGACAAGATGTCTGAAACTCTTTTGTGTTGACTGGGATTAGAAATAATGTTAATTATCTTAATCAAACACCTAAAACTCTAGTCAATATAGGGCAAGTTATGCTTTTGAATCTGCTAAACACAATCTAACACAATTCTAGTTTAAAAAAAAAAAACCTGCCTCCACTGCAAGAAGAAAAGTTACTCAAAGGTCAAAAATGGATAAGTGGTTGGTCAAAATTGCCTCTGGCCCCTAATTAGGTGTAATGAGGGTCTTCAGTACTTATTTTGTTGTAATTTAAGAAGGTGTTAGCTAATTGTATTGTCTGTGTTTTTTCCCTGTACCAGTAAAAGAAGTTTCCTTTAGTTCTTATAGGATTTTGAGAGACCATATTTGAGGAAAGAATTGTCTGTAACTTTTTTGAAACGTTATTTATTTATTATGTATATAGTCATACATATGGTGCTTTGCAAAGAAAATAAAAATAGAGTCCCTGCCTCCAGTAAGTATGGGCCAAGAATGGTACACAGAGACTACTACATAGGCAAGGGGTGGAGAAGAACAAGGGGTAAAAAAGAGATTAGTTAATGCATATACCTTGTAAGTCACAGAGTTTCTTAGTTACTTGTCTTTAATTCAATGGGTATTGACTTTGAAGTCATCAACTGGATAGAAAGAGGCTGACTTAATGAGGATCAACCACATAAAAACTGTGCTGCCAGCAGCACAGATGTATCCCAGGAGAATAAAAGCAACTTAACCTTTGACACTTGCATTAGATCTAATTAATAAATAGATGCTGCTTCTAAGGTCATGTAGTTTTCTGGCACTCACCATTACAAATATTAACTCTAATCTAGCCAAACAAAGTTCCTTGAGAAAAGGCTGTCTTGATGACATGTAGATTGTAAATTTACAGTGCATATTTAAGATTAGTCAAAATGCCTAGTCTTTGTTTTATTATTACCATGTCAACTACTAGGGAAATGTAGAAAGTTAATTACTCCCCTGCATGTCTGTTGCACCAAATACATTTTCAAAGAGCACAGACAGGAGACCTAGATTTACATCAACAAAGCATTAATGCTTATAACATATTATAGTTTATAGAAGTCATTCTCAGCAACCAAAAAATATTTTACATTCTAATTTTCCAATAGGGGTTGGGGTGGTGCAGGTACAAAGGCATACAGTTGACAGCCTAGAGGTCAGAGGTTCAAGGCCATAACAGAAGTGTTATGGTGCAGCCCTGTCAGATTCTAGTAAATCTGTGAATTCAGCTAAATACAGCGTCACACAAGTACATGGAAAAGGAAGAAAGTCCCTAGTCTTACACAGCTCTTGCATTTGAATAAATGCCTACAAAGTTGCACTAAACTGAGGTATAGCACCAGCTTGTTGTTTTGCCTACGTGATTGGGAACCTAAATCCTTAGCAAGAATAGATGCATTAATTTGTCTGTTAAAATTGTGTTGGAGTGATGTTCTAGTCATGATAGTCCAAGAACTATGCAAGAGACAAGTATTTCTTAGGATGATATCTTTTATTGGATCAATTGTATAGTTGGGGTAGAGTTAGATATGATTTTGAATGCAAGCCGAGTGGGGGCCATCCCTGATTGGTTGCCTGCCCAGAACATGCCCCCAACCCTCTGCTGCCCCCTTCACAGTAGAAGGGTAACCCCTGTCCCAGTGCCAGCCTGGTAGCTGGGATTTGTCCCACTTGGAGGTGGGGGGAGCCCCACCCAGTCCAGGATCCTCGCTGAGCCCTAATCTGCCCAGCTGTGGAGGCCTGCCTCCCCCCTGCAGCCAGGCCTGCATGAGTCATTGATGTGCAGTGAGGCTGATGCTCACCCTGCCCCCACAGGGGACTGCTTCCCCCTCTCTCTTGTACATCAATAATTTGCACTGGCCTGGACGTGTGTGTAGGGGGGAAATCATTCTCATTCCCTTCCCCCACAGCTGGGCAGATCAGGGCTTCTGGGATCCCAAGCCAGGGATACCCACTGAGGTGTGGGGTTCCTCCTGTGGTGGCATGGGCAAGCATTAGCCCCACCACACAGGGGAGATGGGGGAATTTCTCCAGGTTCCCATGGCAGGGGAGATCAGGGTTTGGGGGACTTTGGGCTGGACAGGGGAAACACTCCCCCCTGCTGGAGGTGTTGGGCTCCCCCTACTTGGGCAGATACCCGCTCAGGGCTGGCCCGGTCCAGGGGATTGCTTCCGTCCTCCCCCTGCATGTCAGTAACTTGCACAGGCCCAGGTGCATGGGGTGGGCGAGGGAGGAATTGCCCTCATCCCTTCCCCCCACAGCTGGGCAGACCAGGGCTCAGGGGATCCCAGGCCAGGGCAGGAAAACCCCCTGAGGTATGGGGCTTCCCCAACTTGAGCAGCCCCTATGTGGTGGGGAGGCGGGGGCGGTGAGCATCAGCTCCACTGCCTGGGGGGGAGAGGATCACCCTTAGTACAGCTGAACACACCGGGGCCCACCCCACTGTCCTTCCGAGCTGACAGGCACAGGCCAGACACTGGTTAGGGAGCAGAGGCTTTGATGCCTCAAGCCTGTGACAGCCCAGGGGGTGGCCCGGTTCAGCTGGAGCAGACAGCATGACCAAAGCTAGCCCTTCCATCCTGTGAGGTGGTTTTGAGGGGTACAAAGCATCCTGGGATGTTAGGGGACTGTGAGGTAACTTGAGTCAGGAGGGGATCTGGGACAGAAGTTTGATGGACAGTTTTAATCTAAAGTGACTCAATCTGATACACTATCCATACAGGTCTGTCTGAATGGGGAGACAGGTAGCTGATGCAGGTCTGGCTCTGGCTCTGGCCCTAACCAGGAGCAATGTGTGGTAAGGCAAGGGGCAGAGGTCAAGGTGCTTGTCTCACCCCCTCCTCCTCCTGCCCCCTACTTCCTCCTGCACCGCCTGCCCCATGCCATCACTTTCCCCACTGCAGTGGTGGTTTAGGATTCATTAGATTCTATACATGGAAAATTAAAACAATTTTATAAATTTTCCATGTAGATTTAAATTATTAGGGGGTCATCGTAAATTCAGAGACGTTGTGGATTTGGGTAAACATGGCAATATTCTCACCCACATTTAGGATTTTACGTGTTCATATGGTCAGTTACAATCCTGTTTACATACATTATCTATTTGCATATATAAATTAGATTAATGCAATTGTGTGCTTGTCAGTGCTCATGTGTGCTTTTAGATCCCTAGATAAAAAGGAATTTATTTTTTCCACAGTTGTATCTAAAGCGGTTTGAAATTACTCTGCTCCTTTGTCAGGTCCTGGAAGTTATCTTCTGGCTTTACCTCTTCCATTACAAATCAGTAACTCTACCATTCATGTCACACAGAAATTTATTAATCCATACAAAAATGGCAGAAAGAAAGAAATGCCTCTCAAAGTAAAAGCCCGAGGGCCTTGGTGATTTCGCACATTTAATTTGGCTGTCGGTTCCACTTTTTTTTCCTGTCTTGGCCGTCTGGCTTTTTCTGGCTGAAGATATATCACTGTTTAAATCATTAAGTGTCAAATCCAGTTTTTAAACCAAACTGAATGTTTTCAACACAACACTGAGCTCTCCCCAAAGTCCATGTTTAGTTAATCTTGCAATATAGATAAATCATGATCTACAAGCCCCCATTTAGTTGATTCTCCACAGCTCCTGACCCTTGTTTCCTGTATTGAATTTTAAGTTTTGAAAGTCCAAGTGAGGACATAACTCCTTGGCAAGAAATATAAACGCACACCCTAAGGACATTAATGAACTTTTATTAAAGAGTGGAATAAGCATTATTCATAGACTCTTAGTTCACTTCAGAATAAATTTGTCCTTATGTCTGTTGTCCAGGAACCTAATGATTCAAGGACTCAGATGCATTTTAAAGTCCTGGGCTACTAACATTACCTTGTGCTAGCAAAGCTGCCAAGAACTAGTAGTTTCTACTTATTTAGTATCAAAGTGAGAAAATGCAATTAATTTTTTGTCTAGCTGTGATGGCATAAGTGGAGCAAAAATATGTCACCAAGGTAGGGGCAGCTGCTGTGAATGCATAATTTAATAGAGAATCACCTCCAGTGCCAGGCTTAATTTTGGACAAATGCATGGTGGAACTGTAACAGTGACGTAACTGTGAAAAATCAAACCTATTGTCTTTTAAAATGCTCGTGTCATTGCAAAAAAAAAAACCCACCTGAATAAGTAATATGGAAAAATACAGTGTGCTTTTCTAATGCATCATTCATGCAAACATTTCGCAGGTACTGCAGTTACAGCAGTGAATAATAATTCCACAAGGGCACCATTATTTATTGAGTGATATAACTTATATCAGCATTTTTTATTATATCATCCCTATAAAGAATGGGAACACTGGTTTAGATGGAAAACGTATCTAAACCTAGGAATGGATCTGGGGCTCTCCTTTGTGGATAAATATCAAGGCATAAGTGTGCAGTACAGAAAATAGGCACAACTGACATTGTGAGAGAATGAAAATTCTATCCACACAATGTATTCATCTGAGTCTTGAATTCTGCATCCAGCCCAAGTAATTCCATTGAATACTGCAAACTCCATAGGGGAAGCAAGAAAGAATCCAGGAATTCTTCCCTTTCCCTATCCCAGGATATTAATTAGTGACAGACTTGTGCTTTGTCTGCTAGGTAAGTGATCTCTGCCAGTCCTTGTTGATGGGTTCCAGCTGGTGGATATAGGAAGCAGAGTTTTTGGAGAAATCACCACATCTGTATACAATTGTCCCTATCAGCAGGAGGTAGGATGGGTTTTTACCCCAAGTTTTAGGCTTTATTTTTTCTTTCTTCCAAGTTATTTTCACTGATCAAACACTGAAGAAGAGAAAATGATAGAGTTTTATTTAAGCTCTTCCTGTCCACGTGTTCCAGTACCTTTGGTGAATGTCTTCATTTGGCTGAGCATGTGGTCTAGTTACTAGCTACTAGTTTCTGTCCCCGCATTACAGTTTAGGTCTCCCTTTTCCCTTGTTGGTGGGAAAACATCTTGAATCTTTGAATTCTTACCAACTTCCTTTCTACTTTTTATTCAACCTTGCTTTGTTCCAGTCTTATTCTCCCCTTCCTCTGGCTGCATTGGAGGAAGGTTATGGACACCTTACTTGCTGTATACTCTATGAAAAGGGCATTTTGGGGTTTGGTCTTCCAACCAGCAGCATGGGTTGTGTTTCACACTCTTAGGCTTTGCAACTATTTCTTTTAGTTCCCTATAGAAAGGATGAGAGTGCAAATGTAGCACTGCATGCAGTTGATGTCAGGCATATTTGTGGCTAGAAACAGAAATTGCACACAAACTGATAGAAGTGATCAGAAACTAGTTCAAATATCCAACACAACAAAAATTCAGTGTACATAAACTGCTTTCAATATGGCTGAAACTGGTTTAAGATAAACCTGGATGAATGTAGTATCAGACTTAACAGATTTAGGTTATATCTGTTTATTAAATTCTGTTCCAGGTCCCCTCCAGATTTAAGCTAACTCACGGTCCCCCAGAATCCCAAGATGCTTTGCAGCTCCCCCACATACCCTTCCCTCATAGGGTGGGTGGGCCAGTCTTGGCCCAAGCTATCTACTCCTGCCGAGCAAGGAGGCATCCTCTAGTGCTCCCCAGCTTCTGGCCTGGGCCACTGCAGGCATGTGGCTGCATTTCTGGAATCAAAATAAATGATTCCAGAAATGATCCAGGGACAGCAGGGCAGACCCTACGAGGAGAGGCTACGGGACCTTAACCTGTTCAGCCTTCACAAGAGAAGGCTGAGGGAGGACCAGCAGGGATTGGGAGAGACCTTGTTCCCCCAAACGCCTCCTGGAGTAACAAGAAATAACAGCCATAAGTTGTTAGAGAGTAGGTTTAGACTAGACATTAAAAGGCACTACTTCACAGTCAGGGCGGCTAGGGTCTGGAACCAAGTTCCAGCGGAAGTGGTGCTGGCTCCAACCTTGGGGGTCTTTAAGAGGAGGCTTGACGTTTACTTAGCTAGGGTCATTTGAGCCTAGTTTTCTCTCTTCTCCAGGGCAGGGGGTCGGACTAGAAGATCTACAAGTTCCCTTCCGACCCTACATCTATGAATCTATGAATGTTTGTTCACTTGCTTATCAGTTCAATCTACACAGTTTAGACTAACCAGCCAAGATTAAATCAGTTCAGCATTGGTTTTTTTGATTGTCTGTACTTAACTTTAGAGGCTAATCAGGATACAGAGTGGTAGCAAACCTGCATCTCTTCTCCATTGTTATGCACATCATCCATAGCAAACAAACAGACACCAGACTCCATATACACCATGTTGGGAGCAGCATGTCTGAGATTCTACAGAAGCACTCGTGTGAACACACCTGGCTAGCATCAGGTATGTTATCTGAATAGCTGTTGCAATCACATTATTGGCCAAAGTGCTTCTCAGTGTTTTGCTAGGGACTGAAATATAGCAGCAATGTTGCAACCCAAGCCTCAGCAAACAGGAAGCATGACTCTGCCACTCTTCATAGGATCTAATCCATTCATTCATGCATGCAAACAACTTCCAGAATTATTTGAAAATCACTGCAGCTAGAACTATACAAATAGAACTAATGGAATGTAGGGCTGTGCCAAGCTTTGAGTGGTGATTTGGGCAGTTTCCGAACTCTTGATTCTGAAAATGCAGCCACGTGCCTGCAGTGGCCCAGGCCAGAAGCCAGGGAGCTCTAGAGCACACCTCCTTGCTTGGCTGGAGCAGACAATTTGGACCAAGGCTAGTCTACTCACACTGCCGGGGGCGGGGAGGGGTTTGCAAAGGAGGTGCAAAGCAAAGCATCCTGGGATGCTGAGGGACTGAGAGTTAACTTGAATCTGATACAGAAGTTCAATAAGTCAGTTTAAACTAAATCAGTTAAGTCTGATACTACATCTATCCAGGTTTATCTTAAATTGGTTTCAGCCACTTTGAAAGTGGGTTATGTGCACTGTACTTCAGTTTCCGGTCACTTACTCTGGTTTATGTGTAATTTCAGTCCCAACAGACTTGACTAGCTGATAGTAGAGGTTCAGCACAGATGCTTGCCTATACAGGAGAGTGCTTTCTGAAAAAAGGTAACTTCCTATCCTTGGTTCTTCTTGGAAATTCTCCTTCTCTTTAAAAGCCTGCTGTGACATTTAGGGAACCAGTCTGGGGTTTAAATTTTTTTTAAAACCAATTACCAGAAACAATGGTCACTTTATATTATACAAGTGGATTTAATATTACTCATATATTTTAAATACTCAATTATTAAGATGTGAAAATCTGCTGAGTATTGTCAGTAGTTACTGATTTTTTTTTTTATGACTCCATTGCAAAATTAATGTTGTATTAGAATTAATATGACAGAACTACTTCAGACTTAGAGTAACAAAGATCCATGTAGTGTTGTCTTCAAACTATCTACCCTTCCTTGAACATATGCATGATGACAAAAGAACACATGCTTTGGCTTCATGGTCTTTCTCCTCTACTTGCAAAGAAGAGCACAATATTTAGATGGAGAGACCAAGTTATTTTTACATTGTCCAAAAATTACATAAACATTTTACATTTTAGTAATATTTATAAAAGCAAGTGTAACAATATGTATGGATCTCAGAGGCAAAACCGGCAGCAGCGGAAAGGAGGAGTCCAAAGGAGGAACAGGAAGTGAGGGGGAGGAGACAGGAAGAGGAAGAGAGTTAGAGAGGCTGCAGGAGAACAGCAGGCCGTGTAACAGCTCTGTAAGAAACTGCTATAATAAAGACACTGTTTATATTAAGTAGAGAGCTGTTCCTTGATTACCCATAGTGTCACATGAAACAGCAAGGTTCACATAGAGCAGAAGACATACAGAAATGTATTTATTATCACATTTAATATTAGACTCAGTTCCATACAAACGATACCTGAAAACACATAAATATATGAACTGAAAGGGCCTCATTGTCAGGCCTCATGAATATCTAAAATAATAGACTGATCACAGGCTTTTATCTCATTTGTCCCTCTTGCTGCTACCACCAGCATCCTCCTCCTGCCAAGACAAATTGAGGTTTGATCAGTGTAGTGTTTATGTGCACCACAACTAAGTTGCTGTTATTAGTATAATCATATAAGCACTGAAGAAAATGCTAGTTGATTTTGTTTAGAAGCCAGTTTGTCCCATCCTAGTTTTTTCAGTATTTTAGACCCTTTTGCATGAATAAAATACAATTATTAACCTGGATTGATACAGAATTATAAATCCATAAAGCACCATTGCATTATAAATAGAGTTAAATTACATTTATTCTATTTGACAGATGGGGCTACTTAGTCAACAATCAGTTAAATGAATAGCTGATGCAAATTGTATGCCGATTTACAGAAACCCATAAATTGGCCCTATTTTGTATCTTAAATAGTTGATTTTCCTTCCTACAGCTAGTTTCCCTTGGGTGACCATTTCTAAAGGTTTTTGACACAACTCCTCTTTTGAAAATCTTAACATATTTGATAGTGCCTCAGAATGGTGTTTAGCTTTCCAAGATATTATATTTCTGTTTCTGATAAATTTAATTGTAACTTTACTCTGGCTTTTACTTAATTAAGAGCATGAAAGGAATCCATGACAGTCAATAGGATTTAACCTAAATGCTATTGACATGTTAAATACATGCCATCTCATATGCTAAAGCAATTGGTTACTGTAACCATGAATCTAAATACATATTATAATTTACAGATGCTCAGGTTTGAGAATATTTGATAAGGAAAATGGTATATTCCAAGTGTGGGAAGTTAAGGAATTTTAAAGTTAGACATGACAAAGAGGGAATGTGTGTAGGATTAAGGACAAGAATGTCCAAAAAAAAAAATCAAAGGCTAATGAGCATTTTATGGTTAAATATTTTCTGTCAATCTTATCCATACTAAAAAATATGGCTTTAAACATGTAAATTGCTGATAACCTATTTCCTCCATTCTGTGCAAATCCACACTACTAAACATTTATGTGCCTTAAAGAGGCATCTAGATTAGTTTGGGCTTGATCCAAAGCCTATATTGCATTCAGAGGAAATAAGGGGGGTTGTGTTAACATCCTTCTTTACTCTTTCCTACTTTCCTCTCCCTTTCCTCATCAATTCATTTAAGTTATTTAGTGTTGGTCTTTTGAAACTCTGCAAAGGTGGTACCAGTCACAAATGGCTGCAACCACCTAAATCTTTTCATAGCTGAGGGGAAATAATCTTTTTATGAAGACACGATGATTGAAAATGTGTTTTCTTGTATACAAGAAAATCAGTGTGCACAGAAAATAAGTACAGTTGCAGTAAGTGGTGCTAATGGCTGAATAAATATTCTAAAGATTAATTGTTAAATGTTCAGTTTTGCACACATGCCTGCACCAAAGACAAATCTTACTAATAAATTTCCTGATGTCACTTATCACGATGTATTCATCCTTATCTACTATCATAGAGTTTTTGCATTCAATTTGGCATTAATTATGGGCCCCTTTTATATTATTAATAATTTTACTTAGCTTTGTTTTAAATTAGAAATAACATCAAGCAAGGAAATGAGAGCTTAATGTTTAAAAAATAAAGCAGGTGATCAAAATGGTGAGTTTTCATATGACTATGAATGCAAATGATTGTGTAGTCGATTAAAAGCATTTGTTTGGGATTCGTTGGGGGGAGGGGGTTGCAGGGGTTGCTATAAGATTGAATTAATCCTAGGGCATTGTATAGTAAATGGTTTTTGCTGTTCAGTCAAATACACCATTCATAATCATCCTGATCCTTTGTATTGCCATAGAAGTTCATCTCAAATTGCAAAGTCATACCAATTTGCTAGTATGACTGGGTCAGTTCAGAGCTGGGTGACTTGTTGAGTGTTTTTTAGCATCAAAATCTAAGGGGGAAAAATCAAAGGAAACCTCCTCGGTTGCAATAGGAAGAGAAACTAGGAATTAGACGTATTAGGCTTAACTAGGTGCATCTTGGGCTTTTCAGTTAGGATTTTCTCTCTAATGCCAGAGGGAACAATCAAAGGATCAGATAAACATAAAAATATGTTCAGCGATAGTACCTAGGGAATCCATCAATGGCTTCACATCATTACCAGGGATTAACTGGGGTACTGATAAACCTTGTACTTGCATATTGGTAGCAGTACCTTTTAGAAATATTGTTTACTGGGGAAGTCAAATAACTGGAGATGGCTGATTCTTATATCAGTGTATTTATGTTACTTTGAACACTGATAGCAGATATTTGTAGATATTAGGAAAATACTGTTCTTGTTTTACTGTCTGAGACAGATTGTTAATTTATCTAGTGAAGCTATAGTGGTATAACATAGCTGTGTGGTGCCATTTGTTACAATATTCTCAAGCAGTATCCAGTTTCTGGATGCTAGTAGTGTGATAGGAGTAAAGAGATAAATAATTAAGACTTTTTTTTTTTTTACTCTGGGACCATTCTGGAACAGATAGAGGAAGGGTTAAACATCTGGTTGCAGCTTTGGATTTCCTTTAAGGATGCTTTTATCTCAGATGCATTTAAAGGGAAATAATAGTATTTTTAAAGCACAAGTGAGAAAGCACAAAGTCATTGGTTTACTTTATGCTGCCTTATCAGAACATACAGCTGTGAGGTGGCAGGTCCCCTTTCTAGTAAGCAATCTGTTACTTCTGACAACCCTTGGCAACTACCCTGCTTCCCTGTAGGCAATTACTAGTTTATCTGATTTTGATCTGACTTGAAGAAGCAGTAGATCAGTTATTTCTTTTGTTATTAAAATGCCTTTAATTAAAAAAAATCCTAGTTTCTGAGTTCCCACAGAACATTGTCCACTACTGTAAACACAGAATATCATCCTTTACTAAAGGAGTGCAGATAACACTAGCACACTTGGTGTTTGTAAGGGAGTGCAGACATATCAAGATGTAGATGTTTTCTGGTGTGTGGGAAGAGTTAATTGTATGCAAAACTCTGACATTGGAAAAATATTTTGTTTTCCTGATCAGCAGCTAACATAAAGGTAGTTTGTGCACGTCTGTAGACCTACTACCAGAATACCTTGTTTCCCAAGGTTATGCTGTATGCCACAGATGGAGAACCAAGACGCAGTGAAGATAACCATGGTGGTAGCATGGATATGTTCTCCTCCCAGGACTCCAGTGTAGGATAGGTTCGTTACAACTCCCACAGTATGGAGCTTAATTTGTGAGATCGGAAACGGATCTAAATGGGGCATCATACTAAAGCATATATTTCTGGAAAGTAGGGGCCAGATATTTTTCACCCATCAGGTACCTATGTGTAGTCCTCTCTCAACCTGTTCCATCTTCTCCTATGCTTCTCCCTGAAAAACTGTTAATATAAAAGTTGGGTGGGACTTCCTCCATGCTGCTTTTATGACTTAGTTGGAAGACTAAAATGACAGCATGTTACTAAGGTGGATGCACTGATGGATTTTCAGGAACTGTAAGTGACATGGAATAGAATTATATTTGGGCACCAAATAGGTGGAAGAGGATTGGGCTCTAAGCTTTCCAGATGAGATGTTTTTTGACACGACAATGAAATGAATGAGATTCTCAGTCTTGGGAGTCTTCAGCATTCATTCTGATATGACAACCAAAAAATTCCTTATCCAGCCTTTCCATCTTTGTGTTTTTTCCCTAATGCCTGAGGGAACTATTAGATCAAAGGATGTGGGGAGACTCACAAGGCTGGACATACTCTGGACTGGGCAACTCTCCTACTGTCCTAGGCAAGCTACTTCAATCAGGAGAGACTGGAACTTTTCCTATACCTTCCCTCCCCCTGTCAGAAGATATCACCTCCATTATTCCCCTCTGAAAATGCCAAAAAATAAAACTATCATTGATAAACAGGATTAGAAGAGTGTTTATGCCCTATAACTACCTTTTTTATATTTATAGATATTCCATCAGCAAGCATCCTCTCACCTTGCCATCTACACAGATATATTTTGTTGTCAGATAACCCACAACAAATAACAACCCCCACAAACCACAACCACCACCATCAAGCCACAACAGAGGAAGGAAGAGCAATTTTGTAGAACTGGAGATTCAGACAACACATACAGAAAGAATCTCTCTGAACATATGTTGTTTCTGTGATGAAGGCTAAATACAGCCCAGTTCTCATTGGTTATAGGGGTAAAAAAGTTCTGAGAGTCAGAATTCTCTTGGCTGGCAAATTGTTTTATAAATACAGTGTGTCTCAATTTCTCCCCAGAATTGTGCATCTTTGATTTGGAGCAATTTCCATCCCAACCCTCCAAGAAAGAATATGTGCATCCAAAATATCCTTGCAAATCTCCAGGAACACAAATCTAACCTAGACCTAGAAATGCATTGCCTTTTTCCCAAGAGTTTTTTTCACACCAATCGTTGAGAGAGAAAAGTAATAACGATTAGTATTTTTAAACTCAGTTCATGTGATGAAAGATATAAACAACTTCTAGGGATTCTGGTATCTCCTCCTTATTATTCTGCAAGTGTGAGAGGGGAGGCAAAAGTCCCCACAACGTGTCCCAAACCCCCGCCCAACGCACCCTGATACTCACTGCAGGAGTGAAGATGAGCAGCAGCTGGGGAGAAATGCCAGCACAGGCTCGCATTCTGGAGCTGCCTGAGCCTGCGAATCAGCGAGTACCGGGGGGCGTGGCTCTGGAGGGTCGCGGGCTGCTCAGACACCAGCTGGGGATACAGCTGCTGCAGCGCCGGGGAGAGGAGAGCAGAATGCTGGCTGGGAGATGTTGGCTATGGAGCTGGGGAGCACCAGCCCCGAACGTGGGAAAAAGAGACTGGGCATCTGCCAGAGGACTCTGGCAGATGGGATGAGGATCCTAAGCCATGGGAACAGAGGGATGCCGGGGAGCTCCATCAGGGGGAAGCAGTCCTCTAGGATGCCCAGGAGGGGAGCTGCAGCCACGCCAGGGAGTACACGTATTGTGGTGGGGAGTGGCAATGAGGGATTGCCAGCACTCTTGGGCTACAGAGCAAAGAGGGAAGTGCAGGAAGCTGTGGATCGCTGTGTGGAAGTAACAAGCATCACTGGCTGGTGGGGCCCCGACAGCCCAGACATAGGTCAGACAAGCCAAAAGGGGGATGGGCCAAAAGGGGGACAGAACCCCGGGGGACTTACCTGAGAGGGCCAGCAAATGCCTGGCACCAGACAGCCAATCCATCTGAACACCTGTTAGGCGGAAAGGACAGTGGAGTCCTCGACAAAACTGTGGGCACCTGGGAGACAAGATCCCGGGAGCCTGTCAGCGGATGCTGACTTCTTAAGTTTAATTCTAATCTTAAATTTCAGTTAACCTCAGACTGGGGTGTGTTTAGTTGCCCAGGCCTCAGTCCGAAGGGCAGAGGGATGGCCAGGAAGACCCGACCCTTGGGGGTAGGCAAAGTGGATAAAATGGGATCATCTCAGTGCAAGACCTGCAGAGAGCAGAGTCCATCCCTGGCCATGGATGTGGTGAGGGTGGGGTAAAGGGGAGGTTGAAGCCCCATGAAGAAAGCCCAGGGTTGAGATCTTCTCGGGTCACCTACAGGGAACTGCCTCCCAAGAGAACAGCAACAACCATCAAAGACGTGGCAGACGAGTAGGAGCAGCACCTGAACCATCTAGGTGGTGCCAAATCCAGATCTCACCCTCACGTCACTGGGGGCAAGGCGCCAACCAAAAAGGGGCCAAAGCCCTATAACACCTACAAGCAACAGCAAGTCTTACAATCACTGTAGAAATGTGGCATCATCCTGGAACAAATGAAATAAGTTGAAAAGCTACCTATAGTAGCTGCGAACATCACTATCTCTACTAACAACAGCTTGGTTCCTTCTTAGTAAGACTTCAAAGGAGGACTGAAACAACATTAACTACTTGAATGGGTGATCTATTCCTTTCTACAGACAAGGGCCGTGTATGTGTGTATGATCTTCATTGACCTGTTTGTAGTATGTGATGATGTAAATCACCAACTTCTTGTATCCAATCTCTCATTTTACAGGAATGGAAACACCCTGAAATGGGTTCACTTCTTACAGAGAGACCCAACTGGGAGCTTTTACTGTTTGTCTTAAAACTAGCAATGTTACCAAATAGTGAGATGAGGATTTTATTTATATATAATATGAATATACACAAAATAAATGTTGCTTCTTACTTTCTTACAAAGAAATTTGCTAAAATGTTAGTTGTCAGAACTTAGTAGTTAAGTGCCTCGTCACAGTGGAATTTTCTAGCACAGTGAAGCTTTTCGGCACAGTGAAATTTCCGCTGTGGTGGAGAACCCCGATGCAGAAAAGCTCCAGCCATCCCTATGTAAATACGCACATTATTGGCCAGTTCTAAATTATTCCTACATGGCGACTAGCAATTGGTTCGCTAGCCGTATAAAAGTTAGACCAGTTTCCACCCACGTTGGAGAACTCCACGCCCATCTCGGAGTGAATGTGGCGGCCTGATCAACCACCAACGATTCCCCGTCATCGACTTTCCCGACGTACCCCGTATCCTGCATGCTCGTTGAATTGTTGTACTCCGTGTTCTGCATGCTCGTTGAATTGTCACGGACAATTCACCTCGGTTTAAAGAGCTCTCATCTGGTTGTAACTGAAGTTAACTTTCTGCCTACGCTGTATTCATCGATGGTGTAAGTAAAGCAATCTCTTTGTTTAACCGACACGCTTCCATGCCTAATTCTACTCCATCGGTCAAAAGTACCCGCCTGCCGTTTCGGGGCTACTGGCCACAGCCCGGCCTAGTACTCAACCGCCACATTAGTAACCAAGCAAAGCCTGCTGATGTTCCATAGTTATTGTATTCAGTCTTCTCTGAATGGGACTATATTAGTTTGGTTAAAATATTTAAGGATTTTTAGACTTTTCTTTTTATATCCTGATGAACAAGCACTGACTGAGCAGGTTTAGGAAAAAGCTTCTTCCATATACCTATTACTGCATAATTATACATTAAGTATATTTTATACTTTCCTCTGAAACATCTGGTACCAATCTGTTGTAATCAGCACCGTACCTAGACTCCTGGTGGTCCCAGGCAAACTTTTAGTATTGGGCCCCCCTTCACCAGAGATAATGATAATAATAATCTGACAATGGAAAAAAACTTACCATTTTTGGTAAGCATAGTTTTTCATGGGTTACTGTATGAAGAAAAAGAGTTCAGTAAGTGGTTCTGATGTGTGTTAATGTATGTTGTTTAAGGGTTTACTATATGAAGTTGTATTTTTTTTGGACATGTAGTTGTTTTTGCAATATGAAGTATTGCAGGCCCCAGGCAGCCTCCCGGTTTGCCCATTCTTGTGTCATGCACTCTTTGTAATATTTGCATTCCCACTTTGGGATGGGAAGGATGACCTTTTTGTCCTACTGCAAGGATGCCTAATGACTGGCCCACAGGTCAGATCCAGCCCATGGAGCTGTCATGCAGTCCAGAGGCTCCCCAGTGGTCTGGAAATTTGGCAGCAGGGCAACAGTAGCATGCCACTATCCAGCTGTCAAATTTCTGGATCTGTGGGGAGCCACAAAGGCCAGATAAGTGGCCTTGCATGCTAGATTGGGTGGTGCATGGACTGACCTCATGCACTGATCTTGTGGAGGATCTGGGCTGCAGAACCAAAAGGTGGGGCACCACATGGCCACTCTCATATACACTGATTCTTGCAGCTGTGATCATCTGGGATCTGATTCTCTTCTTCATCCCTAGTTTTAGTCAAGGCCAGTCTGTTGTAAAGGACTTCTTGATTAAAGGTCCTATATTGTGGAATTCCTTTTTGAGTCCTTTGCTGGCTTCGCTTCATTACAGTTGGCTTATGACTATATTGACAGCCCTCTTCTCTACTTCTTGCATCTACTTCCCTCAGTTATTTCTGCCAAATTTTCTGAAAGGTTTGGGCTTGATCCTTTAAGGATAGAGGTGTAGGGAGACATTTATTTATTTTTTTAAATTTCTATCTAATTTTGTTTTATTCTGAGCTTGTATTATGCACCCTTGCATAGTCTTTGTGCAGAGTTCTGTTTGTATTGCTTTGGGCCTTATCACATGTTACACAGGACATGTTAACTACACTTAAAATACCAATCTCCATGCATACAAGCAGTAAAACGCATACGAAGTGCCACTGTATCATAGCAAAGTTAGTACTTTTTTGCAGGAGTATCTCCAGATGGTATTAAATAGCATGGGCTCAGCGATCCTAGGACTATTCCACAAATACAGTGCTTACCAGCTCTGGTGTGGTGCTGACACCACCAAACAGCTGCTTGTTGACTGTACTGCTGGCTCTAGACCTGTCCAGATTGTAGTAACCATTACCATGCAGCTGCTCAGAACAAATTCTAACTCATAGTAGTAATGCTTACTCTGATCTAAATAAAGCATGTGTTAAGTGTCCAGTGTTACAAGGCCCTTTGTTTCTGTCAGTACTTACTTTAGTTGGCTTTTCTTTAAATATATGGTACTTGTCTGCCTCACAATACTTATCCTATAAATGGATTAAATCAGTAATAATGGCATGTCACTAGCAGAAGGCTGGAATATTATCATTATAGACATTCCATTTACCATATTTACTCAAATACAAGACAGGGTGTCCCATCCCCACTGGTTGACATGCGGGGGGGGGGAGGAGCCCCTCATTTTATAATTGCATACAAGGAAATTTCACTAAATACATTGTTTATGATTAAACTGCTGCCAAAAGCAGCATGTACTCTGCCATGGGAACCAACTATGAAGTTGATTAAATTCAGCTAACACTGAGCATGACTATAGAATACATAGCCCACATTGGGCAAACATACTGATGGGAACCTTTTTTTTTCCAAATTTTATTAAAAGCACAATTATCACTCTATACTTGCAAAGCTTCATGTATTGAACATCCTTGTTCTAACACTATTTCATATTGCAAAAACAATTACGTGTCCAAAAAAATACAACTTAATATAATAAACCCTTGAACAACATGTATCAACACACATCAGAACCACTTACAGAACTCTTTTTCTTCATACAGAAACCCTTGAAAAACTGCACCCCTCCCAGCAGTCCTCTCTGTTGGTTTAGTGAAACAAGTGTGTCCAGTCCTTTTTCTTCCACTTCTTCCCTGCCTCTTCTTCTCCACTCTCTTCCTTGTCCTGATTGATGTAGTATTTCAGTTCATGCAGCCCCAGCTTCAGGCACTTGCTTTCAGTGAAAGCCAGCCCCTTAAAGAACTGGAGGTTTCTTACTTTTCATAAGCTAGTTTTAAAACATTCTAGTAAAGTCCTTAATAACATTTCCTGTGGTCTCTTTGTTATGCATCCATATAGTACCATCTCCTACACTAACAACAGGTTTACTTTGCTGACACTCAGAAAGCAACAGACTCCCACACATACTTTGCTCATGTACACTCTCAAAATACATCCCACCATTTCTTCTTCCCTTCACCTCTCCCTTGGACACCTTGCTCGTCAAGCCCCATCTGTGTTGCACCTCTCATTGGCAAAATATTTCTTACGTTCATCCATGCTAAGTTGGCATGTTCCCTTTTTAGTTGTTTACCTGCCACCACTCCCCACACCTTCACGTGTTCTGTGAAATTTCCCACCAGCACCATCCTGTCTGTCTCTCAATGCTTTCAGCAATTTCTTATGATCCTTCAGGACCTCCTGTCCTAACTTCCCTATTTGATACATTTACATGAAACCTTCCATCCTGATGTAATGAATCAGCAATTGCCACACCCATGGACTCTTCAGAGGTGTCTGATATACTCCCCATTTCCTCAAAATTGCAGCTGCATGAAATTGGGTGATATGCACTGCTTTCCTTTTCTCTCCATACTGCCTTGCATACCACACTTACATATTTCACATAGACAAGCAATCCTAAATCAGGGAGCCCCTAATCCCCCCGTCTCTCTTGCTTTCTACAGTTTAGTTCTAGCCAACCTTTCTCTTTTGGCATTCCAGAAGAACACACACATTTCCCTCTGTACTTTTGCTATATGCTGTAACTTTGTTGGGAATATAGTTCCCATATATAGCATAATCAGCAGTAGCACAGCTGTAAATGCCACTACTTTTCTGGCAAAGGACAGCATCCTTCCAGACCATAACCAAACTATTTGCCATATCTTTGCCATTACCTTTCCCCATGTTGTATTACATTTCCCTTTCGCATCTATTGGGATCTTTTGGCATCTAGCACTCTGATTTCACTCTTTTTTACTGAAGGCCCAACTTCTCCAAGTCCCTTCAGTTCCACACTCCTGTTATAGTGCTTTTCAGTCTATTTAGTTTAGCTCCAGTCACTTCTCCATACTTTAATGTATGCTTTAGCACCCTTTCCATTGAAAGTTTATATTATCCATATATAATATGCATTTAACCCCTCCCCCTTTATCCTTACTCTGCTTATAACATTCTTTTCTTATTTTTTTATGCTAATGGTTCCATGCCGCACACACAAATAATACTGGTGGCATAGTGCACCCTTGCCTCACTCCTGAATGGATTTTAAAGGCCCTACTTGGTAGGGCTCTGTGAAGCTTCGGTCCCTGATTCTATTCAGCGGAGATTCAGCCTGATTTTTGGTAGCTGAATCTACAAATCCGAGTCAAATCGGAGGACCCTTTAATCTTTCCCAATCAATTCGGAACCCTCTGAATTGATTTGGAGAGATTCGGTGATTCAGATGTAGATACAGCTTTAAATGTTTTTTTTATATACATCTAGGTAACAGGGGCTCATGATCGCTGCAGTGCTGGGGCACATGGAGCATCCCACAGAAACATGGGGGGATCCCCAGCATGCTCAGTAGCAGACCCAGAAGTGGACCAGAAGCACTCGGTGACTGGTGCCTCCTGAGTTGGGGGGGGGGAGGAGCACCCAGGGTCCCCCTGCAGCCAATCGCCGAGCCAGGGAGAACAGGGGGGCCCCCAGCACGCTCCCTGGCAGTGCTTCCAGTCCACTTCCATGTTCACTGCCGAGCACACTGGAGAGCCCCCCATGCTGCTGTGGGATGCTCCATCCGCCCCAGCACCACAGTGATCACGAGCCATGCTGCTACCTCAAGGTGCGTAGAAAAAACTTTTGAAGCTGTGCCTGTGTCTGAATCGCTGATTTGCTGAATCAGCATCAAATCATCAGATTCAGATTTGGCTGAATCAAAACAGGGACAGTGATCCCAATCAACGGATCAAATCACTGTCCCTGATTGGGTTGAATCCGAATTGAATAGGGCCCTTTCATACACATCTACAGTGCTTGGATGCCCATTAATTTGGACTTGACTTTAAGTCCAAATGGTTTCCCTCTTTTGGATGTGGGACAGCGTATCTCTGATCACTCTGATTGCTTTGGAGATTTTTGTACCTGGTACTGTGCATACATGGTCTTTATATATTATCTTCTGGAGGTTTTTCCCCATCCTCAAAGCCAGAATCTTGGCCATTAACTTATAGTCCATATTAAGGAGTGGAATCAGTCTCCAGTTTCTCAGAAGTTCCTTCCCCCCTTTCTTGAAGAGTAAGATTACAACGCTTCTTGTAAAATCTTTCCCTGCTTCTCTTGTTTCCACTATTTTCTCTGAATCTTCTACTAAATCCCTCCCTACCCATGCTCAGAACTTCTTATAAAATTCCATAGGTAGCCCATCTGCTCCTAGTGATTTCCCTCTTTTAAAGGTTTTTAAGCACTCCTCCATTTATCATAGAATAATAAAATCATAGAAGTAGGGTCGGAAGGGACCTTGTAGATCTTCAAGTCTGACCCCCTGCCTGGGCAGGAGGAAAACTGGGCTCAGATGACCCCAGCCAGGTAGGCATCAATCCTCTTCTTAAAGACCCCCAGGGTAGGAGCCAGCACCACTTCCCTTGGAAGTTGGTTCCAGATGCTAGCCGCCCTGACTGTGAAGTAGTTCTTACGGATGTCTGATCTAAACCTACTCTCCAACAACTTGTGGCCGTTATTCCTTGTTATCCGGGGGGGGGCACTAGGGGAAACAAGGTCTCCCCCAAACCCTTCTGGTCCCTCCTAGTTAGTTTCTAGATGGTCACCAGGTCCCCCCTCGGCCTTCTCTTGTGAAGGCTGAACAGGTTCAGGTCCCATAGCCTCTCATTGTAGGGTCTGCCCTGCTGTCCCCCAATCATGCGGGTGGGCCTCCTCTGGACCCTCTCAATGTTGTCCACATCCTCCTGAAGTGCAGTGCCCAGAACTGAACACAGTACTCCAGCTGTGGCCTGACCAGTGTTGCGTAGAGGGGGAGGATCACCTTCTTGGCCCTACTTGAGATGCACCTGTGGATGCACAATAGGGTCCGGTTGGCCCTTCCGACCGTGACCTCGCATTGTCGGCCCATGTTCACCTTGGAGTCAGTAATGACTCCAAGATCCCTCTCTGCCTCCGTGCTCTCAAGAAGGGAGTTTCCCATCTTATAAGTGTGCTGCTGGTTACTACTGCCGAAGTGCAGCACCCTGCACTTGTCCGTATTGAAACACATCCTGTTTTTGTTAGCCCACCCCTAGGGTGCAACCTATCCAGGTCTTGCTGCAGTCCTTCCCTCCCTACTAGCGTGCCCATCTCACCTCAAATGTTGCTATCATCAGCAAATTTGAACAGGTTGCTTTTCACCCCGTCGTCCAAATCGCTGATAAAGAAATTGAACAGTGTGGGCCCAAGGACCGAGCCCTGGGGGACTCCGCTGCCCACTTCCCCCCAGGTCGAATATGACCCATCGACCACCACCCTCTGAGTATGACTCTTCAGCCAATTTGCAATCCATCTGACTGTGTAGGCATCAATGCCACAGTCCCCCAGTTTTTTAATGAGGATGGGGTGGTCGACAGTGTCAAAGGCCTTGCTGAAGTCCAGAAAAACTACATCCACGGCAACACCTGCATCCAATGCTTTTGTGACCTGATCATAAAAGGCAATCAGGTTGGTCTGACATGACCTGCCCCTAATGAAACCGTGCTGGTTGCCCTTGAGCATCATCCCTGATAAACTTCCTTTAAGCTTATTTTTTCTTCCATCTTCTTTGCTTCCTCCACCTCTACTTTCTCTTCAGTCTCTTCCAGCAAATCCTTTATCTTTTTCCTGTGTACTTCCTTCTGATATAGCTCTTAATGAAATCTTATTGCCTTGAACATCTTCTGCTTTTCCACCTAGGTGCCACCTCCTTGCTGCACCACTTTTAATTCTCCTTTTGCTGTCTTCACTGTAGCTGAAAAATACTGGGACCATGGTTTGTTTTCTCCCACAGAGGGTGCTTGTACTAAAATCATTTTCTATCTCATCTTTCTATTAAACCAGCTTTCTATCTCTTGCCTTATTTATTCTAGTTCTTCTTGTACCTATCTTCCTCTGTGGCTTCCTTTAGCACAGGGGTAGGTAATTATTTTGACTGGAGGGCCACTCAGTGAGTTTTCGTGAGCTGTCAAGGGCTGCAAGGGTAGTCCTGTTGCTTGACAGGCACTACATAGGGCTGTGCAAAGCTTTGGTAGCCAATTTGATTCGGAAGAGATTCGGCCCAAATCAACGGACGAATCTCCAAGTCCGAATTGAATAGAGAAACCAATTAAAAGGTCTGAATTGAATCGGAAGCCTCCAAATTGATTCGGAAAAGATTTGGCGCCACTTTGGAGATTTGGCCATAGACTAAACAGCAGTCCTCACCACGCTGGACACAGCTGCCTCCAGCTGGTAAGTCTGTGATGGTGGTGGAGGGGGGAGGGCAGGGGCATGAGGGGGGCAGATCAACACTGTCACAGCAAAGGAGGGATTGGGGCTGGGGCTGGGACAAGCTGCCCAGCTGGGGTGTGGGGAGCAGGACTCGGGTAGAGGTATGGGGTACAGGCATGGCAGCGCTGGGAGTGGGGGCTATGTCCTGCTGCCGCTTGCCTCGCTGGGGGGGGCACAATGCAGGCGTGGCTCGCTCCAAGCAGAAGGGGGCAAGTGGCAGCAGGGCATAGCCCCTGCTCCCAACGCTGCTGCACCTGCATGCAACACCCCCCTCCTCCACCCTGGCTGGTAGCAGTGTCCCCCCCCCCACACCCCTTCCCTCCCTCCTCCCCCCCCCACAACAGACTTACCAGTTGGAGGCAGCCGTGTCCAGTGTGGTGAGGACTGCTGCCTGTTTAGTCTACGGTCGAATCTCCGAAGTGGTGCTGAATCTTCGGATCCAGTTTGGCCAAATCAAATTAGGATAGTGATTCAACTCTCTGAATTGAATCACTGTCCCTCCTAATCAGCCAAATCTGAATCCAAAGTGAATACTTGCCGCTTCACACAGGCCTAGTGCACTGCTCTCTGGCTGCCACCTTAGGACTGCAAGTCTTGCCCCTAACTCCTGACCTTTGCCACCAGAAGTCACTCCCCTTGTCCTCTTGGGAGTGGGTGGGGGTGGGAGGAGTTCCCATTTTGGAACCAGAAAAACAACCCAAACAAATCATATGCTAAAAATCTGCTGGGTGCAGGCCCTAGGCTCTCTGCTCCCACCTAGCTGCAGCTTCTCTCTGACCCCCAGTGCTTGCCTACCTGCTGCCCAGAGTACCGCAGCAAAGACACAAGGAGGAGCCAGGGGAGCCAAGCAGTTCCTCTGGCAGCAGTAGCCCCTCCTGGAAGCTATGTGCTGGCCGGAGCTGGGGCACACTGCACCAGTGGGACTAGGCGTTGGGTGGGGCTCGGGCCTCATGCAAATGCAGCTGGGGCAGCCACAGGCCAGGTGGTATACAGTTGGTGGGCAACCGCCTGTAGGCTGGATGAAATTGCCTGGTGGGGTGGATTCTGCCCACCCCTGCTTTAGCAGCTACCGCATCTTTCTTTGTAGCTGTCAGTTTTTTCATTCTTTTCCTCATGGTTCTTAAGCCATCCTTCCTGAAGAGTCTCTTGTCCTCTTTGTCATTATACACCATTCTCTGGTACTCTGGAGGGGTATTTCTTCAGTATTCTCCACCCCTTATACAGTCTCATGTAGGCTTGACACATCTCCTTATCTTGTAACAGTCACACAGTTAACTTCTACACTCCCCTTCCTCTTACAGCACTCATACCCCAAGACTCTGTCCCCTCCTCCCACTTCACATGCCTATTGCACTTGGAAGCTGCCTGATCATTTTGCAGCTAGGAGGCCTTCCATTTTCCTGCCTCCCTGCCACTTTGTGCCCTGTTCTCCACTCAAGGCTGGAGTCCAGGGGTGTTAATGTCAGGAAGCTGCTTTCTAGCTCTGACTCATCTTCCTCCGTCAGGTTTCTTTCTCCTGACTTTCTATCCCTGTGCTTTCTTCCTTTTCCCTACCTGTCTCTGGCTCTTTTCCTTCTTTCATCTACACTTCTGTTGTCTGCCAGGTTTCTTCTTTCTTCCCCTCTGCCACCTCCATGTCTTAATCCTTTTTTCCTGTTCCCTTCTCCCCTTCCATTTTTTCTCCAGATCTCTCTTGTGAAGCCTCTTTTACAGAGATTCCACTTCCTTCCATCTCTGTTTCGCCCCTACAGTGTCTCCTCTACCATTCCTATCTCAGTCTCTCCCCTCCACTTCCTCATCCCTTTTCGATTCTTGTGGTTCCTTGTGGGAGAGTCTGATCTTGACTGCAAAAGCTGTTGGACAGCTATGGTACAAATCACACCCCCTCCTCCCCCCAACAATGCATTTTTTGGACTCCTGGCACTCTGTGCCCCATCCTTTCACACCTGCAACACACTGTGAGAGGACAGTGTGCAGCCAGGTTCCCTTCCTCCCTGCATCTGCTACATTTCTTTGGTTGCCCAAGGTATGTTATAAAACCCTGATCTGGCCCTATCTGCACCACTGGGGTGGTGCACCCCACCTGGGCTCCACTCGTTTGGTTTTAACACTGCTTGAGACCTCCAAGATCCTGTCCAAATACCATATTCTATTCTACCTCCAGAACTCTTTGCACATGTTTTTCCAGACACCTTCCTATGTCTTCTGCCTCTAATATATCCATATGCATTCAGACAATAATCACTCTTTTCCTTGACTGTTCTGCTGCTACAAACATTATCCCTTTTAATTTCTGCCTCCTCCCTTCCTCTGCTTATTTCTCCCAATAAGTCAGTTGTCGTGTGTTTTGGTTGAAGAAAGCAATCATGCTGGTGAGGTGTTCCGCCTGCACGAAGCTGACCTTCTCCACAAAATTGTATCTGTTCATTGTTAATCCCCTCTTTACCCCATCACCATTTAAATTTGCCCTCATCCATCGTCTGCACTCTGGACCAGGATCTCACTGTGTCTCTTTCATATCTTTCCATCATGCCACTCCCAGTGGGCTGGCCTTTCATTGCGCTCCCAGCAGCCCTTCTTCAGCTGCTTCCACTCTGTCTCCTGCTCTCCTCTGCTCCTGTTGTCCCTCATCTCTCTCTCTCACTATTGCCTTCTTTGCTGCTGCCTCTGTTGGTGTCTCTTCTCCCTTCATCTTCACTTTATTCCTTTCTCTTTGCTTTTTTACCTTTGTCAACTCTCCTTCTGCCACCAGACCTTTGTTTCTGCTCTTCATTTCTCTTTGTTCTTCCTGGTTATCAGATACCACTGCCGTTGTTTTTGGCTTCTGGTTTTCCTCCTTGACTCTTGCCATCCTTGCACGTTGTCAATCTTTTTCTCTGCCTTTAAGGCATTGATTAGGCTCTCAGCAGATTACTTGATCTTATGGGAACTTACCACAAGGGTAGGCTAGGATAGCCTATCTGAATAAGACATATGGTAGTGCCCATTAAGCGAGTCCCCCTTACCACCAACTCTTATCTAAGTCATAGTGAGTGACTACATTGCATATATTTTGACTTCTACTCTCCCACAGCTGAGCTGCACCTTTCTTTCCCTTTTCCAGTGATTCCTATTTCTTCATCACACTTAAATGCCTGTCAAACATCACCCTGGTCCCCTTCTGGCCCTTGGCAGGTCATTGCTTCTTGGCCTCTTGTGGGCTAAGATCAAGTGCAGGGAGTATCTGAAGTCCCAGACTAAAGAGTTTGGGATGAGAGATGCTTACCTGTAGTATCTGGGGGCATCCAAGCCCCAAAACCTTCAGGCTTGGGCCTGCACATAAGATGTCTGCCAGTGGGTTTGGGAGTATCCAGAGTCCCAGAGTGAGAGGTCTAAGATGGAGGATGCTTGACGGTTGTAAAGCCATACTTGAGATTTAGAACAATTGAGTTCTGCTCGATCGATATGATTTGGAACTGATTTGGCTAATTTGACCTGGAACACAAAATATATTATTTAAAAAAGCGTGCGCCAATTACTGTAGCCATGTTTAATTTCAAGGTTATTGTTTTCAAATTTACTTCTCGTTTCTATGTTTCCAGGAAGAGCAAAGTCTGATAGTAAGGAGAGGGGGAAGAGGCTACTAGGGGAAAAAGTTGAATGGAAATAGGGTAAAGGGGTTATTTGACAACCCTCCCCCCATTTATTTTCCCTGCTGAAGAAGAGGGAATGGGACAAATTCAAGGCAAACCTCCAATAATTAGATTCTGTACCTGGTAAATTATATTAAACTTATACATTTTCCATATATAGAATCTAATTATTGCGGCATTATCTTACAATCAGGGTCATCCTCCATTCGAGTAAATACTGTATTTATCTGAACCTGGTTGAGGTTAGACTGGCTCTGACCATAGTTTTTCCTACAAGTTTTAAAAGCCCTAAGTAGGTTTTTAAGGTAAATCTATCAAATTACTGGTTCTGTCATTTTCCCAACTCCAGTGATCAACTGAGCAGCATCTTTCCTTTGCTCACGTTCATTTTCACTCCAATTTTCCTGATTTTTTTTTTTGGTGGTTGAGTTCCTCTATTAGCTCTTGTAGGTCATCCTTATTGTCTGAGAATAAAATTGTTTTGTCTGTGATTCTGTTTCAGTTCACCTGCTTTTTATTTTCATGAAGCCTCTATTTTTCTCTCAACGGATTGTTTTTAGGGGTTCTGTAGATGTGTTGGAAAGCAGCATGAGGAGGGAATATGGGCGTGTTTTGTGCTTTTTCAATCATTAAACTAGAAAACATGTAGTTAAAAATTTTATAGTCACTTTGTTTAGCAAAAGACAGAATTTTTCTTTGAAAAAAAATTGTTTAAAGCAATCTTCTCTTAAATGGTTAAAATACAGTGATTGCAACAAATTGGTTATAGAAGTTGGTAAAGAGTGTTTAGCTTAAATAAGTTCTATAAGGGCCAGACTAATTCTTCCTCCTTATAGATTCATAGATGTTAGGGTCGGAAGGGACCTCAATAGATCATCGAGTCCAACCCCCTGCATAGGCAGGAAAGAGTGCTGGGTCTAGATGACCTCAGCTAGATGCTTATCTAACCTCCTCTTGAAGAGCTCCAGGGTAGGAGAGAGCACCACCTCCCTTGGGAGCCCGTTCCAGACCTTGGCCACTCTAACTGTGAAGAAGTTCTTCCTAATGTCTAGTCTAAATCTGCTCTCTGCTAGCTTCTGGCCATTATTTCTTGTAACCCCTGGGGGCGCCTTGGTGAATAAAAACTCACCAATTCCCTTCTGTGCCCCCGTGATGAACTTATAGGCAGCTACAAAGTCGCCTCTCAACCTTCTCTTGCAGAGGCTGAAAAGGTCCAGTTTCTCTAGTCTCTCCTCGTAGGGCTTGGTCTGCAGGCCCTTAACCAAACGAGTGGCCCTTCTCTGGACCCTCTTCAGGTTATCCACATCCCTCTTGAAGTGCGGCGCCCAGAATTGCACGCAGTACTCCAACTGCGGTCTGACCAGCGCCCAATAGAGGGGAAGTATCACCTCCTTGGATCTATTCGTCATGCATCTGCTGATGCACAATAAACTGCCATTGGCTTTTCTGATGGCTTCGTCACACTGCCGACTCATGTTCATCTTGGAGTCCACTAGGACTCCAAGATCCCTTTCCACTTCTGTGCCACCCAGCAGGTCATTCCCTAGGCTGTAGGTGTGCTGGACATTTTTCCTCCCTAGGTGCAGCACTTTGCATTTCTCCTTGTTGAACTGCATTCTGTTGTTTTCTGCCCACTTGTCCAACCTGTCCAGGTCTGCTTGTAGCTGTTCCCTGCCCTCCGGCGTGTCTACTTCTCCCCATAGCTTTGTGTCATCTGCAAACTTGGACAGAGTACATTTCACTCCCTCGTCCAAGTCACTGATGAAGACATTAAAGAGTATCGGTCCAAGGACCGAGCCCTGCGGGACCCCAGTGCCCACACCCTTCCAGGTCGAAACCGACCCATTCACCACTCTCTGGGTGTGACCCTCCAGCCAATTCGCCACCCACCAGACTGTGTAGTCATCCAAGTCACAGCCTCTTAACTTGTTCACCAGTATGGGGTGGGATACCGTATCGAAGGCCTTCCTGAAGTCTAAGTATACGACATCCACCGCTCCTCCTGTGTCCAGGCGTTTCGTAACCTGGTCATAAAAAGAGACTAGATTAGTCCGGCACGATCTGCCTTCTATGAACCCATGCTGGTTTCCCCTCAGCATAATTTGTCCTGCTGGGCTCTCGCAAATGTGAGCCTTGATAATTTTTTCAAAGATTTTGCCAAGGATGAAGGTGAGACTGACTGGCCTATAGTTGCCCGGGTCCTCCTTCCTCCCCTTCTTGAAGATGGGGACCACATTGGCCCTTTTCCAGTCCTCCGGTACTTTGCCTGTGCGCCACAAGCTTTCAAATATTCCCGCCAGAGGCTCTGCAATGATGTCAGCCAGTGCCTTCAGCACCCTTGGATGGAGCTCATCCGGGCCTGCCGACTTAAAGGCATCCAGTTCTTCTAAGTGACTCTGCACCATCTCAGGGTCTATGCATGGTAGTCTGGCGCCTTGCTGCTGCCTTCTTGATCTCATTATACTTGATTCACTGAGCTCTGAAGTATTACTCTAGGGCAGGAGTTCCCAAGCTGTGGTGCATGTACCCCTGGGGGGCATGCAAGAGTTCTTTGGCAGTGACACAGGAGAATATATGTAATGGGAAATTTAATTTTCTTTGTAATAATAATTGGCATTGAAGGTGTTAAAATATACAGTGAATGATGATAGGGGTATGCGGGCAGCTGGTAAATCTGGAAGGGAGGATGCAATAAGAAAAAGTTTGGGAACTTCTGCTTTAGGGTGAATTTGGTCCTTTGGATTCTTGCGGTTTAGTGGTCTCCTTTACCCTTTGGCCCTACCATCCTTCATGCTAATCAAAATAATGACATCTGTTTGATTTTTTTTTTTTCCCCTATTTGGTTGTATGTTTGTTTTTTCTCTTGTCTATTTTGTAAATGGTACTTTCTTGCTAGTGGGGTGGAAGGCATGGCAGGGTGGCACCTTGGATTACCTGGCTGAGAGGTATGAGGTTTCATAGGCAACAGATAAGAAGTAGTCAAGGAAATCTCTAAGGAAATGTCCAGATGAGCATACTCGTTTGGTTCCCTGGCAACAACTAGCAGCAGAACACCTTGTGCTGCAGCTAGTTGTCTCTTGGGAACGCCCATGCCATGTGTACACTGGTGTACGGCAGGTTACCCCAGGTGTGGTAGGGGAGGCCTTACCTGTGGTCCTGGGGGCCTCGCAGGGCTATAGCAGTGGTGATCCTGCCACTTGGAGCCTGGTTGGCAGCCGCAGCATGGCTCCAGCCAGCCAGGCTTCAGTTTTGAGCAGTGTTCACTGTCCCCACATGCACCACTCCACTTTTTTTTTGCGTGGGTTTTTTTGAGCCCCGATATCCCAGGGGTAAAAAAACTCAAAACCATGCTGCTCCCTAGCAGCACGGAGAACATCTGAATGTGTAGTACGTGGCGTGGCAGACGTGTCTGCTGCGCCACATACCACATGGCCACTCTTGTTTGGATGCAACCTAAGATGCCACTTTGCCCTGGCTTCAGACTGACACAGTTAACCCTTTTTGTCAGTGGGGGTAATCTTTGAACTGTAGAGTCCCTTTCCAGATAAAATATTAATTTTGTTAATTAGACTGACCTTTGTGTCACACAGGTTTACTTGGGGGGGTTTAAATGATGATTTAAAATACATTTCTACTCTGAACAATTCTGAAGTTTTTAAATCTACCCTTATTTGGTATTTGAGAGGTTTTTAGTAGTGCCTTAAGCAGCATGTATACGTTTGTCTTTACTATATCAGCTAGCTTATTAGTACTTTGAGGATACTCTGACTTAGTCTACTGTTGCTTGAGTGACAGTGGTATGAGAATTCCCATGGTGCAAAATATCAGCAGAGTTTGACTGAATGATTTGATTAGCGACATATAGTTATTGAATTAGCAGAATGATGGGATGAGTTGCTGCAACTCAGAGTCTTGCATCTCTGTTACATTACTTGCTGCTTGAGTGTTAGTAGGAAGGGTTGCAGCTTGATGACCTGTTGAAAGACTACCTTAAGCTTCAAGCATCATTCAGTTTGACCTAAGGAACAAGGGGGAGAGAATGGGAATCAAGTTAGAGGTAACAATTAAGTTCTAGCTCAAATTGCCAGTGCACTGAAGGCAAGCCCTCTAACTCCAATCACATGCATATTTTCCCCCCAAAGATGAGTGTTTCACAAACCTGCCTTTGGGGGACCCCTGGGCTCTGAATTTCTTCCCATCGTGCTGCCACTTGTCCCAAGGAACAGACCACAGTTGCCTTGGGATAACTCCTCCCCCCAGCAAGCCGCAGCTCCATTGTCTTTATACTGGACCTTGCAGCTGCAGCAAGGGAATCTGACAGAGATAGAGATCTCCCTCTTGGGTTGTGAAAGAAATTTTAGTTCCCCTTTCTGTAGAAGAGACTAGCCTGTAATATCACCAGCCCAGAAATCACTCTTTCCATAGGCAATCACTAAGGAGACAAAACAACAAAAAGATGTATTATGTAAGAGAAAAAGAATTATATAAGCAAATCTGACCACAGGTTTGAAGACAGAAAAACAAAAAAAGTAACGTTTCAGGACTATACCCTAGCCCTCCCGAGAGTCCTGGGACAGAAGCAGAGGGTCAGGGGACCCAAAAGGAGACTCATAAGGCCCAGGGTATGGCTCAGAAGGCCAGTCAGGCTGTAGGAGGCAGATCTCCCAGGCAGAATCTCCCCAGGAGGCCTAAAGTGGGAAGGCTGCACTGCAGGAGAATGGAAGGGAGCCTGCACCTGAAGCAGCTAAAGTGAAGTACCTCTGACCTTTGTTTTAGTGCTACCACGGGGTGAAATTAAACCTGACAGGGAAGCATTGGTTTGTGGTCTCGGTGTTCTGAGAGCAGATCATGGTGCTTCTGATTTACACTTAAACTGGAGGACCAGGGTGGCTGTAAGGGGTGGATTGGAGGCCACTGGGGTGTGGCACGGGCACCTAGATCGGAGCACTCCTAAGGCCCTGAACCCTGGGGTGTCCAGGCCCTGAACCCTGAAGTGGACCTCATCTGACTGGATTTAAGAAAAGCATTCTGTGCTGTGCATCATGGGAAATCATTACCTAAACAGGAAAAGATGGGGACTAATACCATACCTGTAAGCCAGATAAGGAGTTGACTAACTTTGAGACTCCAGCAGGTGACTATATTTTCTTGCATACCACATGCCGCCACATAAGATGCATATCTTGTGCAAGGCATAATGGAGAAAAAAAGATTTATCCAAGAGTTGAGCCAGTTGTGACATAGACAAATTGGCAGGGGAAAAGTTACTTGTGACTCCAGAGGCCTCTCCATTAGATGGTATTCTGGACTGTAAGCAGACTGTCATCTCAGTTTTACTTGCAAATGTTTAAGAAACTGTATTGATGCATTGGGCCAGGAGACACTAACAGGTAGATATACTGTTAAATGAAAAGACTTGTTTAAATAATTTTATTTCTTTGAGTGATTAGAAGATAGTTTAGTAGTATTGCATCAGAGTAAGAGCATTTAGCACTCCCATACCTGTCTCTTTTGGTGTAATAATGAAGATGATGGACACCCCAAAGATGGAGTTGTATTTGGTTATAGTTGAGCAAGCTGTGTCTTTTCCCACGCCACTAGCAGTTTTTACTTATACTCGAGTGTCTCAGTATTTGAGAAAAGTAATGTTTTGAAGGCCTGATTCACTTTCAAAAGGAGGAAGGTATAGTTTTCCTGACATGTCATGCTGTAGCCACAATGTCTGGCAATTTTGCATTTTGCTTCCACAGGTTCATAGAGTTTTTTGCCAGATCTCTTGCTGCAGAGCAACAACATTAAAAATATCTTGGTTACAAATTTGCTCTCTCTAGCTGTGTTTCTGGTCCTCCTCCACTTTGGTGATTGGTCAGATTTCTCTGTACATCTGAGACCCCATCAGTATTTCAGAAAATGTTCAGTGAACATTTTTCAAAAATTCCTATTGCACTGTGATAAATAACTGAAAAACTATGGTTTCTAAATGTAATATCTTTGATGACCAGCAACATATCTATAGTAAATATGAGTCAAGGTTGAGATGACTTGTAGAAAATGTTTTGCTATTATAAGCTGGAAACAATCAGAATTATCTGACCTTTTCTAAGTTTTTCTAAGATAGAATTGACTATTTTAGCTTCTTATATACTGTGATAATGGAGAAATACACAAGTGATTTTTAGATGCAATAAAAAACATAAACAGGAAAAAAAGAAAGCATAAAAACTGGCTAAATAGATGCTGAAGCACGCTAGTACTTGAACAGTTTCATAGTTGTTAGGGGCAGAAAGCGCCCTTACAAATCATTGGGTCCAGCCCCTCTGCCCAAGATGTTTTTTTGAAGATTGCCAGGGTGGATGACTGTACCACTTTTTGGGGGAGCCTGTTCCAAACCCTCAGCACTTGACTTATAAAGAAGTTTTTCCTTATTTCTAGTCTGAAGTGATCTTCAATCAGTTTGTGCCCGTTATTTCTTGTCTTCCCCTGGGGTCCTTGGTGAACAGATGCTTCCACAGGCCCTGATGTTATGCCCCTGATATACTTATAGGCTGCCACGAAGTCCCCGCTGAGTCTTCTCTTCTCCAGGCTGCACAGTCCCAAGTCTTTCAGCCTCCGCTCATATGAACTCATCTCTAGGCCTCTAATCATGCATGTGGCTCTCCTTTGGGCTCTCTTAAGCTTCTTCACATCCTTTCTGAAGTGTGCCACCCAGAACTGGATGCAATACTCCAAATGTGGTCTCACCCAAACTAAGTAGAATGGGAGGATGACATCCTTAGCCTTGCTTGTGATGCTTCTGTAGATGCATGCCAGTGTTTGATTAGCTCTGCCAGCTACAGTACAGCAAGCATTACAGGGACTGAATGGTATTTTTTTCATTCATAGGCCACTAGATATGAATCCAGTTGAAATTCTGCTTTTTCATGAAAATAACAGTATTACCTGCAAATTGATTTCTCTGAAATAATTAGCTTCATTTGAGCAATTTTCAATTGTAAGAAAAAGCCACTTTCTTTTTCATGTCTATGTGTGATAAGGTATTTAGAGAATTCACAGATTCATTGAAATCTGAAAGGGCTGCACCACGAGCACTTATACTATGGCCTTGGATTTGCCACCTTTGGGTTGTCAACCATGTGCCTTAGTGCCTGCACCACCAAGCCCCTATTCTAAGGACTGAACAGATGTCAAGACACTGTTGTAATTTGACTTGGTTATAATTTTGCCTTGATTTTGTTCACTGCTAAATTTCTATTGGGATCCAAAGCAGATGAGTGTGCAGCTATCCTAGGATAGCTGCATGCAGTAAGTAGGTATTACATCACCTTGCCAGTCAATAGCAGGTTGCAAGCAACATCCTGTTTGCCTTGAGTAAAGGGCTATCCAGGGACAAACTGTGGGATAGAAAAAACCTAAAATGGCATAACTAGACAGCAGTGGAATTTACTTCTGATTCTTTTGTGAGTAATTCTGCACTGGGTCTAGCTAATGTTACCCCAGAACAGGTATTTTCATCATATGTCTGCTCCATTTTTAACTGGCATAAAAACTGATTATACTAATGTAAATGTGCCTCTTGTCTTTATAATATACAAGTACAGGTAAAGCTGATTAGTTTTTAACAATAATTATTATGAGACCATAGCTGTCCCTTTATTGTGTGGTCAGAATGAAGGTGTACTTAGCGATATCACAAAGTTAAATGGCAGGTTTTTGCTACAGGCAATTTTAAACATTACCCCTAATTATTGCTACTATTGTTGTACATACAGTACAGGACCCAATAAGGTAGACATAGTACAAACATAAAATATTTTTAAAACATATGTGCTATGATTGAAAAACTTCTGCAGATTTTAAACAGTTTTTTAAAATTCTCATTGATTTAAACAGATGGTTAATAAGCATCATTATTAGTATTACTTCTACAAGAACATGAACTTGACACTTATGAAGTAGGAAAAACCTGACCATTTGTAAATATACAGGGTAAAAAAATTGGAGATATATATAAAACAATTTTTAAAAACCTTCAGTCATGTGTACATGTCGTGTTCGCCTTTTAGCACTAGGACTATCAGATTGCAGACTGCAGACTTAAGGCTATAATTAATTGTCCTGCTCTGCAGATGTCCTTAAAAGGGAATGCAGGAATAGATTAGATTATAGAGAATGTTAATAGAACAAAGGACTGATTGTACAATACTGTTTGGGAATTTGCATATATTGTAAATTTAGACAGGATAGTTGCTTGTCATGTGCATGTATGAGACAAGGACTAAAGACTCACCTAGCCTTTGGCTTGAGGGAAGCTGTTGCTCCTCTCTAAGGATCCAGTGCTGCAAACTTTTTTACACATGCTTAGCTTGTTTGGTCTAAGTCATTCCACTGAGATCTGAGTTGGATGCAGAGTACTAGTTATCATGCTTCAGAAAGACAATAAAGAAAAGGTTGCTGCTTCTGCTTAATTTTGTATTATTCCAAAATTTCAATTCCAAATATTGCTGCTCATTAAACTTACTTACCTGGAGTACATAAGATGATCTTTACTGTGTTGCCCTAAAACACTCTTTGTTGTTCTTTCAGAACATCGCTTTTCAACTTCTGAGTGGTTGGGGGCCACAAGGGTTCCCCCCAGCCCCTGGCTGTGGGCTCCCTCAGCTCTTGGCCACTCCATTTTTAGGGGCAGCAGAAGCTGAGAGAGGGAGGGGGAGACCAGGGACTCGGGCAACAGCAGCTGGAGAATGGTTTAGGGAGTGGTACCCAGACTGGGAGCCCAGGGGCCACAGTTTAACCTCTTGAGGCAGCTGGAAGCAGCCCACAGACTACCAGCTGGGCAGCCCTGTTTAGAAGGAAGAAATTGTTCTCATGTAATATGTATCTACAGGAACATCAGTCTGTGGTAAGGGAATTCTGATGTGTTTCTCCCACTTTATTTAAAAAGCCTGGGAAGATAAACAGTATAAAATAAGGAAAACTAAAGATCCCATAATTTCAAATATACTGAAGAAATGGAAAATCAGGAGTGGAATGGCTTTAGGAGGAGAAGTTGTAGTTCTGCCATTTCTAGAGTAATTACAGTTTTCTCATATTTGTTCTTTTCTTAATGGCAAAAGCTTTTGTTTTAATTAGATCACATTATGAACAATTTAATTAGAAGCTATGTTTGTTTCTAGCAAGCTGTTGTATGGGTAATAATTCTTTCCACAGCATCTCTGATCAAATAGACTTAATGACTGGTAATAATCAAATATGGTTGTGAAAGATTATAATCTTTAAATTTAAATATACGTTTCACCAGGGTTAAAACGAAGATTGGTTTGAGTATTACAGTCTACTGTGCCAAGGGATCCCACTGTATGGGGTGCCCATGTGGTTTGATAGTAGGGGAGCCTGCACCCAGGAAGCTCAGGGGGAGGTTAGGGCACTTGTGTGCTCTGCAGCTTCCAGCTGCTTAAAAGTTCATAGGATCATAGGAAAGTACAGCTGAAAGGAACCTCACAGTCTAGCTCCTGCTCAAAGCAGGAACATCCCTGACTAAACCATCCTAGCCAAGTGTCTGTCCAACCTGCTCTTGAAAAGTTCCAGGAATGGAGATGCCACAAGTACTTCTGTTCCAATGCTTGACCTCCATTCATCCTAATCTCTAATCTTAGTTTCCTCGGCTACAGGTTGAGGCCTTTGCTCCTAGTACTGCCCCCTACAGCCATTTCCGGCCTCTCTGTACTTGCCTTCCAGGTATTTTGAAGAGTTATAAAATCAGTCATTCCCCCCCACCCCTATCTTTTCTCCTCCAGACTATATAACACTAGTTCCCTCAGCCTTTCCTCATAAGTTTTTGCTTCCCAGGCCTCTAATCATTTCTGTCACTCTCTGCTGGACTCTTTCCAATCTGTCCACATCTTTCTCAAAGTGCAGGGCTCAAAATTGGGCACATTACTCCAGGTGAGGCATCATTAGTGCTGAATAAAACAAAGTAATCCTTTCCCTTGATTTGCAAGAGACAGTCTTGTAATTTACCCCGTCAATGCACCCCAGTAAGCTGTTGAGTTTTTTTGTATTCTTTTAACAGGAACACACTGACTGATATTCAGCTTATGTTCACTCCCATGTCTTTCTCTGCAGTACTGCAGTCTAAACAATGAACGCTAAACCATTCTCCAGTCTGTATCTGTATATGCAGTTATTCTGCCCAAATGCACAACTTTTCACTTGTCCTTATTGCGTTTTATCTGTTTCACTGTGGACCATTTATCCAGGTCATTCTGGATCCTAGAGCTACTCTCCAGAATTTCTGCAACTCCATCCAACTTGGTATCATCCACAGTTTTCTAAATACATGCTCAATCCCGTTGTTCAAATACTGAAGTCGTTAAATAGTACCAGACTCAGAACAAACCCCTGGATATGAGGAGAGTAGTGGACATGATGTACCTTGACTAAAGCCAGGCTTTTGATACGGTCTTCCACAAAATTCTTGCAAGGAAGCTAAGGAACTATGAGTTGGATGAATGGACTGTAAAGTGGATAGAAAACTGGCTGGATCATCAGGCTCAAAAGGTAGTAATCAATGGCTGGAGGTTTGTTGGTAGCCAGTATCAAATGGAGTGTCCCAGGAGTTAGTCCTGGGGCCAGTTTTGTTCAATATGTTCATCAACAACTTGGAAGATGGGCTGGACTGCACCCTTAGCAAGTCTGAAGCTGACACAAAGCTGGGGGGAGTAGTAGATTCACAGGAGGATAGGGCTAGGATTCAGAGAGACCTCAACAAATTGGAGGAGTGGACCAAAAGAAATCTCATGAGGTTCAGTGACAAGTGCAAAGTCCTGCACTTAGAATGAAACAATCCCACATACCAGTACAAACTGGAGACTGAGTGGCTAAGCAGCAGCTCTGCAGAAAAAGACCTGGGAGTGACCATGGACAATAAGCTGAATATGAGCCTATAGCATGCCCTTGTTGCAAAGCAAGGTAACAGTATACTGGGCTGCATTAGTAAGAGTGCTGCCAGCAGATTGAGAGAAGTAATTATTCCCCTCCTATTCAATATTGGTGAGGCCACATTTGGAGCACTGTGTCCAGTTTTGAGCCCCCTGCTACAGAAAGGATGTGGACAATTTGGAGAGAGTCAGAAGAGGGCACATGGCTTCTGAGGAGAGGCTGAAGGAACTGGGCTTATTTAGTCTGGAGAAAAGAAGGCTGACAGAGGATTTAATTGCAGTCTTCAGTTATCTGAAGTATGCTTTAAGAGAATGAAGCTATATTGTTCACAGTGGTAGCACTTCTATTTTTTTAGGGTTGAGGCTGTTATCTTACGGCATGGGTCTGGTACTGGGTACAGCAAGCTCTACTTTCTCTTGTGCTTAATGGGTTACAAGCCATTAACAGAGTTCAATTTTCTTTGTGGAAGACTTGTTACCACAACCCAGTCTTACCCCAGCCACTGTTTTCCTTTTGTGTGCAAGAGGCACTGTTGTTTTAATCTGGTCCAAGCTTTCACAGCCATCACAAGTGGTTGGACTAGACAACCTCCTGAGTTCTCTTCCAACCCTAATTATCTATGATTCAGTTATTCTGTGAGAGTGTCAAATGGCATGCTAAAGTCAAGGTACATCACATCTAGTGTTCTCCCCCTATCCACAAAGCCAGTCACGTTTAACATAGAAGGAAATTAGAATGGTCATCAATGACTTGCTCTTGGTGAATCCATGCTGGCTGGTCCTGATTATTCTCCTCTGGTGGTGGTGGTGGTAGTAGTACTTGTTTATTTACAGCCCTCATCAAAACAGTACACTTGTATCTATCCATTTATTGGTTTATTTTTTATTTTTATGTCATCATATATTATGTGGGTTTTTTAAATTTTGAGTAAAGTGGTAGAATGGATAATATTACCATATGTTTTTAACAAATTATAAAATATATAAATGTTGCTGCTTTTACTATATATAATTTTTATTGTTTTGGCAAAAACTTTAAATAAACTACTAGTACTATTCTCCTCTAGGTGCTTCACAATAGATTCCTTGTGGACCTCTTCCATGGTCTTTCCAGGTATCAAGGTCAGACTGACTAGTCTGTAATTCTCTGTATCCTCCTTCTTCCCTTTCTTGAAGATGGGCACTATACTTGCCCTTTTCCAGTCATCTGGGACCTCCACAAGTTCTCAAAGTAATAGTCAGTGACTGAAATTACTAGAGCTGATTCCTTTAATACCCTATAGCACATCCCATCTGGCCCTGCCGATCTGAAGGCACCCAGTTTCTCTAATCCCTAATTTGTTCTTCTACGACTCTAGGCTGTTTGTCTCCTTCCCTATCTTTGCTGCCAACTTCACTCGTCATCTGTTAGCTGATCCTATTTGTGATTACCAAAGTAGAAGAAAGTAGATTTGCATCCAGTCAACTTAATAGTTTATACAAGAATCCAAGTCAACTTTGAATTTAATTTAAGATGACCCCCCAATAATTTAAATTCTATACATGGAAAATTATACATTTTTATAATTTTACAACTATACTTTTTAAAAATAATTTTCCATGCATAGAATCTAGTTATTGGTGGGTCACCTTAAATTCATGCCCTCCACTGGTTGCAGGGAAAGCAGCAGCAGGGGATGAGGGGAAGACCCCTGCCCGTTTCTTCTCTTCCACTTGTTCCCCAGTGCCTGTCCTGGCTGTTCTTCCTCCTTCAGCTTTGCCTCCCACATATGAAATATTTACTTAATTTGATATACTGACCAAAACAAATTTATATATATACACACATTTAGGAATAGCTACCATATTAGCAGGGGTCTACTGAACTTGGAGGTGGCCAGTTGATTTCATGGGTCAGATCTCAGGGCCAGTTGCCATTTTTGTGGACTGAGCATGGTGGCCTCCCCCATACCTCTGATTGGCCAAGGGCCCCAGGAGTTCGGTCCGTCCCTGCAGATTGCCAGGTGGCTTGAAACCACAGCTTAATTACCATGACTAAGCCCAGGGAAGCCATTAATCCATATGTTATTAAGCATGGATTAATGGTTTACTTGTCTTAATTGGGGTATTAAGCCACGGTTTGGGGCCATCCCCAAACTGGACCGTGATCCCAGGCCAGCTCTGGCAGGCAGCTGGAAGGCTTCAAATGGCTACACCAGGGCCCACAGAACCTCAACATGGCTCATTACCGGCAGCAGGTGAATGTGCAGAACAAGCTGTGCTGGGGCTCCATGAGCCCTACTGCAGCCACTTGCAGTCTTGTTACTGCCTACCACAGCTGGCCCAGGGACATGGTCCAACTGCTTGTGTAGTCTCCTTGCTGTCTGCCACCCCCCACCCTTTTGGCCTTACTGCCCTTTTCTCTGCTTTCCAGTAAGGTGGAGGGTTTTTTGTTTGTTTTGGTTTTTTTGCAGTGAGCCTCCAGGTTTCATGGAACCCACCTGAATTCACAGTTTCCGTGAAAATCATGCAATTAGAAATTTTGCAGGTCCTTATTGAACAGTACATATAAGGACACTAAAGCCAGACCTGGCTTAAAAAGAGAAAACACCACCAGAATTATATCTCAGTCTGATTTAGGTAGATAAGGTGTCTCAAACATATGGCTTACAGGCTGGATTCAGCCCACAGAACCATACTGTCTGGCTCCCAGAGGGGCTGAAAATATGAGAGGCAGGGCAGGCAGGGGCAGGACCCACCAATGAAATCCAGGCAAGGGCACAAGTTACAGCTGTGTTTAACCCATGCAGTTGTCCTCCCTGCCACTCCCCCCACTCTTACTACCACATTCATTAGATATGGCTTGCAAGAAACTCTGCAGTTTGTATCTGGAGAGCCAGGTGAGTTATTCACCTATGAGCTAGGTCATTCCACTGTGCCCTATTTACTTTTTATCCATTTCTATCCATGTCAATGAAATGTGTATGTAGTGCCCGTTTCCTAAAGGGCATCTTTCATTTGGGCATCAGAATAAGTTATCAAATTTTGTTTGTCAAGCTTCTTTAAAAGGCTAGTTACAATTGGCATACAGGAAGCTGGTGAGTGTTGAACACTTAAGGATCTAGTCTTAGCGCCTGAAATATGTACGGAGCAAAGAACCACTCTAATATCTATCGCAAATTAATTTAAATTTTTAATACATTTATTTTCATCACTGCTTCCCTTTGTTACCTTTCCAAATCAGGCATTAATCCATTTTCTGGAGGAAAGTAAGAAAAAGAAAATAAGAGAATCTTACTTTCCAGTAAGCTTATCAGTTTTCCAAACTGTTTGTACTGCATTTAGACAGACGCTTCTTACTCTGAAAAAGAAAGGCACACAGGCTAGGGAAAGACATTACAGACAAACCAGTTTAAGTGATCAGAGACTGGTTTCAACCTGTAACAGAACAGACAGACATTCAGTGCACATAAACTAGTTTTGAAAATGATGGAAACTGGTTATAGATAAACCTAGTTGAACGTAGTATCAGACTTAACTGATTTGGGTCAAACTGGTTTATACAATGTGCCTTCCTGGTTTAAGTTAAACCAGAGTCCCCCAGCACCCCAGATGCTTTGCTCTCTATTCCACAGCAGAGCTGGCCCCTCCACTCTGGTCCCTGGCTGGAGCTGTGGCACAGACTTGCAAGCACAGCAGCATCTGCCTGGCTTCCCCCTGCCCCATTTCCTCCCCACTCTCCTCCCTCCACTCGCTTCTCAAGCAGAGATCCCTCCCTCCTCACTCCCACAGCATGGACTGTACCACATGCCAGCTATGCTAGCTAATGCTGAGAGGTGTCAGGACAAAGACAGACAGGACAGGTCCGCTTAGGGCTTTATGCAGCTAATCGACAAGTAGCTAGTAATGTCCCTCCATTCCTTCCTTGGAAAAAGTTGTTTAAGAAGAGCTTGAACTAATGAGAGCGACTTTGTTGTCTGATGGGACGATAATTGCTGTGTACTCCCTGTGGTGTAAGTAAATGCCATGTAACTCCGTGCTGGCTCCATTGCTGGTCATATGCCTGCACTTCTGGAATGAAAAGGGAATGTCTATCCACCTCCAAATCAATTCAAGCTTTGCAGGTTAGACTAACCTGCAAAGATTAAATCAATTCAGGCTCAGGCTGTTTGAATGCCTAGCCACAATGGCTGCCTATACACGTGCTCATGTGTGTTCTAATTAGAATGCTTCAGTGTCACCTCACTGTGTATTAAGCCTCTGTGCATTTTTAAATGGCTGCAAAGGCACTTGAGCTAAACCTCATCAAGTGACATTTGGATAAACTATTCTGGAGGCTTACATGTGATGGTGAGCTATTTTAATTAGAGCGGCTGTCCAAAAACTGCTCTAATTAAAACATCCCCCTCCCCCCCCCAAGCATGTGTATAGACAGATTAGATAGCTGTTATGTTTCTGTAGAGCATAAAAATCCTTGGAGTATTTTGCATTTTCAGTGTATGAAAAAAGTGAAGCAAGTTGTTACTACTTTGGAAAGGAAAACAGTAGGTGAGGAAGTTTATTTTACTCTGGAATAATTTTCTTCTCTACTGCCAGATGGCTGGTTGGGCTGGGACTGCAGTGTTTCACTGATAAAGTTAGAAATATTCAGGGCATAGCACTTGTAGTGTAATTTAAACCATCCTTTTTTTCTGAAGGAAACTATCTTGGAGATCAGGCTGTAAATATGAGACAAATATGCATATTACATATATCAGTTCACTTGTTGGGGTTTATTTGTTTTTGCTTTTGTTTTCTTTAAAGTTTGATTCTAATCAGTCCCAAGAATGCATAGCACCAAGAAACTGGAACAGACTATAGAGTTAGCAGTAGCATGTTCAGAATCGCAGTTGCCAGGATAGTACTGTCTTCCAAATGATATGATAGGCCTTGTGTTATACATATATGTAAAATGGCCAGTGTTTAAAGTTTCTTAGAAAAAAAGCTTAGTTTGCCAATTGGATGTTTGACATACTATTTAATGTCATTTACGCAATGTGTAAAATGTGCTAAGTGACTTATGAAAGGAAAAAAGCCCTGTTCTAAGCCATCGATAATCCCATTATTGACATGACGTGACAGATAAGCAACAAACACTTAGATATTTTGATTCGGGGTGGGGGAGGATTAAGGTTAAAATAATACATTTATGTAGATTTCTTGAAGGGTAGTTCTGATATATGGTTCATTGTTAAAATTCTCTGTCTCTTTTGTTGCTGTCATGGCATATTGTAAGAATTGCAGAAAGATCTTGAGAGGTGATTTTTAATGTGGTAAAGGCTGGTCTGGGGTAATAAGTGCATTACATACATAAAGATAGCATAGAAGAAGGCACAAAGGAGGGAATGGGAGGACAAGAAGGCAGTTTGAAGCTATTAGCTTTGACAGCATGAAGAGTTTTCCAATGAAGAGATTAAATGAAATCTAACTGTAGCAGACTTCTGTAGGCTTGTAAAGGCAAATACGAGAAGTACAAATTTAATGTGACAGAAAAGTGTGGGCTGGTTCAAAAGTTATCTGGGTGTGGAAGGACTCAGAGTGAGGAGTGGCATGGGCTGATTAATCGGTAGGGACAGTGATTTTTAAAACTTGTATTTTGAATGGACTTCAGGAAAATTATCTGGGTGTGGGAGGTGCCAGAGCAGTCACTAGCTGGGGAGCGGACAATGTTTTTAATCAGAGAGGGAGGTTTATAATTTTTAGAATAGTAAGAACACTGTATGAGATGGAGAGGAAAATATGAGTGATGAGATCCCAAGTATGTGAGTCTTAAACAGCACTCCTTCACCAAGGAGCAAGGTCAAGTTAACCACAACAAAGAAAAATGATAAATTTGGAGAGTTAAAGGAAAGAAAAGTACACTCTGGTTTGGCATGCTCCACTGTATTTTTTCATGCATCATAAGTTAACAGTACACTTACTAAACACACATCATTTGCAAAAAATATATTTAATAGGAAACAAGTATGGGTATGCATTCCTCAAGAATCAACGAGCAGGAAAAAAGTGGGTCTTGCATTATGCCATAAGATTCATTTGGTAGGACCTTGTCAGACCAATGGGAAGAGAATTCCACAGAATGACATCTCCAGTGGGTATACCCAGTCACAAGTTCAAATCGCTGGCTTAAGCATCCCAATAGACTTTAGCTTTCATGAAAAATGCGGTTTCTCATAATCAGATTCCAAACATTAAAGGCATCAGGAATGAAAGCCAACCATTTGAGTTGTGCACTGAAACAGATCTGAGAATATTTCAGTTGATGAAATAATTCTAAAAAGTTTCCTGCAGTTACCACTATCAAGCAAGCAATTGGTCTCCACTGGGGATGTAAATATCAATTTTAAAAAATATGCACTTAACCTGTTGTAATTACAATGGCTAAATGATTAATTGATATATGGCAACCCATGGCCTGGCCTACATGGGGCTGCTCTGGCTCAGCCTGTAAGGTGCCCTTGCCTGGCCCAGCACCAGCAGGACTCTTCCAGCCCCCTGAGGCGTGGCAGGAATTCAGCAGCTCCCCAGGCCCGGTTCCCCAGGGCTGTGCCTCACAATGAGTCAGGCTAGCAGGCAGGTCATCTCCAGGTCCAGATGCAGATGGGCAGGGCATGCCATGGAGCTGAGCCGTAGGCCCAGGAGAACTACCTCATGCCCGCTTCCCTCCACCTTGCCCCTGCCAGGCCCTGCAGCTGGCACAGGTCCAGTCAGAGGGTGTGCACAGGCACTGCCATAGGCGACTGGTGGAGGCGGGGAGGGCACATACCCCTGGAGATTGGCTCCCAACTCAGCACCACTCAGGACAATGCCATTTTTTGCTGTGCGGGCCAGCAGCATGTTGGGAGGGGCACTAAGCTACAGGACAGAAGTAGTGGCAGCTTCAGCAACAAAAGGCATCACATCCATAGGGGGAGGAGAGAAGGATGATTAGTTTGCACTGGTGCCTGTGGAGACCTAGCTGTAGGTGCTAGTCCCCTCTTCTTACTCCTCTCCTCACTTCTCCCTACTTCCTACCCTCCAACCTGCCCTGCCACCTTCTGGTTCCTTCTGGGGCATTGAACAGCTTCCTTTCCCCCTCTTCCCTGCCAGACTGTGCCTCATCCCATGCTAAATGATAAGCTATAACTGGTTCTCACTGGGCTTATCGATTAAATGATTAATTGTTTAACCGTTCACATAGCTAGTCTCCACCAGTTCTGGATTCCAAACAGTCTTCAAGAGTGTAGGCTCAATCTAACATACAATGCAATAATTCCATGCACGTGAGACATCCCAGAGCAGATCAACAATTGTCTGAAACCAATGCTCTGGTTTATTTTTCAAAAGAAAAATACCCAAGCCATAATATCTACTCTTGGGGTCTTCCAAAGCAGAGAGCCTGAGCACAACCTTATGGTACACCCTCAAGACCCTTCCAAGCTGTCTAGCTGGCTAAATTGTTGGTCTCTGGTGTGTTTAGCAGTTGTTGTTGTCACAACCCAATGATTTTAGTGCCTCAGCACGATGGAATTTTCCCGCCACATGAGAGTCTCTGTGCACAGCAAAAGTTTTCTGCTGCAATAGAAAACTCCGGTGCAAGAGGGTTCCCGCCATTCGCATGCAAATTTGTGTCCTATCATTGACCAATTCTAAATTATTCCTACGTGGCGGCTAGCGATTGGCTTGCTAGCCGTATAAAATTCTGTGCAACTTCCGCCCAAGTCGGAGAACTTTGAGCACGCTGCAGAGTGCCTTTGAAGATTCTTGACTTGTGGCTGAGCTGGTCGATAGCCTGATCACCTATCAATCCTTCTCCCCGTCGCCGAGTGCCATCCTTCGACGTACCCTTTCCCTGCCGGCCTGACTCATGTACAGATTCGCTGGCCTGAGCCTTGCCTTGGAGCAACTCGTGTAGTTGTTTAAGCGACTGGACCACCTGCGTCGCGGCTACTAGCGCGGCGTAAGTAAAGTATTTTGCAACCAATACGCTTTGTCTGCCTCTCCATTCACCAGCCCGCCCAACGACCGAATAATTTCTAAATCACCTCAAGTCGGCCCCTGCCATCTGAGACATGACAACGAGGATGGGATGTAAGGGCACGGTGATGGAGATGAACTTAATTGGGTGCTGCCCTTGGTGCACCGGGATTCGCCGTGTAGAGAATGCAAACGATCTATGGGTGCATATCGCCTACCACCAGGCGGTAGAAGGGAATGAATGAAATATTGATGGCTACTTCTCCGTAAAGAAAGAAGAAGCGGTCATAAAAGAGTGGAGGACAAAGCTATCCCTGGGGGAGTTCGGGTGTATAATGGGGAGTGATTGGGTCGGCCCCCGGAGGAAACATCGACCATATCCCTAGCCGGGGTGAAGGCGCGGAAGGCAGAAAAGCTGACTTCCGCTCAGGAGTTTGCTCAGTGCTCCCGATACCTGAGGGAAGGAGGGGAACCCACCCCAACGGACTGGTTCAACTGTCCGGATTTGGTGCCCGGGTTGCGGGGTCATGAGCTTCTCGTTCAGCTACGGGAGGACCTGGAGACCAAGGGCCGTCACGTGCCCAAATGGGGTTTAACTAAATGGAAGAAGGGAAAAATGATGAATGTGTTGTTCCGTACAGTAGCGGGTCTACTAAGGGAATATGCAAATTTAAAGGTTCAACTGCATATGGTGGGCAAGGAGTCGCTGGAGCAGATGGCAAAGAACTCCAGAGCGACGCTTATCAATAGTGCCGGCCGCATGATGCCGCTGATAGAAAATGGCGCCGAAAGAAACGCGAGCCATCCGGAGAACCTGGAAAAGAGGGGCGGAGTTTCGGGAGAACCGGCGAGGATTCACCTAGCGACCCCGCCCCTTGAGGTGACGTCATTCCCAACGGCCCCGCCTCGCCACAGGGAGGGGGCAATGGGAGGAGGGATGTATCCAATGCTCCCGCATGAAGAATTTAACTCTCTCTCTGCCGCAGCTCACACGATAGCTGTAATGAGGCGTGTTGCGGATGAAGAAGGTACCACGCGTACCACTGTTACCTCTCGCACACGCACCCGACCAGAAATTCAAGAACTTTGCAAAGAATCTAAAATAAAACCAGAAGAAACTTTGGCCATGTGGTTGGGGCGACTAATAGTAGAATTCGGATCTGACATTTTAGACAAGGAAGAAGCGAGTGCTCTGACCCGACAAGCGGTGTGGAGCGGAGGGCGTGCTACTGATCTGAACGTAGTCACGGACAGTGCACACTGGCCCATCCCACTCCTGGCGCTTGTAGTGGGACAGGTAACCCACAAATTCCACACCTGGCATGAGGGTCGCCCGCAGAAGGCCACTGCGGAGCAACTCCTCCTACCCATAATTGGAGTATCATATCTTTCATGAAGCCCAAGAGCAAATCCAATGGGGCTAACAGCAGCCCAACACAAAGAGAGATGGGCTCATCACCACCTATCGGAGCAATTCCAACGCCCCTGGAAGCTATAGACGCCTGTGTAGGGGTATATGGAGGGACAAATGCTGTTACGCTCCGGCTCTTTTTGAACCCAATGACGGGTCAGCCAGTGGGAAATCTCTTAGGCTATCTCCCACGACTGCAGGCACTCATGAAACAAAGTGAAGGAACTTCTGATGATATAGAAGACCGATCTTCGGCATACCCAGTCGAAGCACCGAGACCAAGACGTCAAGAATTTACCCCCCGGTGAGAGCCATGGTGGTCACCTCAAAGAACCTTGAAGGAAAGAAATATGTTCAGATTTCTTCTCGCCCACTCTGGACTTACAAAGTATCAGTTGCGCATTTTGGGAGAAAGGAGCCAATGTCGTCTAGCTGAAGCATTAGGATTTAAATTTGAGGACCCACCAAAAAACGAGTAATGGCTGTTGACGCCGTCCGCCGGCGGCCTTCTCCAACTCGAACCTGACCCCACTGACCCTCGTCCTTGTGCCAAACTCACTGTTTACAACCCTACTGATCCAGATGACCAACAACAAGTACTCTTCCTCCTTGATACTGGAGCTCAGGTTAACGTAATTACCTCAACGATACCCCACCAGAAGACCACCAAAACGATCAAGGTACAAGGGCTTAACACTATTGCCGTCACAACAAAGGTCAAATTCTTAGTCCAAGGTTATCGATACGCTCTAGAGGCTGTCCTAGGGCGCATCAACATTCTAGGAATCCCGGGGATAAAAGCGCTTGACCTTAAAGAACAAGTGCTACAAGCATTACCCATTATTATCCCAGAACAGGATTGGCATCGACCAACACTTCGTAACACCTCTACATGGCGGTATCAACCAATCCCAACCAAGGGTCCCCTAAAAAAGTCCCTTACTGACCTCCTGCAACGACTCAAGCAACGAGGTTGTATTAAAACCGTAACTGCTAACACCTACCTGTCACCGGGATGGGGAGTCGCGAAACCTGGAAAGCCCAACGAAGCCCGGCTAGTCGTTGAGTATAGAGAGGTTAACAGAAGATATCAAGTACTTCAACAACCTAACCCTTCTACTCTACCACAATGCATGTTCGAGATGGCTCAATTCCAGCAAAGTAAGTGGGTCGGGGTCACACTAGATTTGAAAAACATGTTCTTTTCCATTCCAATAACTGACCCTGAAGGAATACTAAATATGTGCATTGATGGCACTATGTACAGTTGGACGGTTTGCCCGCAGGGATATCGTAACGCTCCGTCGCTGGCTACTGGTGCCATGAACAATACCCTGAAGAATTTTCAAGCCTTGCATTCTCTTCCCCCAGAGGAGGAATTAAGAATCTGGAGTTATGTCAACGACATTGCTATCATGGGTCGTAATAGTTCCGTGGTTACTAGTATAGTTAACCAACTGGTTGCTCACCTTCAAAGTGAGGGATGGACGATCAACGAGGAAAAGTTATGCCTATATCCTGTAGATGACATCACGTTCCTCGGCACCCGATACATCGGTTCCATCTGCCACGGAATCTCACATGATGGTCCTAACATTGATCCATTAAAAACATTCCTCCCTGTTACTAAGAGACACTTCCAACAGCTTTTAGGTCATTTGAATTGGTACCGGCATTATGTTGAACCCAGTCATTTGGCGCTCCTCACTAAGTTGCAACGACAGATCCATGACAAATCCCGAAAATCCACGCCTTGGACGAAAGGAGATCAGCGAAACCTGCTTCGGCTGTTAGCCATGGTTAAAAACACACAGCTCCACGCAGTCGATCTGGGTGAGCCATTAACCATAACCCTTGGGTTCACCACCAACCACATGTGGGCTATTGCACACAACCCTCGCTATGAGCTAGTATACACTGCCCATAAGACGCTTCAAGCGACACAACATCGATATGGAGCTGTAGGAAAAATCCTCCTAGCTGGACAACTAGTGGAGCTGTTAGCAAGGGGGCATGGGACACTACGCGCTCCTGGTGCCACATTGTTACCCATGCTGGATGCGGAAAAAGTTGACCCGCATTTTCAGGGGGAGCCTAAAATGTGGAATACGCTGGTGCTTACCCACCATTACACCTGGCACTGCTGGAAGTTTGAAGATACGATGCCTAATCCTAGCCCAGAAGATGAGGAAAAGGTCCCTACACTGTATGGAACCTCTGCCCCAGCATGGATGGCGTCAGACGGAACCTCCCGACATGGCGGAGGCTATGGGTACTATTGCAAGGCTTGTCACAATAAGGAAATATTTCAAGCCTACCCAGATGACAATTCGGCCCAAAAATGTGAGTTGTTAGGATTTCTCAAGGTACTGGAGCATTGTCTGACACATCATGACGATACGCTCCCCGTTCCAATCATCGCAATCGACTCACAGTATATTTACAAAAATCTTACTGGTACAGCCCTTCCTATCGAAAATTTGAATGATTGGCAAGACATCTGGAAAACGTTAATTAAATTTGCACGGCTCCCGTTGGTTAAACACACTAGGTCACACCGTCTGGATACTGATCCGGTACATGAGGTCATGGATAAATTCTTAGAAGACCCACTCCGGACCGACGTAGTTTTACCTATCACATCTACCTCCGGTCCTGAAGTAAATCCATTCCTCGCGTGGCTTCATGAAAATTGGGGTCACCCGGGACCGCGAGCTTGCCATCAACGTTGGTGCCAAACCATTACGGAGCCGGCCTCATATGGAGTTCGGCGCGATTGGGAAAAGGTAGCTCAGGCCTGTGAGATATGTGCTAAGGAGAAGTGTCATCGAACTAAACATCAACTCAGAGCTTTTAACTCTTCGCAGTTCCAGGCGGGAAAAGTCTGGCAGGTAGATCTGCTAGGACCCCTCCCAGGGTCTAAGCCGCCAAATAAAGGATTAGTTGTTGTTGACTTGGGAACAATACAGTTACAAGTCATTCCCTTACGGAAAAGCAATGCCACTGCTGTTGTATCTGCTTTAACTGCTGTATTTGCCACCTGGCAACCTCCTTATGAGATTCAGTCGGATGGGAGACCCCCGTTTAATTCTAACGCTCTAGACAAATTTGCTCGTCTTCACAATGTAGCATGGCATCTCCATCTGCCGTACCACCCGCAGTCCAATGGCGTTGTAGAAAGACATATAGGCCTATACAAAGAACAACTTCATCTCGGAGGAGGAGGGACATTTAAAAACTGGACTAAATTAAATCATGATGTTCTTATCTCACTGAACACCGCAAAACCGTTATGGAACGAAGCTAATGTCAAAAAACCTCTACCTTGGGAACCTAAGTTCCAACCAGATGAGTTAGTGTGGATCTCAATACCGCACCCCCGCCAAGCTCACCCGCAAGTTCATAAAGGAACAGTTCTACGATCAGGACAGTACCCTAATACCTATTCTGTCCTATTGGAGGAGAAGCCCGATCGTCCCCCTATTATTGTTCGTCACAACTGGATGACTCATTGTTCCGACATTCACCTAGAATCCTTATAGTAAATTCAATTACGATTCTCTTTGTTTTGTTTTGTTGTTGTTTTCTTTCTTTACAGGCCTGACTTCAACAAAGCAGTAATCTACAGCCGCTCGATTGTGAGATCCATCGAGCACCCAACTGCGGTTCCTTCGAGTCAACGAAGTGACGGCTATGGAGGGGACACCGAGGCAGTGAATGTCCACCGGGCCAGAACTTGTTCTGGCGCTGCTCCTCCCTCATTTCTGCTGCAGTGTGTTAGTTAGACCTATTGTTGATCCGTACGTAACAGCAGTTTGGGGAAGGAATGTCACATTAAAATGTATGATTGACATGAATGAAACCGTAATACAAGTTTCATGGGAAAAGATATATGATAAAAATGCACAAACTATTGTTGTGCATCATTCTGAATATGGGGTCTCTGTTCAAAGAAAATACCACGGGAGGGTGTTGTCTAGAAGTTCTTCGCCCATTGATGCGACGATCATTCTGTATAATGTGAGTTTCTATGATGAAGGAAAGTATATATGCAAAGTAACTACATTCCCACTAGGAAATACACAATCGTTAACAATTGTAACTGTACTTGTTGAGCCCACTGTAAGTTTCACCAAGGGGCCAAATTCTCTAATAGATGATGGAAAGTGGGCAGTGGCAGCCAGTTGTGCAGCAGCCATTGGGAAACCCACTGCAAATATAAGTTGGGAAGGAGACTTTGTTAAAATGGAATGTAATCCAATTTCTTTTCCAAATAGAACAGTAACAGTTATAAGCTGATATAAGATCATTCCCACTAAATTTGCGAAGGGAAGGCGTATAACTTGTATTGTGAAACACCCAGCTTTGGACAGGGAAGTAAGGTATTCTCACGTACTAGACATCCAATATGCTCCTGAAGTGTCAATAACTGGCTATAATAAGAATTGGTTTGTTGGACAAAGAAATGTTCAACTTAAGTGCAATGCTAATTCTAACCCGCCGCCTATAAAGTTTACCTGGGCCAGACTAGATGGACAATGGCCTAAAGGCTTACTGTCTGTAAACAGTGCTCTGCATTTCAATAGCCCATTAACTCACAATCATGGTGGGACTTACATTTGTAGGGTGATAAATTCCCTTGGTCAAAGAAGCGATCAAAAGACTATTCACGTATTAGATCTTTCTACCATCACTACCACACGATCACCCACGGTTTCATGGTATCCTTCAACTAATAGCATTACGGGTTTAGCGTCAGCATTAACCTCAACAGTAATTCAGGGACGCAGTTGGGGTACCATCATTGGTAGTGCAGTAAGTGTAAGTCTCTTTCTAGTACTGGGAAGTGCTTTAATTGGCATTGTCTGCTATGGTAGAAGACGGACGTCTCGCGTTAACTATTTTGTTATGAACCGCATTTCACTGACTGATAAAAGAGAGGAGTCCCAAACAGATGTTCTCCAATCAGATGATGACCAATAGTTGTTGTTATATGTTTAAGTTATTGTATTTTGAAGTTTGTTAAAAGACCGGTCTGTAAAATTGTTTATTTGTATATATATATATATTATTGTTGGTTGCTTAAGCTCTGCAAGGCCAGTGAATCCTGAAACAAAAATCCCTTATAAAGTGCTCATGTGTCTAAAATTCCAGTTGTGCCATCGGCAAGGGGGCATGTCACCACCCAATGATTTTAGTGCTTCGGCACGATGGAATTTTCCCGCCACATGAGAGTCTCTGTGCACAGCAAAAGTTTTCTGCTGCAATAGAAAACTCCGGTGCAAGAGAGTTCCCACCATTCGCATGCAAATTTGTGTCCTATCATTGGCCGATTCTAAATTATTCCTACGTGGCGGCTAGCGATTGGCTTGCTAGCTGTATAAAATTCTGTGCAACTTCCGCCCAAGTCGGAGAACTTTGAGCACGCTGCAGAGTGCCTTTGAAGATTCTTGACTTGTGGCTGAGCTGGTCGATAGCCTGATCACCTATCGATCCTTCTCCCTGTCGCTGAGCGCCATCCTTCAACGTACCCTTTCCCTGCCGGCCTGACTCGTGTATGGATTCGCTGGCCTGAGCCTTACCAGCTGGAGCAACTCGTGTAGTTGTTTAAGCGACCGGACCACCTGCGTCGCGGCTACTAGCGCGGCGTAAGTAAAGTATTTTGCAACCAATACGCTTTGTCTGCCTCTCCATTCACCAGCCCGCCCAACAACCGAATAATTTCTAAATCACCTCAAGTCGGCCCCTGCCGTCTGAGACAGTTGTAAGTGAATGGCCAGGTGTATTTTGTCAGCAATGGACCTGGTGTCAGGAGGAAATCTAAAGGGACATGCCCTTAAAGTCGTGCTAAAAATCAGCAAGATATCTAGTATTAAGAGATGCTTTGAGAAGTCACTTAACTGCTGCCTTTTTGAGGGAAGCTGACACCCTGGCATGAGTCTCAAGGTTGAGGAACAATGGACTTGTCATCTGTGTTCAGGCCATTTGCAGTTCATGGACAAGACTATGATCTAGAATTTTCCAGAGCTTATTTTATATTGGGCAGTAGCTGTAGGAAAGGGGCTATTGTTGGGATAGGGCACCATTAGTGAGTAAGGAGGTGCAGATGCTTTCCTCATTACCAGATGAACTGAGGAATGGATGGCTGTTCTTTTGATCCAGATAATGAGTTTCATATGCTCTAGTTATCCTGATCAGGGAATCTAAAAGTCTGATTTATTTTCAGTAAAGATGATGCAAAATAAGAGCAGCTCTACTAGAACAGTCTGCTCACGAGCATGTGAGCTAATGTTTCTGTTTCAATGGAACATATATCTGGTTATGTTATGTACACGGAAAAAGTACAGTGATCGGATTTAAGAAGTCAATGCATTTTGTTTGAGCTGCCAAGAAAAATGAATAAATGTAAATGCTGGAAATTGGGCTGTACATATACAAAAAAATAGAACTCTTGCTTCCAAAATGATACCTTTTATTAGACCAACTGGGAAATCGCAATAAAATTGTCCTTTTCTGCAACCTTTTGGGATCAAAGTCCCTTCGTCAGGCTCTGGGAAAAGAATAAATGGTACAGGATAGTAAAAAATCCCCATAGGTAGGTAATAAACTTCATTTTTGCACAGAGGGTGCTGAAGATGGAAGGCTGTCCGTCTGGGTCCGTGAGAGTGTCTTTGTGAGCTGTGCTGAGTTGCCCTTTGATGTGTAGATCAGGTAGAATTCCTTCCCCGGAGGTGTCAGATGGTAGGCTTAGAGGTAACAAAATCTTTCTTGTTGTTCTGCTGTGAAGCTTAAAATTCAAAATGGGGCTGTGCATTCAGAAGAATGTGCTATAATTGTTCAGGTTCTGCGGGGGCAAACCTGGGATATTTTATATGATCCAAAGCCTACATAGTTATTCATGTACTTGTTTTTTAAATGGCCTATCTGAGCACCTTACAAGTGAAATATATTTCATTAACTTTTTGGAATAGACAGTGTTCATGAGACTCCTACCACAAGGATTTTTTTGTGTCTGTCTATGGCTTTTTCTGTCTGTCTATGACTTCTTTTAGCTACCTATAATTCAGGTCTAAATGCAAAATTAACACTCAGACATCATCAGATAGTTACTATTTACTGGAGGACCTCAGATTCATAAATAAATGGATAATGCTTATGTTACTATTATTCTTTTATTATTCAGTATTGGTATTGAGATGGCATCCAAAGATATTAATCGAGAATGAGAAGTTTGACGGCTGTAATTTGGATAGTAAACATTCATACACATTATAGAACTGCATCCAACTTCTAGAACTATTCTTTATGTAACAAGTGTTTTAAATGATATATGTGGAAAAAGCACAGGCATGTGGAATTGCACATAAAAATTTAAAGGGATCTGTGGTGTTTTGTCACATGTGACAGTCTTCAACAATAGTTTTCCATGCAACCACTTCTGGTATGACTATTTGTGATTCCAAATATTAAAATAATTTTTCATTAAAACTTTTAGCAATCAATTTAAATGAACTTGATGCACATGTTCACGACAGCAGATATCAATCATTAAATATATTCGGTCACTTTCCTCTCCTTTTGAAGTTGTTCTCTACAGATAGGGTCGATATTCCAGGAGCCCAGTATTCTAAATACCGACAGCTGAAGTCCAGTGACAATAGGACTTTCCAGTTCCTGCATTCCAAGAATGTTCTTGCCTGAACCAATAAAGTTAAGGGAGAAGGTCTTGCTAATAAGCTACTTGCTTCTAGCTTCTCTTCTTTTGTATGCTTGTTCTGTTTAAGATATAGGGCAGCAGCCCATGGTAGCAGTTTCAGTGGGGTGTAGGAGATGGTGAGGAGGAACAGTAGGCAAACAGCAAAAGTAAAATAAAAATATCGGTTGATCTAGGTAGAGCTCAGGAACAATCCCTGCCTCTAACAATCTGCTTTAGTGTGTTGGATATCAGTCTCCAAGACTGTAAACTATGAACTTGTCTATACAAGGAAGTTAGTATGTAGGGTGTGAATTCCAACTCCTCTGCACTCAATCTGTGTAGACCTCTTAATAGATGCTTAGGGCAATGGAATTTAAAGCATGGACACACTTTGCATCTGTTGTGCTACAAAAAGTGACCATCTACATGTTCAGGTCATCTATAGCAACCCTCAAATGGTTGATCTGCTCCCCAAAAATGTTCCTCTTTCAAAGAAGAACTTCTCCTTAGGGACTTTTTGTAGCCCCACATGTAAGGTGGGGGGACAATTACACATAGCACAACAGTGTCTCTCAGGTCCCCAGAATGCTGCGCTACTCTAATCTTACCCCATCTCCACTTCTAGTGGGATCTTCTTGCCACTTCCAGTGCACCCATAACATTGGTTACAGCCAGAAGTAGATCCAGGATTTTGCAAAGGAAGGCCTGGGAGCAGCAACCAATGCTGTAGGGGTGGCTGCATCTCCTGCTCCCAGGCTCCTTGGCTCTTCCCCACAAACCCTACTACCAGTGCAGGCAGACTGTGCCACAAGAACAACACTTAGAGACTTTTTAAAGTCCCTGATGCAGGTATGAATTCTCACTCCTTCCTTTCTCTCCCTTTTCAGAGGTATGCCCCATCTTCTCTTCCCGCACCTGCCATCACCACTGTTCCTGCTGTCCCAAAGGCAAACGGAGCTCCACAGTCACTCCAGCTAGGTTATGTAGGGGCTGGGCTCAGCCTGGGACAGTGGTAGTAGTATTGGGCAAACAGGTTCTCACTCCCCATGTCTGTTCCTGAGCTGCCAGAGAACACCCCAGGGGAACCAGGCAACGAGGTGGAATGAATTGCTGCTACCACTTCATCTGTTCCAAGCTGACCCCAGCCACCACAGCTTGGCTTGAGAAGAACAGGAGCTCCCTTTGCCACTGGGATAGTGGGGACAGCAGCAGGGAGGGGAAGGGACATGCCTCTGGGAATGGAAGGGGGACCTCTTACTTTTTTGAGGACTTGAAGTCCCCAGCTGCTGCTTCTGCAGTATGGTCAGTCCCCAGTTGCACCATTGCACCGCCTGTGAATCCACCCCGGACTGCAGCCAAAACAGCTGCCTCCAACACCAACACTGGGAGTATTAGCAAGAGCTGGTGCCCTTGCAGCACCAAGCATGGCCTCCCACCAACTGCAGAAAAGGAGAAAACAAAGAGTAGCTCTCCTCAACCCTCCTGCCTCCATAGGGAGTTGGGGGCTGTCTCTGACCACTGCTGCTGCTGGTGGCAGCTGCCAGTTGACTACTGGCTATCAGTATCCCTTCCATAGCAGGAAAGAGGACAGATTATCAGTGATCTGGCTCACTGACAGGGTCCCCTGGGGCTGAGAGGAGCAAAGGAACCCTTGGGTTTAGAGCATCCCCCTGAGGTGAACCTGTAGCCAGGGGTACATGCCCCCATAGCGCTTCATTTTTGTAGGTCTACAAAGTGCCTCAGCACTTAGTAATGCTATGAATGAGCATGTGTCCCTAGCCTTATTCTGCTTTAAAATAGAACTTGGCAGAAAGACATTCCTTCTTTGCACTTTGCACATCTACACAGTTAGTGGAGGTAGTGCAGAGTTGCTGTGCACTGTAAATTCATACCCTAGCTTACTGCAGTACATTTAAGTTCCCCATGCTAAACTTGCTTTAAGATCTCACAAACTGTCCTGTTTCTTTTTGTTTGTTGGGGGGAGGGGAGGTTGGTTTGTTTGTGGGGTGGAGGCTGAGTTGCATTGCATTATGGTATCAATTTCCAACCATCAAATTTGACACCTTTTTGATCAGTGTTATAAAGCAATTGTCAGTGAGATCGTTTTGCTAAGTGTATATGGCCAAAATATTTTCTATTTCAAGTTTCTGCTATTGTAGAAGATTATATTTCTTCAACTATGTATATTGTGTAGATCCAGAGATTAGTATAAGTGCTTGTGTGCAATTAAAACAGGCAAACAAAACCTTTCAATTTAGTCTGAGTACATGAGGCCCTATAAATGAAACTGCCAAGTCACTAGCTAGTCTGTTTTCCTTATTTAAGACAGGAAAGAAAAAAACTTAAATAAATAAACATTTTAGAAAGTCATATTAATTTTTCAGTGTTAATAATGTAAGATGATAGTAATATATGTTAATAAATCTTAAATGATTTTTCTTTAGACAGTTCTCCTTTTTCTTGAGTTGTAATTTAATTTATTGGTAAGCTTGTTAATCAGTAGTATATCATTTGTTATATTTTAGTTTAAAACTGTATCCAAAAAAGCCTTTCAATGCTTTGTTGTTAATGTGTGGATATATTTAAAACCTTCTTTGGACAGAGCATTATTCAAAGCCTTTGCCTTGTGCAGGACAGTAACTTTTTGAATATCAAAAACTATTGTAGAAAAAAGAAAGAAACAAACAATGAAGTGGGGCTTTTTCCATACTGCAGCACTGTGATGACCAGTATTTTATGTTTCTTAACCTTTCTCATTTTGACTAAGCACATCTTGTTTTTAATAGGTATTGGAAGCTAATGGTCCTGTACCTGACTCCTTATTTTAACAGAAAATTTCAGAAGTGTTTTTCTATAGAAAAGATTTTAATTTTTGTGGCATTCAACATGAATGCAGCATATTACTGTGGGAACTCTTTTCCTATACTTCATGGTTATTTGTCTGTATTTTAATTGTTTAGCTGGAGGCATCTAGTTTAATAAAGTATTAAGGCTAAGTGTGTTGACTAACAAACAAATCAGACATAGGGAGTCTATTCTTCTCTAGATACATATGCAAATCTATATGCATAAGTCCTTTATAAACAGATAGAAAAAATCCCTAAGGTATTATTTCACAAAGAAAATTCTCTGGAAAAAATGTTCTAATAAATGATGATTTTTTTTTTGTCAATTCCTGTCAGTTGTATAGCTCACAAAGTAACGTCTTGTTTTCTGTGTGTTTCAGGTAGCATAGTGTACCTTGGGATGATGGTGGGGGCATTCTTCTGGGGAGGCTTGGCAGACAAGGTGGGAAGGAGGCAGTCTCTCCTGATATGTATGTCTATCAATGGATTCTTTGCCTTCCTTTCATCATTTGTCCAGGGCTATGGCTTCTTTCTCTTCTGTCGCTTATTTTCTGGATTCGGGTAAGCTCTTCTGCTTCCTTTCATTTCTGTAATTCTTCTGTACTTATGAACTTGCTATATGCTTCCTCATATTTGGAAATGAACATTATATAATGTGGGATTATTGTCTTATCTATATGTCTGAAGAGTTACACAATGCATATGTGACTAACCTTAAAAGATTGAACCAGTTGGAAGAAGAAAAAGTCTTATGCTGAGGACAGGACTGGAAACCTAGATGATTTGGGTTCAGATCCTGTTTTATGGATATCCTTTTGTGAATTTGGACAGCTAACTTAATTTTTATTGCTTCTCTTTTCCCATATGTAATTTATGCCAATGTGCAAACTAATGCTTTCCTCGAAGGCATATGGTGAGACTGCATTAATATTTATAAAGCCTTTTTATACCCTAACATTACTGTGATACAGAGTGCTACTAACAATAAGGATTGTTATCTGTAAAAACTCACCTTAATGGACTTCTGCCTCATATTACAGGCTTTGCCATGAAATCACTTGTGGCTCTAAGTAAGTTTAGAATCTTTCCATTTTGTTATAAAGAAAATGCAGAAGAGATTGGTAAAGAAAAGATTAGTAGCTGAAACTCTCTTACCCAGCAATTTTAAACCCTGACTAGGTCAGTGTCAAGGTACATTGGTGGAGATAGCTCAGGAAAGCTTCTGCAGTGTCTGTTTTACCTCTGGTTTTGTGAACAAGCATGGCTTTTGGTCACAAGAGCTAGCAGCATGACTCTGGTAAGCACTACATACGCAAAGGGTGAAACTTCCCCAAAGATGCTAGCTACATTTCCATCTTATGCTACTTCTTTTTGCATATAGTGTCTGGACTATAGGAACAGTGAGGAGGTCTGGCTTCCTCACCCCATTCTGGCTACTGCTTCTGGAATAATGATAGAAACAGCTTTGGGATCTAAACTGTTCCCTTTTGGTCTCTCTGTTTAATAAGCTCTTTATCATTTTGCTGCCTGTGTCTCATGAGCTCTATACCAAGTACAGGCTGATCAGGCTAGGATAACAAAACCCAGCAAAAGGCTTTCTGCCAAGATAAGGGTCCATCCTTCCAGAAAATATATACTGCTTCCATTCAGTCCTGAGAGGCCACACAAAACTTGTATGCCTTCCTGTGTGAAGTCTGTGCAACTGTAAAAGAACATGGATTTAAAGAAGAGTCCATTGTTTAGAGTACCTATAGGATGACAGCTGTCACTTTTTCCTGAAGGTACAGTAATTGACCAAATATTAAATTTCCCTGGTTACTTTAAAAATTATGGTATTAGATTTGGAACTTAAAATTGTCCACCAGAAATCTCCTGGGCTGTGATGTATTAAAATCACCACACATTGGTAGGGTAGTTGTATGATACAGTGAGGGTTGAATTGGCCAAGGACCTGTAAGAAACACACCATTAGCTTCCAGGAAGACACTGTCATGTCCCAGGGCCAATCCAGCCATTAGGTGAACTAGGCGGTCGCCTAGGGTGCCAAAATTTGTGGGGCACCAAAATGATATGCAGAACAAAATAACAGGAACATCATTCTAAATAAGAGCCCTGGCTGGCTATGGCTTCACCTTGGTCTAAGACCTTTGGTTCAGTAAGGGTAGAAAGACCTCTGAAAAGATCTCGGAGGAAAAATCACTAGAATCGACCACTATCACAGCTAGAACTCATGATTACCTCCACATAGCTATATCAAAGGATTGGACATGGCTTTAAGTGCACTTCATGGCTCTCTCTTGCTCCCCTTGTGACTCCTACCTTTTCAACTCTCAAGTGGACTTATGACAAGAGCATACCACTGGCAATGTCATCCTAAAAGATATATTGGAAGTGGTGGGGGCGCTGAGACCTTGTCATGTCCCAGTATTCCTTCCAGTAACCCTGCTCTGAAGTTCTTAATAGTGCCTATAGCTCATGAGAGACCCAGTGCAGCCTTAAACTAGATATACATTCTCATAAGTACTGCAAGAAGTTGGATTTTTTTGATAGGAAGATTTTTCTTCATCTGCAGCTCTGTAAAGGAGTGGCTATTATCTGATTATCTTGCCAGTTATGATTACTCTCAATAAAGCAAGTTGCTATTTTTGTTGGATCTTTTGCTTAAAGATTTAAGAGGCCATGACCATCATGTCTGAAAGGGCATTCACTAAGGGTTGCTTGCAGTGCCTCAGGTAAGGTAACTATTTCAGCAGCAGAGGCAGTAGCTAAAAAGAAGGCTTTCTTAGCCAGAAAAGATTCTGATTTATTTCAGGGTGTGCAAAGCAAGATGGAAGACCTGCTTTTTATAGCTATAACTTGGCAGTGGGAAGGTGATGGGGGTGCATCATCAAGGATTCTAGAATACACTTTGCATTCTTGGACATACATCAACTATCTACATCAGCAGGGCACACTTGTTTTACCTCATGTGATTGCTCACATAATAAAACTGGGAATAAGGTGTGAAAGGCAGAAAATAGCATAACTAACACAAATATATTGCTAGTGAATGGGCATTTCCCTGAGAGAGATAAGCATCTGAGAAATGAGAATTCTGGGTAACAAGCAAACTTATCTCCTCATATGGAAAGTAGTCCATCATAAGCATGACTCCATAAACAGAAAACTCAAAAGGAGATTCTATCCAGAAACTGGATACAAAGTCTAGAAGAGCTTTAAAACAGTAGCTTCTGAAATGGAAAATGCTTGGACAAAGAATGAGAGCCATATTCATTAGGGGCTACTGAGGGTCTCACTAACACTTTTCAGAAAAAAACAGGCACCTTGTTACCTCCATCCCATCTTGTAAGTTCTTAAAGGAACACATCTTCAGTACCAGGACAAAACTGTTACTATGCATTAAAAATAACTGTGAATTGTTAATCATAGCTAGAGAATGTTATCTAAGTTTCTAGAGCCTCTTGATCAATAAATCACAAAACTTGTATTTATTAATGTAATTTAATAAGTGATTACTTGGTTATTCTAAGCTGAATTCTTAGAAAAGAATGAGCTTAAATTTTAAAATCTGTCTGTAAATGTATAACAAGTTTGTGCTTCCTTAGCAGATTTTCATGATCTGTAAGGTCCCTTCCAGCCCCTAACAACTATGAAACTATTAATGCTGAGACTGGAAAATGTTATTTTAGTTCACCAGTGCAGTACTTGTGAAAATAACCTGGGTTTACAGGTACTGAAAAGATGACTGAAAGAAAGCATGTGTCCTGAATGCAATTACAGCATAGAGATTCTTCAGATAACAAGTGATTGGTGATGTAAAATGAAACGGACACCTTTTCAGACAGGGACAAAGAAGTGTTCAGTTAATGTTATTGTATCTTGGTTTGTTAGGGTTACCATATGCCTGGGTTTTCCCAGACATGTCCTCTCTTTTGACCCCCTGCCCGGGCAGGTTTTTAAAATGCAAGCAAATGTCCAGGGTTTGCTCTGCCTCTGGCTTTTCCCAGGCACTTCCAGCTAGACTACTTGGGGCTGGGGTAGTGGGGCAAGGTGACTGGCTGTCAGGATCATGTACTCTGCATGTGGGCCTGGCAGCTGCTCGCAGGTAAGAGAGCCAGAGACAAAGAGAGTGTCTGTGCGTGTGCCTGGGTGTGAGCTGCATGGGCAGCAAGGCTGGGGGGGTGGAGGGGAGGGGGCTGCGGGTCAAGACTGAGGGGCACCAGCAGGGCTGGGAGAGGGTAGGGGCTGCAGATTGAGTGAGGGGCACTGGCAGGCCTGAGGGTACAGGGTACAGAGGGTCAGGAGTGAAAGGCAGCAGCAGGCCTTGGGGGGATGTGCCTTAGGGGTGAGGGGCAGAGCCTGTGGCAGAAAGCCACCTTTGTCTCTCCCCCAAAAACCCTGCTCTGTGACAAATTGATTAGGATGGGCCCAGCAGAGGATACACACCTTTACCCTATCTCTTATGGTAATCTGAGCTGGGTACATTCCTGAGGTAGTGGGGAAACCTGCTCCCTCTGCCTGTGTGACTAGTATCACATACCTGGGTGAGGGGCTTCCTCCCTGGTAGGCTAGAGTCTGCCCGGCAACTAGTGATGTATTTCAAATTGGCTGGCTGACAGCCAACAGGTGCTGGCCTCCATTGGACCAGGTAAATGAGGTCACAGGGGCTATATAAGTGAAGGACTGCCCAGGAAGAGGGGGCAGCAGCCATGAGGGAGACTCAGAGAGAGAGAAGAGCTGTACCATCTGAAACTTGCTCTCTCTCTCTCTCAAAACTCATGATCAAGGAACTGCCTGCCTCCAGAGAGAATCTCCAACTGCCTCTGGATGATACTTGTGAGTAAGCTACTTGAGATCTAACTAGATATATAGCTTGCAGTAACGCAGATGCATGATCAAAAGGCTACCCAGCCGGGGGAGTTTGCTCTATGGGATTTCTCTGATATTGTTCTACCCTGTACCCTATTCTAACGCTACCCTTTGTAACCAATAAAGTTCTCCTTTGTACCTATTGTGGGAGATTTATTGGGAGTGGGTCTAGATTATGCCTTGGGGTCCCCTTCGTTTGGCTGATTAAGGGAGACCACTACTTGTGCTTCTGACTGAGGGAAGCATCCCAACTTCTTGAAGTGAATCAAGTACCCTTGAGGGCTACTAGGCCTGTGTTTCCCAGGGTGCACAGAGCCAGAATCAAGCCTAGCCCTGGGTGGTGGCAGTGGAACCCCCAGGCTAGCGGATGTGCTCCAGAAAGGGGGTCGGCCAGACGTGAGGCACCACCAGGGAGGCACTCGGAGCCTTGAAGGTGGTCAGGCGCAGTGAGGTGGGTGGCTTAATGCAGGAGTGCCCCCTGCTGGCCCACCACAGAGCCAGGGCACAGGTATATAACTGTCGCCTCCCTCCCCTGGCCCCCTCCTCTCCTCTTCTCTCTTCCTCGCCCCCCTCCGGTATCCTCTTTTTTGATACTTGAAATATGGTAACCTAGGTTTATAAACTGAAAAATATGCCCCCAAAATTCTTCTCTGAAGTAGTCTTTGTCTTTTCTGTGAACCAGACTTTATCAATTTGCTTGGTTTCTTTCTCTAACCAGATAATATAAGAGAAGTTAGTCTACAGATTTTATGTGGGGAGAACATTTTTCACTAACTTTAATAGATCAAAACCTGTAAGTCCCCTTGACTCTTTTAGTTTGTATTTATTTATTTGTATTTTCTACAATACAGTATCGATGACTGTCATTCTCTTAAGGCAGGAACAGGCAATTATTTGGGCCCAAGGGCCACATAGACTGTTGGGTCAGCACTTCCCCCCCCTCTCTCCCCACCCTCCTGCACAACAACTCACCAAAACACCTTATGGGGGATGGGGCTCCAGGCAGTAGTGTTAAGCAGGATGGGTGGGGAAGGCTGGGATCACAGGGAAGGTTTGTGGGTTGGTGATAGTGCAGGGCCAGGGCCAGGGCCAGGGCTGCGTCAGAGCCATGATCTGCTGCCTGCATGCCCCTGTGATGGGTGCGGGTTCCATAGGCAGGGGCATGCAAGGAGTGGATCCCAGCTCTGCACTGTCACCGCCTTGTGATCCCAGCCCCAGACACAGCTCACTGCCTGCCTGTGCACCCTGCCCACACAGCTCCCCAGAGCTGCACCCTAGGGCTGGGATCTTGGGGCAGTGACAGCACAGGGTTGGGGCAGAATTGGAAGCTGCCACTAGGCCTCGCTGTGGCACCACAGCACCCATGAGCATGAATGATGTGTGCCCCTAGGGGCTGGGGGAGCATGGCAACTGCCCTCAGGCAGTGGTGGCAGTGGGGGCATGGTGGTGGCAAGTGGGGAGCTCCCACAGGTGGTCACAGCAGTGGGGGGGGTGTGGATGGCAAGCAGTGGTGAGTGGTGACTTCTTTCAGGGGTGCACCACCAATCAGGGGGTGCATGTGCACCCCCTACACATCACCAATGCCCATGAGGGGGAGAGGAGGATGCGAGCCCAATGTAGGAGGCTCAGGAGGAACCTAGCCTTATAGTAGCTAAGTGACCAGGCCTATTATTTCATAGATTCATAGATGATTCATAGATTCATAGATGCTAGGGTTGGAAGGGACCTCAATAGATCATAGAGTCCGACCCCCTGCATAGGCAGGAAAGAGTGCTGGGTTCAAATGACCCCAGCTAGATGCTTATCTAACCTCCTCTTGAAGACCCCCAGGGTAGGGGAGAGCACCACCTCCCTTGGGAGCCCATTCCAGACCTTGGCCACTCTAACTGTGAAGAAGTTCTTCCTAATATCCAGTCTAAATCTGCTCTCTGTAGCTTGTGACCATTATTTCTTGTAACCCCCGGGGGCGCCTTGGTGAATAAAACCTCACCAATTCCCTTCTGTGCCCCTGTGATGAACTTATAGGCAGCCACAAGGTCGCCTCTCAACCTTCTCTTGTGGAGGCTGAAGAGGTCCAGGTGCCCCAGTCTCTCCTCATAGGGCTTGGCCTGCAAGCCCTTAGCCATACGAGAGGCCCTTCTCTGGACCCTCTCCAGGTTATCCACATCCCTCTTGAAGTGCGGCGCCCAAAACTGCACGCAGTATTCCAACTGCGGTCTGACCAGCGCCCGATAGAGGGGAAGTATCACCTCCTTGGATCTGTTCATGCTGATGTACGATAAAGTGCCATTAGCTTTTCTGATGGCTTTGTCACACTGCCGACTCATGTTCATCTTGGAGTCTACTAGGACTCCAAGATCCCTTTCCGCTTCCGTTCCACCAAGCAGGTCATTTCCTAGGCAGTAGGTATGCTGGACATTTTTCCTCCCTAGGTGCAGCACTTTGCATTTCTCCTTGTTGAATTGCATTCTTTTGTTTTCTGCCCATATGTCCAACCTGTCCAGGTCTGCTTGTAGTTGTTCCCTGCCCTCCAGCATGTCCACTTCTCCCCAGTTTTGTGTCATCTGCAAACTTGGACAGAGTACACTTCACTCCCTCGTCCAAGTCGCTGATGAAGATATTGAAGATGATCGGTCCAAGGACCCAGCCTTGCGGGACCCCACTGCCCACACCCTTCCAGGTCAATACCGATCCGTCCACTACGACTCTCTGGGTGCGACCCTTTAGCCAATTCGCCACCCACTGGACTGTGTAGTCATCCAAGTCACAGCCTCTTAACTTGTTTACCAGTATGGTGTGGGATACCGTATCGAAGGCCTTCCTGAAGTCTAAGTATACGACATCAACCCCTACTCCTGCATCCAGGCGTTTTGTAACCTGGTCATAAAAAGAGACTAGATTAGTCAGGCATGATCTACCTGCTACAAACGCGTGCTGGTTTCCCCTCAGCATAATTGGTCCTGCCGGGCTCTCGCAAATGTGAGCCTTGATAATTTTTTCAAAGACTTTGCCAAGGATGGAGGTGAGACTGACCTCACCTCCTATTTAGACCAGCTTACTCTGGGATGCCTGCATGGTGGTAGCAGCCCCCAGCCCCACCGTGGGGTGGAGTGGCACATGGTCAGTGGCAGCAGTGGGAGCCCTGGTGAGGACACTGTCCAGAGCTGGGCCCCAGTTTCAGATGCTGCTCTCTGTCCAGCTGTGCGCAGTCTCCATGGAGCCCCAGATGCAGTGCCCTTACAGGGGCTCCTGATGCTGCCACTGCCTCTGTGCTTCTGCACCCCATGCTGAGCCAGTGGGGCTGGGGGATGCCACCGGCATGCAACCATCTCGGGGTGAGCTGTGGCCTGGCATAAGACAGGAGTGCCCCAGCACCACCCAGCAGGGCTGAGGGACCCACTTCAGGCCAGGTTAGATCACTCTATGTGTTACACAAATTGCCAATTGCTCAAATCGCGAGACCTTATGAGGCGAGATAAGGCAAAGTGCTGCGTTTATTAATTACATAGAACAAAAACATACAAAGACTTTACAGAGACAAACACAAAGACAAACACACTTATCATTCACACAGAAAAACACACACAGACAAACAGACTCTATGGAGATGTTATAATTACCAGCTTGCTTGCTCAATGTTAGCACTGGGTGTCCAGCCCAGGCTCATTGAGGGTGATGGGAGCAGGGGTGAACAGATGTGCCTATGCTCCCTGATGTTGCAGAGTGTGCATTCCCCACTCTGGCATTACTGCATCCCACTTTTATCAGGATTTCAAGTCTTTGTCTGAAGTCCAGGTACTTTTCCATTCACACGTCTCTATCCAGATGTTATTTCTCATCATTCTTTTCATTATCTCAGCTCAAGGTCGCTTCTGTTGTAAAAGTCAGTCTTCCAGTCTTGAAAGTTGTTTAGGCTAAATTGCAGGACATGCAAAATTCCTCCTTTATCCTGTTGCTTAGCCTATCTCCTTTGCACCTGGTCATAGACTGGTTCTTCAGCCATCCATCTTACAGTTCATTGTCTGGTAACTTGCATATTCAGCACCTTAGCAAACCTCCTGCATTTTGCCTGCCCCTGCCCTGAGGGAAAAACAGTTTATATCAAGATGTATTATGAGGGTTTTCATTTTAAAAATTCTCATGGCATTTTTTCATAAGAACATCTTGAAGGGCATCTCTGAAGTGTTTCAATCTCTGAATTCCTCTGACCCGCCATCTTTACAAAGATTGCTGATTACCAAGCCTCCAAATCCCTGGGTCAGACTCATGGATCAAAGCGGGCAAGAGGGCGCAAAAGCCCCCATGGCTGACCAAAAGCATACGGGAACATCTCCTAGCTAAAAAGGAGGCGTACACCCAATGGAAGGGAGGGGCCATCACCAGGGAGGACTATACCTCTGTTGCTCAGGACTGTAGGGGGGAGGTCAGGAAGGCCAAGGTGGAGATGGAACTGGGACTTGCTACCTGGATCAAGGACAATAAGAAGTCCTATTTTTAAATACATAGGGGGTAAAAAGAAGGTACCAGGTAATGTGGGGCCTCTGCAGGACATGCTAGGAAATCTGGTCGTCACACCAGACAGCAAAGCTAACCTATTTAACAATTTCTTTGCCTCCATTTTTCTGAGCAGGGAGTGGGTCCCCACCCCCACCGGGACCCCCATAGGACCCAGGGGGGGCACACCCAGGCCTAGGATCATTGAGGACCTAGTCAGGGAACTCGTGGAGGGACTGGACATATTTAAATCACCAGGTCCTGACGATCTCCACCCCAGTGCTGAGATCATTGCAGGATCCCTGGCACAGCTTCACGAGCACTCATGGTGGTCTGGCGTTGTGCCAAAGGACTGGAAAAGGGCCAATGTGGTTTCCATTTTCAAAAAAGGGAGGAAGGAGGACCCAGGAAACTATAGGCCAGTTAGTCTTACCTCGGTCTTGGGTAAGCTTTTTGAGAGAATTATCCTGGCGCATGTCCGCTAGGGGCCAGCAGGGGAGGTTATGCTTAGGGGCAACCAACATGGGTTCATTAGAGGCAGGTCCTGTCAGACCAACCTGGTGGCCTTCTATGACCAGGTCACAAAATCCTTAGATGCAGGTGTCGCAGTGGATGTAGTCTTTCTGGACTTTAGGAAGGCGTTCGACCCTGTCTCTCACCCCATTCTCATTAAAAAACTAGGAGACTGTGGCGTCGATACCTACAGTCAGATGGGTCACTGGTTGGCTGGAGGACCGCACCCAGAGAGTGGTGGTGGACGGGTCTTATTCAACCTGGAGGGATGTGGGCAGTGGGGTTCCACAGGGCTCAGTCCTTGGGCCCGCACTGTTCAACATCTTCATCAGAGACTTGGATGGGATGTAAAAAAGCACCCTGTTCAAATTCACAGATGACACTAAGATGTGGGGAGAAGTGGGCACGCTAGAAGGGAGGAATAGGCTGCAATCGGACCTAGACAGGTTACAGGGGTGGGTGGATGAGGACAGGATGGGTGTCAACACTGACAAGTGCAAGGTGCTGCACCTGGGGGGGAAGAACCAGCAGCATACCTACAGGCTGGGGAACTCCCTTCTCATCAGTGCAGAGGCAGAAAAGGATCTTGGAGTCGTTATTGATGCCAAAATAAACATGGGCCAACAGCGTGGGGACACGGTCAGGAAGGCCAACCGTACCTTGTCATGCATCCACAGATGCATCTTAAGCAGGTCCAAGGAGGTGATCCTCCCCCTCTATTTGACACTGCTCAGGCAGCAGTTGGAGTACTGCGTCCAGTTCTTGGCACTGCACTTCAGGAGGGATGTGGACAACATGGAGAGGGTCCAGAGGAGGGCCACGTGCCCTGCTGCCCCCTGATCATGCAAGCCATATGAGGAGAGGCTACAGGACCTGAACCTGTTCAGTCTCCACAAGAGAAGGCTGAGGGGGGATCTAGTGGCCATTTACAAACTAGCCAGAGGGGACCAGCAGGCATTGGGAGAGTCCCTGTTCCCCCAAGCACTCCCAAGAGTGACTAGAAATAAGGGTCACAAGCTGGCAGAGGGTAGATTCAGGCTAGACATCAGGAGGCGCTACTTCACAGTCAGGGCGGCTAGGATCTGGAACCAACTTCCAAGAGAAGTGGTGCTGGCTCCTACCCTGGGGGTCTTTAAAAGGAGACTGGATGGACACCTTGCCAGGGTCATTTGACCCCTGTACTCTTTCCTGCCATGGCAGGGGTTCAGACTTGATGAGCTGCTTAGGTCCCTTCTGACCCTACCAACTATGAAACCAACTACAAAATAGGTTTTTTTTAAAATGGCTGCCTGCAAAACTCCATACAAACCACTTTCTGCCACTGCTTCTTTGGGGTCTTTATAGAGGGTTGGACAATAGCTTTCTATATGAAGCTAGTCTGAATAATCAGTACATCAAAGAACGTGCAAGTCATACCAAATAGGGAAAAGCTTTCAGAATTTTCCAGAAAACAGCCTCATAGGCACATCATGCGAGTATCAGCCTATGCAAACCACTTTTCCGAAGAAAATCAGATAGTGGGGAGCAAGCTGTTTTATCATTGTTTGCCACTTCATTTGGCTCCCTGCTGCTTTGATTTCTTCTTCTTTTTTTTTTTCTTATGAAACATCTTACTTGTCCTAACCCTAGCAGGCATATAATTTTCCTCCCTGTAATTCCTCTGTAGCCCCCAGCTGCCTTCCACCTGTGGCAACCAGTGCTTCTTACTCTGCCTGCGTATTCATTAGTTCTGCAGGTGGCTGGCTTCAGAATGGATAACATGTGCCAGCAGAATAGATGCATCTCTCAATTGAGCTAGTGAGGCTGCTGGAAAAGCCTTCTGTGTTGATGAAGCAGCCTTGATCTTAGCCCCTGAAAGCCTCAAAAGTTGATGAGAGATCTAGGAGTCAGTGTGGCTTTGGGGCAGCTGGAAGAATGGGGACCTGTTGTGACATTGGTGAGAAGAGCTGAGGAAAGAGAACACATAGTGGTAAAGGTAGGTGATACAAGGAGAGCAACAATGAAGGATAAATACATGGTTAAGGTGGAGAGGGAGCACAGATTTGGGGGTGGATGGATTGGGGACAAATGTCTTTTTGTTTAAAAAAATATGAAAGAAATACGATGAATAGGGTGAAAAGCCAGGTATGCCTCAAGGAATGTATTGTCACCTCTCTCCCAGGTCTTCATTGCCTTTCCCTAGGAACCCTCCTGTTATGCTTGTTTCTATACTTCTGCCCCAGCTCACCACTGTGCACCTGCACTTGTCTCAGATCATTATTGTTGTTCTTTCTCAATATCTAACCTTTTCCATTCTACTCAAAGAACTTTACACAAGGTTTTCCTCAGCCACTGGCCTATCCCAGTGTTAGCCAAGAGATTTCCATTGTTATGGTTTGCATTAAATAGGGGTGCTCCAATAGAGATTTTTGGGTCTGATACCGATAGCCAATTTTTAAAGAGGCATATCAGCTGATACCAATCCGATTTCCAATACCAGCCTGGCAGCTTAAAGAACAGTGACCAGGTAGTAAGTCTGTTGTGGTGGAAGGGGAGAGAGGAGGGAAAGGGCGTGGGGGGCAGATTAAGGCCCCCCGCCATGAGGGAGGGAGTGGGGCTGGGGCAAGTGCTGCGCAGCCAGGGTGGGGCAGGCGCAGGACAGAGCTGCAGCTTGTCCAGGGGGGTGGCTCCCGCCACTGTGCACCGCTATTCCAGGAGCCGCTTATCCAGCACTTGTCCAGCAGCTCCCACCACTGCTCCCATTGCTCATCTGGGAGGACATTGGGGGGGGTGCCCCCAGATCTGTGCAGGGCGGGCAGGGCCAGGGCTGCACCAGGCTGCACTCGGGGCAGGTGGCAGTGGCGCTGGGAATGAGGGCAGGGGGATATGGCAAATTTTGGGGTGGCTGCAGCCCCCTCCCCATAGCCCTGCTCTCAACACTAGTGCAGCCCCAGCCCCACTCCCCCACACACCCCACACAGGTCCAGGGGTATACACCTCCTCATGCCCTCCTGAACGAGCAGCAGCAGGAGCCACCAGATGAGCAGGCGAGTGCCAGACAAGCAGCTCCCAGGTGAGTGGTGTACAGCGACAGGAACCCACGTAGAAGCCCACCCCCCCATGCCCCCTGCAGAAGCCACAGCTCTGTCCTTCAGCCACCCTGCCTTGGCTGGGCAGTGCTTGCCCCACTCCCTCACTGCGGGCTGCCTTGATCTGCCCCCCACACCCTCTCTCTCCCCCTACCCCTTCCACCACTACAGACTTACCAGCTGGACACTGCTCTTCAAGCTGCCAGGCTGTGCCCCTCACCACACGTGCTGTGCTGTGACTGCACATGCATGGGCCATTTATAAGCCCTATCAGGCCAATTTCCAATACAGACAATTTTCTTCATATTGGTGTCGGTCCAATATTGGACTGATGTATCGGTGCACCTCTAGCATTAAACTTTTTTTAAATTGGAGATGTAACTACTATTTTTAATATAGTTTTGAGAGAAGTCATTAAGCTCCTTTATGTAGCCCTGTAGATGAAGCAGTGACTGTTTCAACCACAAACAGAGGCACGAAACAAAGGCATGCAAGGCACTGGTATGTGGAGGAGTTTCATCAACTACTGTTTTGTGAAGGTTTGTGTGTCTGTGAGACAAATAGCAAAAACATTAGAGAAGATAAAGTAACACATGATGCAGCCCAAATGAGCACTGGGAACATGGCCTTAAGTAAAGTCTAGAATCTAGACAGATGAGTTATGGACTAAGTGCTGACCACAATGCATCTTGGATTTGTGAACAGAGACACTGTTCGATTCTTACTATGTTTAGGGAAACAAGACTTTGTATGTTCTTTGTTAATATTGCAGTTGCATCAAAGAAAAATCTGACTGTCATCAGTTTCTCTTCCTAATGGGAAAAACTTGCAAGACTGCAAAATTGTTTAGCTATGCACAAAAGAAGGAATGGGCTTATATAGTCCCTTAAGCAATAGCATGAGGTTCAGTCGTTTGACCCCAAAGTGGTGTACTCCACTTAGTAACAAAAGTACTTAAAAATATGTAAGTCACTGCAATAAGTATGTAAGCTGTCCAGTCAGCTGCAGGACCAGAACCTCAGTTCTATAACTGGGTTTCAAAGACAGTTAAAATGAACAACGTTGTGTCACTATCATTAAATTATAGTCTTCCCAAGGCAATATCTAACAGCTGCTCCCCCAAGTTAAATTTGTCTATTCACTTTCCATATATTGCTAGTTTCCTTTAATGTGTTGAAAAGGAAAAAGTCTCTTATTACACTGGTAGCAGTGAGAGGGGAAAAAAAGTAGAGGAAGAGGGAAGGACGAGAAGCCATGAGGAAGGGAAAGTACGAGTTACATTTGAACAGTTAGGTAGGGAGAAAGGATCGTTAGACTGATGCAGGTCCAGGAAAAGAATAAGAACAGCTTTGTGCTTCAAATTCCATTGTCTGGCTTCTTCACAAACCACAAGTAACCAGATAAATACCACAAATGCCATTGTTGACTGACACAATCTCACTTTTTGACTCTGGTCCAAATTGGAAGTAGAAGACGATAAGATATTTAATCAAAAAGGTGTATTACAGCCTTATGCATTTTAATATTATGGGGTTATCCTGTATTCCTGAACAGCCTTTGCAATTCAAGTATCTATGGCTCATAAATGTGCAAACAAACAAACAAAGGCTAGCTTCTGAAGCCAGGTTCCTGAATGCTCTGTGTAAATGCTGTTTTCATCCCAGCTGTTACAGTATGCAGTTGCCAAAATTTCCTGTGGCGAATCACATCACTAAAAGCAGATTAGCAGGCACATATCATTTTGTGTGATTAAAAAAGGTGCACTTTAGTTTATTATTTATTTTCGTAAGTACTGCTCTGCTGGCATGCATGATCAAAATCTTTTTTGTTCTTCCTTCCCATAATCCCCTTGGATAAATGATAACCACAGCTTAGTTCAAACATGAAACTATAAAATCACTATCCCTTTAAACTTAGTCAGCTTGGAGATTTGTCTTTTGACATCTGCAATTGCACCTTCTCTTGATGAAAAGTAAAACATAACTAGTCATATTTTTCTATCTAGATGATTTTTGTTCCCAAAGGGCATGTCTACATGAGATGCTATGTCACCATAGCAACACACTACAGCGACGTAGAGGGCACAAACTGATGCTGCAGCTACGTCACTGTAGCAGCACACTTCCTTGCTATGGTGTAGGGGTGAGCAAAATACAGCCTGTGGGCCGGATCCAGCCTGCCAGGCCATTCTATCTGGCCCACGAGACCCCTAAAAATATTTAGAAAATTTTAAATATTTATCTGCCCCAGGCTGCCTGTCAAAGATGACAGGAGATGGGCAGTAGGAGCCAGGGGCAGTAGGACCCAGGGGAAGCCATGGCGGGACCCTGAACAGCAAGGCCCGCCCAGCCCTGCCCCCCCCCCTCCCTGCCAGAAGTCCCTGCTGGGCCTGGGACTGTGGGGCTGTTAATGCCTCCCTGTGCAAGATCGGGAAATTCCGGTAAGAAGGGGTGGGGGGTGGGGAGGCAGGGGAGAACCTTGGGCAATCGCCTCAGTTCTTGAGGCTGGGCCAGCTCCTGCTGAGTCCTGTCATCCAGCCATGCAGCTGGGAGCCACATGGTGTGGAGCAGCCAGTGGGCAGACAGGGAAGTGGGGAAAGCAGTGGTGGGGGGCAGGGGGAGTAGAAGCAAGCAGGAATGTGGAAGCGCAGGGCCTGTGCAGGTGTCCAGGGCCCAGAGTGCAGTGGCAGGAGTGAAGGGCACAGCCTCGCAGGGGTCTGTGGAACTGGGCTGGGCTGCACAAGCAGGGAGAGGGGGGAGCTGGCCCAGCTCCATAAATTCCCTGCTGGCCAGGACCCTGCATTTCTGCTGTCCCACTCTGGGCCCAGGACACCAGTGCGAGCCCCACGCTCCCGCCTGGCTGTAGCTGGCTCCCGCGTGCCCACTCACACCCTGTCCCCTCCACCTCAGCCCTGTGGTACAGGCAGGGACCTGTGCACACAGCCCCGACCCCATGCCCTGTGCTCGCCCATCTGGGCAAAGCAGTGGTGGCACAGAACAAACTGCTGCTCAGCGTGGGAGAAAAGTGGCCCCTCCCCAAACCCCAGCAGATGTAGTAGTTGGAGGCAGCTGTGTCAGCTGCCTGTTTAGTCTATGGCCAAATCTCCAAATTGGTGCCAAACCTTTCAGATTTGATTTGGCCAAATCAAATCAGGACAGTGATTTGAATCTCCGAATCAAATCACTGTCCTCTGAATCCCAAATGAATACTTGCTGCTTTGCACAGGCCTAGTGGCCATAACTCTGGAAAAATCTTTTCATTCCACCTTCCCAAAAACAAGATGAATTGTATCAGGTTTAGTTGAAATGGCTGCTCCTGTATCAATTTTAAATTAAATTGACTGTCCAATGAGCTCTATTCCTGTTGTTGGCAATTAAAACCAACTTGTGTGATCTGCAATATCAAGTTTATTGTATGGGGATGTGCAACTATTATACCCTGCACAGGATTGGAACCAAAAAGGATATCGGTCACCTACACACACATGCACTCACTCATTCAAACCCATATAGTAGCTGCTGTAGTGATTGTGAGAGCACTGGTGTTATACCCATCCAAGGTGCTGGAGTCTGCTATCGATGGCCAGTTGAAGCTTCCTCCAAGGCAATGTCTTCTTCAAAAGGGCCAGCTTGTCTTTCTAGTTGGTAGGTTCTGGTGCTGGTCAAAGAAAGAGGGTACCACTGAGCGTCATGCTTCACTGCCTTTTATCCCTCTCTGGCAGACTTCTCTGATTCCCCAGCATCATCTTGGTTGCCCAGTCCAGAGGTCACTGTCCCATGTGGGTCATGAGTAGTGTATGACAGCTGTTAGTCACAGTCACTGGGGGTTCTGCCCAATGTTACAGTTTTGGGAGTCCACCCTTCACTTGAATGACCCAATGGCTGTATCGTGCAGGTTCCAGGAATCAGTTCTTTTGCTTGATTAGCTTAAAATGGATGGTAGAGTAGAGTTTCGTAATGGTAAGTTCCTCTGGCTAGGCTATTGTCAATTAACAGCCAGAGGCTCTTGCTTTGTATTCCCTGCTAGTCATTCAATTACCTACTGACTCATACATACTTACATTCACTCAGGGGACTGCCTGGTACATTGTAAGGGTGATACAATTCAATAAGTTTTTACAGCTACAGCTTTAATATTATAAGGCTTAGCTAACTTAAGAGTGTGAAATAAAATGTAAAGCATAAATAAAATGTAAGACACAGAATGCCATGGCAAAAGTGTAGAGAGAATACGTGAACAGTAAAATACAGAAATGCATATAAATATAATCTAAAAAGGGGGGGGGGAGGGGGGAAGGTGCTTCCTGACAAGAGGCAGGGGGGACTTTTGCTACACTGTCATCTAGACTCCTGGGTCTGACAAAGACTCCGGATTCACCAGCTTCTTTCATTCCTTGGAGATCACAGATCAGCAGAGACTCCCTATGCCAGAAGAGGGGTGCTTGTGCCTGAAAGCTTGCAAATAACTTTTTTTTCTAACTACTCAGTTGGTCAAATAAAAGATATCACATCTACTCAAAGAAACTTGCCAATCCTCTGAGTCCTGTTCTGTGACTTCATGGACTCCTGTGGCTGAGCAACGAACCAAAGTGTGATAACTATTCTTTTTATATCATTGACGTATCTCTTCCTTATCAAGAGGACACTTAACATAAGCATGTTCGGGGATTTTACCACACCTGCGGCATTGGCCCTTTTTCCACTAGGTTGTTGCTGTGGGTGCTGGTGGCACCACTCTTTGTTCATTGTGCATGTCAAATCTATTTGTTTTTGGTTGTAGTTTCTTGACAAAATCCATACTAGCTGATGCCTGATAGGGCTTGGAAATGCTTCTGATTTCCTTTTGTTGCTGTTTAACTAACTCTGATTGGCAGACTTCTGTGACAGCCTTCTGGAGTGTTAAATCAAAGTCCAACTGTAGTCTTTCTGAGAGCTCTTCATTATGAAGGCCCACAGCTAAGGGATCCCTAATCACTTCTTCCTTGAGCTCCCCATATTGGCAAGATTCAGCCAACTTATGCAAAGATGTAATAAAGCTGTCCACAGGTTCTGCAATATGCTGATGTGGTAGAGGCATTAATCGAACATTTTTGGGGGCAAAAGAAATGTGGTTTATGAATTAATTAGATTGAAGCTCCATAAAAACACATTCCTTTTTTTCTGCATTTGTAAGAGGCAGTGGCATCAGAATTCCATTGGCCTCATCCCCCATTGAGTAGATGAGAGTACTTACTTGGTAAGGTTCAGACTTTGTCCAGACCTGACACTTCCCTGAGGCAGCTAAAATATTTGATCCATCTAGGTCACATTCCAAGGGATTGGAAATAAAATCCAATGTTCTGATGGTGTAAATAACTCTCTGCATTGTCTCTGTAGCCAACCTCTGCTGGGAGCTGGACTCAGCTGTTGCTGGAGCTTGGTCTGTCATTTAGGAATCACCCAATTGCTGACTGATGTTTGCGTTCCTGTTGGTGGCAGGATTCAGCCACTCCTGACACCACGTGCTATCTCAGCAGGGCATAGCCCCCACTCCCAGCACTGCTGTGCCCACATCAGCACTGGGAGCAGGGACTCTGCCCTGATGCCACTTGCCAGCCAGTGCAGGGGGGCCTAGGATGTGGGTGCAGCAGCACTGGGAGTGGGGGCTATGCCCTGCTGCCGCTTGCCCCCTTCCGCCTGGAGTGAGCCATGCCTGCATCCCACCACTCCCCTGCCCCCTGCCCTGGCTGGGCAAGCAGCAGCAGTACAGAGAATCTGCTCCAAGTGCTGCCACGCCCACATTCTGCCCCAGCACCCTCCCGCCCTGGCTGGGCAAGTGGCAGCAGGGCAGAGCCCTGGCTCCAAGCGCTGCTGTGCCTGCATCCTGCACCCCTCCCTCCTTCCCGAGTAACACACCCCCATCCCCATTGTGGCAGCTTGCCCAGCCCCAGCCTCAATCCCTCCATCCCCCAACCCCAACAGATTTACCAGCTGGAGGCAGCTGTGTCAGCTGCCTGTTTAGTCTATGGCCAAATCTTTGAGGCAGCCAAATCTTTTCCAAATCGATTCAGATGTTTTGAATCAATTTGGAGCTTTTAATTGGTCTCCCAATTTGATTTGGATTCGGAGGTTCAATCCCCGAATCGGACCAAATCTCCTCCAAATCAAATTGGCTACCAAAGCTTTGCACAAGCCTAATGGCCACATCAGTGGGGAAAGAGCAAGCTGAATCTGAATCAAATATGGCCCATTTCACACATCCCTAGTGCCTGCCACGCTGGCCCCAAACACTGAATCGGAACCACCATCAAGTCTATGCTTGGACCAGGCACTGCCCATCAGGCCCACCAGAGAAAAAGATTTAGCACCACTGGTATAGACTGATGAAATAATACAGACTGTTCTTCCAGTGCCCTGCTCTCATTACACTAGGTAATCTCTCTTTAATAGTGTTTCATGAACTTATGAGCACTGTCTCACTAATTTTATATCTTAAGAATTCCACAGAATAATGCTTTGCCATTTGGATATGTGCTAAGAATAATGAGCTAAATTCATTCCACTGACTTATAGCAGGGATACAAATAGTCTAATAATTAAAATAGGTAGATATGCTATTATCAGATACATTAGATAACAATTTTTTTAATTGATTTTTAAGCCATGATTTTTTTTAATGTGATGAGTTATTTACCAGTATTTACAAGTTACTAGTTCTTCCTTTTTCCTTTCTAATGTAGTTGTTTTGTAATTTGTGTTTTTATTAAGTTTCCCACTTGTTACTACAATTTCACATTTCACGGAGGTGATTTTTCTCTTTAAAAATTTCTCATTTAAAATGTGTCTCACTATCATACTAATTATGAGATCGACCCAAACTATATGGAACTTCAGTGAGTCAAGAACGTGCTAATGCTTCAACTCAGCCTTCTTCAAAATTTGTGGTTTCTTTCTTTTAGTTTCTTTCTTTGAAAAGCTCACTGGGAGGTACTTGATATTGCAGGCACAGGAGCCTAATTTTAGCCTTTTATTTTTCTGAAAAATTTGAACTATGTATACAAAAAGTTCACAATAAGTTTTTTGTAAGCTATTGAAAGTCTAAGTATTTTTTTACTATTGATACTGCAGGAATTCTGTGCAGAAAGTTAATAGTGCTAAAAGGAAAGCTTTTATCAAAGATACAGTTTTACCCCCTAATACTATAATGCTTATCTAGGTTCTTCTAGTGTAGGGCTGACCAACTGGTGGCCAGTGGGTTGCATGCAGACCATTAGGATTTAAACTGTGGCCCCTGGGCTCCTGGTCTTAGTGCCGGTTCCCCCTTTCATAGATTCATAGATGTTTGAGTCGGAAGGGACTTCAGCAGATAGAGTCTGCCCCCCTGCCCTGGGCAGGAAAGAGCACTGGGCTCAGATGACCCCGGCCAGGTGCATGTCTAGCCTCCTCTTAAAGGCCTCCAAGGTATGGGAGAGCACTACCTCCCTTGGAAGCCCATTCCAGATTCTGGCAACCCTTACCATAAAGAAGTTCTTCCTGATGTCCAACCTAAATCTGCTCTCCATGAGTTTATGGTCATTGTTCCTAGTTAGTCCAAGGGGTGCCCTCGTAAACAGAGCATCTCCTATTTCTTGCTGTCCCCCCACCCCAATGAATTTGTAGGCAGCCACAAGATCATCTCTCAGCCCTCTCTTGTGGAGGCTGAAGAGATCCAAGGCCCTCAAACTCTCCCTATAGGGCTTTGCCTGAAGGCCCCTAACCATACGAGTGGCCCTCCTCTGAACCCTCTTGAGGTTGTCCATATCCCTCTTAAAGTGTGACACCCAAAACTAGATGCAGTACTTCAACTGTGGCCTGACCAATGCCACATAAAGGGGAAGTATCACTTCCCTGGACCTGTTTCATAGTTCATAGATTCATAGATTCATAGTTGTTAGGGTCGGAAGGGACCTCAATAGATCATCAAGTCCGACCCCCTGCATAAGCAGGAAAGAGTGCTGGGTCTAAATGACCCCAGCTAGATACTCGTCTAACCTCCTTTTGAAGACCCCCAGGGTAGGGGAGAGCACCACCTCCCTTGGGAGCCCGTTCCAGACCTTGGCCACTCGAACTGTGAAGAAGTTCTTCCTAATGTCCAGTCTAAATCTGCTCTCTGCTAGCTTGTGGCCATTGTTTCTTGTAACCCCCGGGGGCGCCTTGGTGAATAAATCCTCACCAATTCCCTTCTGTGCCCCCGTGATGAACTTATAGGCAGCCACAAGGTCGCCTCTCAACCTTCTCTTGCGGAGGCTGAAAAGGTCCAGTTTCTCTAGTCTCTCCTCGTAGGGCTTGGTCTGCAGGCCCTTGACCATACGAGTTGCCCTTCGCTGTACCCTCTCCAGGTTATCCGCATCCTTCTTGAAGTGCGGCGCCCAGAATTGCACGCAGTACTCCAACTGCGGTCTGACCAACGCCCTATAGAGGGGAAGTATCACCTCCCTGGACCTATTTGTCATGCATCTGCTGATGCACGATAAAGTGCCATTGGCTTTTCTGATGGCTTGTTTGATGGCAGTTTGTCATGCACCTGCTAATGCATGATAAAGTGTGGTTAGGTTTACTGATCACTTTGTCACATTGACAACTCATTTTCATCTTGGAGTCAACAGGGACTCCAAGATCCTTTTCCACTGCTATACTGCTGAGAAGGTCATCCCCCAGCCTATAAGCAGACTGGTAAGTCCTTCTTCCTAGGTGTAGCACCTTGCATTTGTCCTTTATTGAACTGCATCCTATTCTATTCTGTCCATTTTTCCAACCTGTCCAGATCCGCCTGGATTTGTTCCCTACCCTCTGGTCTGTTAACTTTAACTCTGCCTGGTGTGTTCCCTACTCTCAGAGGTTGGACAGTTCTATTCTATTGCATTCACTGCTTAAAATACGAGTGGAATGTAACTTAGTTACAGCAATGTAACTAAGATTTGTTGCAAGTGTTCTGTTGTCCTTAAGACCAAGAAGTAATGTGTAACAAAGTGTCCTTTTTTGTTAGGGTTTTAATTAGTTTTGTTTTTTATAGATGTACATGCTTCTATGTACTCAGTGAACACAAGGTCAAACAAATGCACCTTACACAGTGTGGTGAGCTTTGTTATGGTCTTTAGTTGGGGAGAATTCATTGCACAGTCCTGGAACAGTCTCCAAGAAAGTCCTTTCTCCTGCCCAGTCAAGCTTGTATTCTAATTGTAGAGATCTCCATTGTGACAGAGGACCATAGATGCCAACTTTGAACTTCATCCCAGAGCTTTAAATGGGTTTTTACATAGCTGAAGTGGTCCTATTCAAGTCAATGAAGCTATTCATATGAGTCAAGTTATAGACTTATTTAAGTGTTGGCAGGATCCAGGCCACACTTTTCAATTTTTATGGGTGTTTTGCTTACAGCCTATTGCCTATTACAATTTTATAAAATCCAAAAGCTCTGGTGGCAATTTTTAAAAAGTATTTATTATTAAAATCCTTATCAATTTTACAGTTTAACCTAAAGTTGCAATAAGGAGCATAGGCAGACAAGGTTCCTTGGGTGAATTTGATATCTTTTATTAGACCAACCCAAATGGTTGGAGAATAGTTATTAAGCAAGCTTTCGGATTCAAAAACCCTTCGTCAGGCTAAGGACGCTGCAGCAGTTGCTGCGTGCTCTTCAGACTTTCACAATTTATTTTACAAAACTTCTTTCTTGTGTAACCCAGGTACACCCAAGGATGTGCCCTATTCTCATTTGGATGGGATGGGTAGGCAGGAGGGGGTGCTATGAGAGGGATGCCAGAAGTTCGAGCAGATCCCTCTTTCCTCTAGAGTTACCCCAAGCCCAAAGTTCTTAACTATATACAATTTATTGAGTTATAATATATGTGAGAAGGGCAGTGAAAGCCCTCACCCTAGGGATCCTGAAGAGCAGCAGCCAGGAGGAAGCGCAGGCGGCAGCCCCACGATTCCAGAGCTGTCTATAGCTGTGGATCGGCGAGGGACATGGGCAAAGCCTCCAGAAACTGCGGGCTGCTCAAATAGCTGCCAGGAAAACAGCTGAGGGGCGGCGAACGGCGGGAGAAGAGGACACCGACCCAGAGGTGCTAGGGAAGGAAGAGGAGGATGCCAACCTGGAGACACTGGTGGGGAAAGAAGAAGACGCCAACCTAGAGACACTGGAGGAAGAAGAAAGCACCAATCCAGAGATGCCAGCGGAGGAGAGAAAGGACGTTGACCCAGAGATGCAGGCAATGAAGAGGAAGGTTGCCCAGCTGCAGGCAGCAGAGGGGGAGCCAAGGGCCCTGGCACAGGAGGCGGGAGGCACCAGCAGGAGCAGTTACCCCACACGGGGGGACACAGTGTTGGGAGGCACAAGCAACCCAGCATGGAAACCATGCACCCTTCCAAGCCAAGGAAGACCGGGAGCAACTCCAGGTTAGCTGGGGGCCAGTGCTGGCCAAACTGAGGAGTTGGACCAGAGTGGGGCACAGAATGGCAGCCCACCCCCATAGTCACCCGGGGCGCAGGGACAAGTGGGTCCCTCATCCGTTCCTTCAAATTTCTTCTTTACTTTGGACCATAAAAGGGGCACTGGGAGATGAGATTCCAGGGGGAACCCTCCGGTGGAAATCCGGGTGTTGATTTTCATTGGAAGCCCTAGCTAGCCCGCAGACAGAGCCGGCTTTAATGCACTAATCAGCCGGAAGTCAAGGAACCGGCTACAGTGAAGGACAAACTGACCAGGAAGGCCCAACCCACTGGGAGGCAGGCAAGCCACACAAAGAGGGAAAGTCATCCAAGGGGATACCTGCAGAGAATAGTATCCATCCTGGCCATAGATATGGTAAGGCTGGGATAAAAGGGAGGTTTGGAGCCCCATGGAGCAAGAACAGGGATTGAGGCGTCTTCATCCTCAGGGGGCCACCTTAAGGGAACTGCCTCCCCAACAAGAACATCGAAGTTGTGGCAAGCGAGTAAGGGCAGCACCCATGCCACTCAGGTGGCATCCGAGCTCGAACCTCACCCTGATGTCACTTGGGGGCAAGGCTCCCAGTAAGAAAAGGCCAAAGCCTTACAACACCTTCCAGCAACAATATACATAATCATAAAACTAAATATCATATACATATATTTCCACAGTGAACATTAACCAATAACTAAGGTCAAACCCTCAATAACATTATTTACCCATCACAATAAAACAATTTCAGCAACATCAACACAATACAACATCACAACATTTCAATTACAAAATATAAGGTGCAAACAATCTTAATAACACCTATTCCTTAATATAGTCCCTGACCCACGGCAAGAGATAGTCCTCCTTCCAATGGGCTCCTTTGGTGGGTGTCCAGGAAGCACCAGGGACCCCTCCCCTTAGGGCCTTGACTAGACAGGGGGTCTGCTCACTCAGCCCCTTCTCTGGGGTCGCCCACCCCAAACGTCTTTCCACTGTGGGACCCAAGGGCCCCAATGACTCACACTCCCTCAGGTGGCAGTGGTCAGGGCACAGCTCGATGGGGTCTCCTCTGCTGGAGCGCCTTTCCCACACTGCTGGGCTCTGCTGTGGGCACTGAAGGCTCAGCTCCTCTCAGCTGCTGCAACACCGCTGCTGGTTTCTGGGATGCTGGGCCTCACGCTGCAGTACTACTATTTCCCCGTGCCCTGGCTTTGGCACCGAGGTCTCTTTTAGCACAGGCTGGACCCTTCAGGCTCCAGCTGTCCATCTTCACACCAGGTGGCTAACCCAAGCAGCCTCTGCTGCTCCCTCGCTCCCAAGGTTCGGACCCGTGCGCTGCCCTGTGCACCATGGGACCTGGCCACTTGCCGGAAGATGGGGCCTGAGCCACCTCACTACAGACCCCAAGGCCCTTGCCCTGTGCGCTGCTCCGCTGACCGTGTGGCCTGCTGGTCCTGCCGGGGTTGTAGGCTTGAGCTGCCTTTGCAACTCCCAAAGCCTGGGATCCATGCACCAAACCATGTACGTGATGGGCCTGAGTGGTCTCACACCACTCCCAGGGCCAGGTTTCCCCACACTGTCCCTGTGCTCCATCAACAGCCCGAGCAGTCTCGCACCACTCCCAAGGCTGCTTCTCCAGTGGCAGCTTCAGGAGCCTTGGGCTCCCCAGCTTTCCTTGGCTCCGCTCTTTTTGAGTCTCTCACTGCATCTGCACCCCCCCCCATGCTGGGCACGCAGCTCCTTTTATATGCTCCAGGGCTCCACCCCTGAAGTCTTCCAGACCTGACAGTTTACAGTCTTCAAGTCTGGGGGAACTCTTTTCCCCCTCCTCTCAGGAAAGAGGCATGACATTATTTCTCTTGCTGCCTCCTGATTGGATGGGCTCCACCAATCAAAACAGCAGGATCTCAAGCCTGGAATTCAACCCAAGCTCTGAAATGTGAGCCTGCTACATTTATTTAAATTGATTTTTTTAAACATGATTTTAGTTCCTTCCCTGATATCAAAATAACCAGCCTCTTCAAGCCAGATTTAACAACATATCCCAACCTTTTCAGCTGACCACAGGGAATATACAGAGGCATGCATTTTTATATATCAGATGTTTACAAGTGAGGATTAACCACATAACTCGTAAACTCAACAAGGACACACTGCACACTATATTGAGCTGATTAATTATCAGAGTAGTTATAATAGTTTACCCTGTGGGAAATGGCAAAAAAACAGAATGACCAATACTGACCATATTCTAGTCAATGACAAAACTCCCACTGATTTCATTTGTTGTGATCAGGAATTTACTGCCAGTATCTTTATAGTATTTTACCAGGATGTGGGTGAAGTACTGAAAAGATGATCTGTTTTTAAACCTCTAGGTAGAAATACAGTGGACCAAATTTTGTTTGGTTAAACAAGTGTAGACAATGTATGATTCAGCTGAAGCCAGATAAAGGGTTTACATCTATGTAAAAATAAGGGCAGACTTTAGATACAAACTTTATATACAGAGCATTCATAATTTCTTATATCCTTTGGACAGTGTGATGTTTTTATTTTGGTCATTTTGATTGCCATAAGTATATAAGTCAACCCCATATTTCTATACAAAAAAGTTAGGCTTTTTGTAGATCCAGTGTATAAGTTGACCACCCATCCCCTCACCAGGGATTCCCCCCAGCCCTCCCCCACACCAGCAACTGTAACACCAGGGGCAAAGGGTACCTTCCCCCATTTTTTCTACTTTTGAATGGCTAAGGGATTTCTCCAGGGAGGTGGGAGAAGTGGACTTCATTCCCTCAGGTTGAGCAAGGCCTAACACTTAGATCTCCTACTTCCTAGGTGAGTCTTCTAACCATGAGCAGCAATACCACCTCCTGTTTTTCATTGAAAATAGCTGTGGCTGATCTGCATTGTCTTGAACTCCATGTTGGTGGTTATGTATTAGGTATACTCTGAACAGGCCTACTGGACTGAACCCCACTGGGGACAGAAGTAGTAGTTAAACACTGTTCCACTTCCTTTATAGAGTGACATGTGGGACTTTTTTATCCCAGAGCACTGGGATTGGAAGGGACCTCAGGGAAGGATCACAGTCACTGGCCAGCTACACATGTCAATATCAAAGCAGTCCTTCCCCCCTCCCTCTCCTTAGTTTCTGTTTAGCTGAAAGCAAGCCAGGCATTGCAGCTCAAAACTTTCTAAACGTTTCAAGTGCCCTCGTTTCATTTCAAACCTGTTTCGAAGCCTTTCATTTCATTTTGATTTCACTATTTCAAGCTCAAAGCACATCAAAACAGCTTCAAAATAAAACACCCGTCGAAATTTCACACAGCCCTAAGAGAAAGCCCAACACACCAGAAGTAGCCCTGGCCGCCCAGCACCACACAGCTGCCAGAACTTCTGTGCACCCATAAGCTGAATCCATTCACTTGGTGGGTACCCACCCATGGATAGGATCCAATTAGTTGGCAGGCCTGTAATTTGCCCACCTTTGGTTTGGATAAACATACATTTGTAGTAGCTTCAGAAGGAGAGGGATTGCTGCTGCATCTGATCTTGCAGCAGTTTACAGGTGCACTGTTACATGTACATAATCTTGTAGCAATACAAGTGAGCTTGTCGCTTGTAGGTGTTGTAGGACTTCAGCCTCCTTCTTGATGGGTGCCTTGATCCCAAGCGACGTCAGGGTGAGATCGGGCATCTGGTGCCACCTAGATGGTGTGGGTGCTGCTCCTGCTCATCTGCCACATCTTTGATGTTCTTTATTGGGGAGGCAGTTCCCTTCAGGTGGCACCCAGAGTGAAGAGGTCTCAACCCTGGTCTTTCTTCGTGGGGCTCCAAACCTCCCCTTTACCCCACCCTTACCACATCCATGGCCTGGGCAAACACTGCACCCTGTAGGTCTTCCCTTGGATGATCTCTTCTCATGCAGACCACCCGCCTCAGAATAAGTCAGGTCTTCTCAGCCGGCACAATCTTCCCCACGGCCGGTCCCTCAACTTCAGGCTGGCTTGGGCCTCTAAACCTGCCCCGGCTTGGGGCTAACTGGAACTAAAAATGCATCCAACAGAAAATGTCTGGCCTCTGCCAATGGACCCCTGGGATCCTATCTCCCAGTGCCCGCTTGGTCACTCAGGCAGGGGAAGAGGAGAAGAAGGGGAACTCGCCCATCCCTTCCCTCGTAGTAGTTGTGGGGGTGGGCAGCCACCCCATGTCCCACCCTGATCCATCTTCCCAGCGTGACTGCCTCCGGGTCCCCACTGACCTGTAGTTGGTCTCCTGTTCTTCCTGGGCTGGTGGAGCTTGTGGTTCCCATGCCGGGCTCTGCCTTCCTCCCCGCTTGAGAGGGTTAGCAGCTCCCTGCCACCATCCCCAGCCACCATACCTGGATTCGCTGGTGGGGCTGCAATGTCACTCCCCAGCATCCCTCGGTCTGTTAGACTTGTGTTCCTTGTCCAGTCTGCCGGAGCCCTCCGGCAAACGCTCTGCTCTGCTTTCCTGCGCTCAGGGCTTGTGATCTTCGGCTCTGCAGGCAGCGTCTCCTGGCCAGCATCCCGCTTCTCCCTTGCTGGCCCCTCAGCTGTGTTCTCAGCTGCTTTTTGAGTGGCCCACACCTCTTTGGAGCTCCACCCCCAATCAATCACTGATACGCAGGCTCAGGCATCTCCTGAATTTCGGAGGCTGCGTCCATGTTTCTCCCCAGCTGCCGCTCATTTGGATTCCTGTGGTGAGTATCGGGGTGCGTGGGGCAGGGGTCTGGGACACACTAGAGAGGCTTTTACTGCCCCTCTCACAGAGCTAAATTACTGTAACTTTGAACCTGGGTGAAGCAAAGATAAAATCGGGTAAGTTTTGCTTCACTTGTATTGTTACAGTCTCATGCACACTAATAGGTACAGAATAACAACTGCTGCATGGTCAGGAGTAGCATTTCCCTTTGAAGCCACTACAGTTATATGTTTGTTCGTACCCCAAATCATGCATGAAATAATCAGGGTCATTAAAAATTTCATCATAGTGTTCTCTGTTAAAGGATGGAAGGGGAAATTGAATCGAATAGGTATTACTTTCTATAGCCTAACTCCAAATATATAAAATATGTTGGTCCCATATCTGCAAGTTCCTACAGCCCCCTGACAAATTCTTTAATCCTCTAGATCTTTATTGACCATATTGCTTTCATGGAAATTGTTGCATCTAATTGAATTAGAGTTCCTAAAATACATTGTAATCATGCCAGTAGCATATAGAAATCCATTATTGCTGTGACAAAAGACAGAAACCCAAACTCTTTTTGTATCAAAGTCTCTTGTAGTTCAGGTACCAAGTAGATAAAATGAGGTGTGTTCACACTGTAAAGACTTAACGTCTCTGTAACCTTGACACCTGCTTTATGTCTCCTTTTAGAATTGGTGGAGCTGTTCCAGCAGTATTCTCGTATTTTTCTGAAGTCCTTGCACGAGAGAAGCGTGGTGAACACTTGAGTTGGCTATGCATGTTTTGGATGATTGGAGGAATCTATGCTTCTGCCATGGCCTGGTTAATAATTCCTCATTATGGTAAGAGACATGTCTTTTTTTCTTGTGCTGTGTACCTCCTATAGTATATAAGTTGCAAACAACCTTAAATCAGAAAAAAAGAGTTTATTTGGTAGGGAAGTAAATGAATTAAATATGTGTTTAAATAAAATAAATTAAAACTGCAAAAAATCAGATTTTGTCTGTGAAATATGAACTGGAACTTGTTATACTTAATTGATGTTATCACTGAAACTGAAGAAAAGTATTTTCTGTAGGAAGATGATAAAAAATTTGGTTAAAATTTGAAAATCATGGTTTCATATTTGTACGATAGGCTACCATCGTATGTGGAAGAGAAAAATTACCCCCTTTGTTAAAGAATAATGAATTACCTCACTAAATCTTGGGAAGAGCGAGTAAAGAAGCTGGCTCTTCTTTTTAATGTTTGTAGCTGTGTTCCTGAATACAAGGCTGCAATGGATGTCTACTGTATCTTTGCAATAATTCTGTAGAACCATAGAAGTGGAATGAACTTTAATATAATCAACAACTTTTAGAGTGAATATGATACAAAACTGGCGCCTGATTCAAGTTATATGCTCATACAAGAGATACCAATTTAATGAGAGATCTCTTTAAAATCTTAGCATTATTAAGGTAATGTGGAGATACATTTTGGTGCCAACCTGTTGGGCCTGATTTTCAGAAGTGCTGATTACTCGCAGACTTCAGTTGGAGGATGGGTTGCTTGCTGCTTCTGAAAATGTCATGGAGAGGTAGTTAGGCATGTTACTCTGAAGTCAGGCAGGGTAGATTTCTACTTTTAGATTTAGCTTTCATAAGTTTTATGTTTATGAAAACTTATACTATATATAAGCTTATGCTTAGTGTACGCCCTTTGCTTATGAAAGCTTATGCTATATATCTCTGATTTGGTTTGTTGATAAAGATATACATCTACTCTGCCTTCTGTCTTAAAATTTTAGCCACTCAATTGATAGCATCTAGCAATATTGCTTATGGGCACTCTTCAGAACAGTCAAAGGACTGTCATGAGTGGGAACCTGAGAAAATTAGCTCTAGTCAGAACTATAAGGAGCAGAACAGATGGATTATAAATGGAGGAAAATGGGGGATTCTTGAGAATTTGGCAAAGATGGTAGGGATAACTGATGATTTGGAAAAAGTATCAGTGCTCCAATATAGGCCATAACTATACAGAATGAATCTGTTTAATTTTGTTAGACTCTTCCTCAGTCTAGCCACTTCCTGCCTAATTGCCAGAATGAAGAAGTAAACAATTGCTGGCAAGACCCAAAATATAGTAATTGATTTTACCATTCGATTGGAAAAGCACTCTATATTTTAAGTAGTTTTTTGTTCTACAATACATTATTCTTGTATTATTTTGAGGTAGAAAATGTAAATGTTATGATAAACTGCTTTTAAAAGGTTGTCTAGACTTACTGCAGATTCTATAAATAACTCAGTAACTTTTTACAAAGGTGTTTTGTGTACCTTCATGTGGCATGTAGATATCAATGAATAATAATACATCTCTTTAGGTCAGTGCACATCCACTAGAGGCATTAATTTCCTTCTTCCTCCAGTAGTGGTAGAAGAACATCAGTAACAGAAAGCCTTACTAAATCACATTTCTTGCTTTTTCTGCACTTATATCCATTGGTATCAGTTCAGTCAGAGACAAAAAAAGAAACATGAAAGCAAATTTTGAGGGGCAGTCTTCTTAAGCTTCAGTCCTACAGGTTAAAACCCCACAGTAGGTGGGGAGGGTTTAAATCATGAAAAGGAAGTCATGAAACCAAACAGGAGGAAATTGTTAGCAAAAGAATGACTTTGCAACAGAAACAAAGATATTTTCAAACATAGTTGTTTTTTCCCGGTGGCAAAGCTCTTCTTATTTGTTCTCCCAAAATTGCCATTTTTAGTTACATTTTCTATTGCCTAATTTAAAAACAGTAGGCCATGTTTAAACTGGCATAAATGTAGGATAATTCCACTGAAGTAAATGGATCTATGCCAGTTTATAACACGCATGACTCTGGCCCAATGTTTCTAGAAAATTCTGTCTGCCACAGAGGTTGTATTAAAAATCCGTAAGGTCAATGATTGCAGCAGATGCAGTATAAAGCTCCTTAATTCATTAATAACAATCCATTAGCACAAATTATACATAAGCACTGAGAAGGGTTTGGGATTCAAGCTTTTAAAATGGAACAAAAAAGTCACAAACCTGTCTGTGGGATGCCCCTATAGCCCCAGTTTCTCCCTGCTCTCCTGCCACTTTTCCCACTTTTCCCTAAGGTTTGCCAGCTCCAGGTGACTTCCCTTTGGATTGTGACAGAAATTTTAGATCCCACTTTCCATCAAATTGGTTAACCTGGCATATCACTTGCCCAGAGATCACGCTTCATCACAGGCAATCAATAAAGAGACAAATAACAATAAGATTGATTTATATAGGATAAAAGAATGATGCAAGAAAAGCTGACCCTAGGCTTGGAGTTGGAACGAAAAGACAAGTAAAAATTCCTCCCTTCTCATCTGACTATCAACTAGTCTTTCAGAAAGACCTGTCAGTATTTTTAGAGAACAGCCTTCTTGCTGATTCTGCCAGCCCTGTCTGCTGGGGAACTGGACTCCAAAGCCTGAGAAAATCCAAAGATTGGGCATATCACCCAGATATCTTCCTAAAGAACTCCAAGCCAGCCCCCATGCCCTTCAGCACTGTCACAATTCCCGTGAGTCACAGAGGGCACCTGTACATGTGACAGAGCTCTGTTCCGATGTGTGCTAATTAGCATGTGATGAAGCAGACTTGATTAATCAAGTCTGCTGGATCGTGCTAATTACAGATTCCAGCAGCCTCCGCGTACATGTATTCAGTGTCCCCATGTTTCAAAATGGCGACAAGGACACTTGAACTAAAGCTCATCAAACAAACTTTAGTTAAAGTGCCCCCGCTGCCAGTTTGAAGTGTGGGATGCTGAATACACATGATGCTGAAGGTGCTTTAATTAAAGAAGCTCTCAGAGCCACTTTAGTTAAAGCCCTCCCCTCTACCCTGGAGTATGTGTATAGATGCCCAGAATCCCAGAAATTTACCTCCCTAGGACATCTGGCATTCCTCTGGCTGATGGGCCCTTCTTGTTGGACACCTTTGCTGTAGAGTTGATTTCCCCATTACAGGGTGCCCATCCCAATGATGTCTTCTACCTGTCTCTGGGAGTGGCAATTCTTATTGCCCTAGTGACATAATGATGAGATATCCACCCACTCCCTTTTCCCTAAATATGAATCCCTAAGTTCCTTGGCCAGACCTTGTCAAAAATCATAAAGAAATGTACAGACAGCATAACAATCCATACAGAGATAAGTGACATAAATGAATAGAGCATAATATGGGCATTTCAGTGAGACCACACATGCCTATCAGTACAACAAACACAAGAACATCTACATGACATCCCATTAACTACCCAAGATTTAGTAGGGTTTGTGAAAGCACCAGAAAGAGGACCCATCAGGAAACTACCTACTATCTCCCTGACTATAATCTGGCTTGCTACAGGAGAGAGAAATCTGCTCTATTCTTACTCTCCCTTTAAGTGGCCTTCTGTGAAGAAAAGAGATAGAACGCTTTCATACCCACAACAGCTGGAGACTCACCTGCCATGCCAGAACCAGCAATGCCAGGAGAACAAAGGATACTGTAGGAACCATGTTTTATCAGTAGCTGTTCAGTCCAGATTGGACCGCCCTGCAGTTGTGTGGGTATTTCTGGCCTGCCATGGGGACCAGAGGAGAGGCGAGATGGGCTGAAGGACAGAGCCTGGATGCAGGATCAGAGGAGCCAGGGAAAAGGCTCCAGAGGATGAGAAGCCGGCTACTGGCCAGCGTAGGAGCTCGGAGGGGCTCCAGGACACTGGGAGACGCTGGCTTTGAGTCTGTCACAAGGAAAGTGGCGGGAGCTAGCAGGACACCTTGCCAGGGGACAAGCTAGCCACAGGAGAGGTGGCTGTGCCCAGAAAGGTCTTGTTTCTTTTTTTTTTCCTTTTTTTGCTTTTCCTTTGGTTTCACCAAAGGGCCACCGGCTAGGCTCGACCATGACCCCAGGCCAAAGAAGGAAGAGCCAGTGATGGGCCAAAGACAAGGAGAAGGGTGCAGGCTGAATGCTGTGTTCTCATCCCTGGGCCCACGTAGCCAGTTAGAGCCAAGGGAAGGCGCACATCCAGAAGTGTTCAGACCTAGCTGGGAGACACCAGGCCAGCATGGAAGTGCCCAAGGCTGGGGCTTCCATATCACAGGGAGACAAACCCAACCAGGGGGTTTTCTTTTTTTATTCCTCTGGTCCAGAGCAGACCTGCCCAGTGAGGAAGGGAGAGCCTCCACTGCTCTCTGGGCCCTAGTGTAAAGCAGCAGAAAGACTGCCTGTAAGCTGACAAGCCCAAACACTGAGATACTTACCTTAGTTTGATTTGTATGTCCCATGTTCTTTGGTTCTGTTTTCATTCACAACGCTCCAACAGGGGACTGTTCGGGCCCAGGTGGCCATCATACAGGGGAGACAGGCTGGCTCAAGGAGACCACAAGCCTATAAGTGTGAAAAAAAGGAAAGAAGTCACTTGGTGAGACCCAAGGGTGAGATCGATGCTGTAACATCAGGGTGGCACATGGTCAGAATGTAGGGAAGGTAGGAGCCCCAGAAGGACCAATCCCAGTGCATCAAAGGCAAGCTGCGATGGAAATGAACACCTCCCAAGTAAAGTACCATCCAATATCAAGTTGTGGCAAGAAAGAATTTGGCAACTTTGCGGCATGACTAGAACAACTGCACTCGTGCCCCCATGGCCTACTCCGATTGGGCACAGGGCTGATGGGCCCTGCAGCCCTACCGTATACTGCGCTAACACCCCCTATGAAGCATCCACTAGGAGGGGATTTACCACAATACTATACATTCCAAACACTTCCTTTCCTCACAAAATATTCACTATAAAATGTGCATAATAAATTAATTTATCATGCATATGAAGTAAAAAATGCTGACCTGCTCAGTTACCCACATATCTAACAAGTAACAACTTACTCACAACATACTTTGTCCTTCCTTGTCATTAAATCTCACCTGCTCTTTATTCCCACTTTTCTGACACCTAAAATACAAACTGTAAGGCCAGATCCCCTGAAGTATTTGGTGCTCATCTTCCACTGACAAGGGCCAAATTCTTTAGTGCAGAAATGAGGCATTCTGGGAAGCACGTATCACAATTAGAAGGATATACAATAATAGATAATAAAGATGGAGAAGAATATTTTAATGAGTAGTGAGAACAAAGACTGGGATATTGAGAAGTAGGGATGGACCACCATTATACAAATGTATAATAATGCAAAACCACATCAATCAGTTAGAACTGTATTATCACCTTCTCTTCATTCAAAGGTGGTATTGAGGGGAAAGAAAACAAATGAGGCAATACAAATATTTTTAAGTGTTTTAAGATTTCACCCTTTTTTATAACAAGGTAAGTTAATATATTAAACTACTTAAAGATTTTTTTTGTAGTTTCCCTTTTTTCTTATGTATTTGTGTCCATAAATAGTCTAGATTTTTGGTAGTTTCTCTCCTGCAATTTCTATGTTTTTCCCAGAAATGCTTTGTCAAATGAACCCATTTTCCCCCTTGTTCTCAGTCATCCTTGCCATTATATTTTGCACACTGGGAAGCAAATAATTGTTACAAATATGTCAGTCTACCGATTTCAGAGGCACATTTACTTGGATTGGAAGAATCTCTCTGTGCTCTTTGCTTCTCACTTGGTATGTGCATAAACCCTGATTTTTTTCCCACAAACAAATCAGGAGAAATTCCAAGTCTTTCTTGAATTGAGTTAAATCTGTTTAAAACAATAGAATTTGATAGAATTAGATAGAATTATTCCTGAGGGAGGAGAACACGGGGAAACAAGAAGGACAGTGTCTAATCTTTTGGGGGGGGGGGGGGGTTAAATATTTTTCCTTTTTTCTTGGCATTGTATGTCTTTCATTTGTACTCACTTTATATAAGGCAGTTCTAAATAAGAGGTGCAGATATTTGTTCAGTGTCGTTTCAAACAATCAGTGAAGTTGTCAGTTTGCAGTAGCTGAAGATCTAGCTTACATTTGTATCAAAGGATGACAAAAATTACATGACATCCACCCTGGTGAACTTCAAAAAGCATCAACGCACCAGCAGTCTTTCCTGCCCAAGTGCATGGGGGCTGGACCCGATGATCTGTAAGGTCCCTTCCAGCCCCTAACAACACCTATGAAACCACTATGAAACTTGTATTTCTTTCAGTGTAAGCAGCACAATAATTCCTGAGGCCCAAGCAGAAATCTAGCAAAAGCTCAGAGTAAAGGAAATTAGCAGTAGGGTTGTTACTGATCTGTCCCTTTTTATGGAGGGAACAGCATGCACTTAGGGTAAAATCTAAGTGAAACTTTCATTAATAAAAGATCCTAAGGTGGCACTGATGTAATATTATAGTGACCCTGCACTGAAAGATCACAGCTTCAGGTGCCTGATTATCTGTTATAAGTGCTAGTGCCCTTGGTTCAGGGCTTTGTTAATTTTATAGTTGTTGTCCTTTGAGGTGAAAACGGAAAATTAATGTGAAGCTGCTCAGGGGCCCTGAAAGAGGAGTTCACATCACAGAGATGCTATTAGAAGTGGAAGCATCTGTGAAGAAATGTTTGCTTTTGCTGCCAATTAGCAGTGTCAACTGGGGCCACTATGGCTTATACTGGCACTTGGGCTAGGTTTGAATAAGGGATAAAGAGCCATTTTGGAAATGCAGTTTCAAGCTTAGTATAAACATAACAGTTGAGGGTGACTGTCTATGATTATTTAAATGCATTAAAAATTTAGTAAAGTGGTTATGAAGCCCAACAAGCAGTACACAGTTGGAAGACTGAAAAACTGTTTTTCAGTTTAGAATGCAGATTTAAGCCTATTATCCTTGTTTCTGTTTCCAGCTTGTTTCACTATAAAGCTTCAGTATGTTAGTACCACACACAACAGAAAGGAGTCACCTAAAGGCACTGTAAGTCATTGTATGCTGTAATCCAAGACCAAAAATATAAAACTTGTAAAACGACCAATTTGGCAGATATACAAAAATGTATTCTGTCACCAGCTCTAGCATGTGTCTTTGGAGGTTGAGAAGAGAGAGACTGGATTTTGAATATAGAAATTACAATTTTGTTTTATAAAACCAAACCATCTAGAGATGGGCCACTAGTGGAGAAGAATATGGCCAGGAGATGCAGATGACAAGATCTCAAACAAGGATAGCATTTGATCCTGGTTTCCCTTTGTAATGCGTTATGAATTATTAGCCGAGACATACTAATTTTATGTTTTACTTCTGTTATTTCTTTTGCTTCAGCTCTTCTGTTTTCCCATGATACTTTAGGGGGTGCCTGGGGAAGTTCTTGAGGCACAAAATAAGGCTCATTTCTTTTTCTCACACTAGTTTCACACCTCAGTAATTCTACTGACTTCAGTAGAGTTATTCCTCATTTACACTGCTGTAGGAGGAAAATCAGGCCCCAATAACATATATAGGTATTCAGAGCTAGACTTAGGGGTGGGTGATGTGGGCAACTGCCCAGGGTGCCATGATCGGGGGCGGAGCACTATGTGCACACACCCATACATGCATATGCACATGCTTACAACAGTGCACTCCCCCTAGCTTGGCCAATCCCCTACCCCAGGCAGGAGGAGTAATGCCCAGCCCAGCCCAGCCCAGCCCGCCCCCTCTCCCCCCCACCCCCACCCCCACCCCCAGCTGCTGCTCAGGAGGAGCCAGGTCAGGCAGTGTGGGTGGCTCTGCTTCCCTGCTGCTGCAACCCACACCTCTGCCTGCCTGCCTGCCTCTGCCTGCATGGGAGGGGGAGGGGGGGACACAAAATACAAGTTTGCCCAGGGCACCATATTCCCTAAGGTTGGCTCTGCAGCTGTTGCATAGATTACTGTTGACTGTCTGCTTAAGTTATGCTGATTTCTTTCTTTCTTTTTCTTCACATTCCTTAACTTCCATTGCTACCTATCAGTTTACCTCAGTAAGAGGAAAAGGTACCAGTGAGAAAACCTGCATATATTGCCACTTGTCTCTTGCACATTTGCAGCTAGTTCTTTGGAGCTAAAGTACTGCATTTTTAAAAAGAATTCTAATTAGAATTTTAAACTATAAATCAATCATTTTATCAGGCCGGCCCATAATTTTTCGGGGCCCCCTGATCCAAAGGAGGCATCAGCGGCAGGGGGGGGAGGAGGGGGAGCAGGGGTGGTGGCAAGTGCAGAGGCAGATTAAAGTGTACTGGGGCCCTGGGCAAGCACAAAATCGGAGGCCCCTTCCCTGCATGGGAGCTGGGCTTCAGGAGCGGGGAGGGGCCTCTTCCCCTCCTAGTGCTGGCAGGGGAGGCTGGGTGGATCCTGCTGGGCTGGGGGGCACATGCCCACCGCGTCTCCCTGCTCCCTCTGCTATGGCCAAATGTACACATACACATGGCAGACAAGGTTCTTTGGGTAACTCTGATATCTTTTATTAGACTGACTAAATAGTTTGAAATATTTTTCTAGCAAGCTTTCGGGTTTAAAAACCCTTGATCAGGCTGAAGAAGCATCTGCAGTTGGTATGTGCTCTTCCTAGATGGAACAAATAGTACAGAAGCCAGAGGCTGGTTTGCATGCAAGCCAGTCAGTGAAAATGTAAATTGAGGAGTCAGTGGGTGAGAGTCAATGGATTTCATGGAATCAATCCATAAACCGCTTTTTACCGAAAGAGCAAGTTTTGTCCAAGACACTACAGACTTTCTACAAAAACTTAAAAACATAGACCACCTTCCCAGCAACACCCTCCTAGCCACCATGGATGTTACTAGCTTATATACCAACATCCCACACCAGGACGGTATCCAAACCATCCTTACAAGAGCAAGATGAGAACTCTGAGTACAGACCCAAAGATATCACTGAAATTATATGCTTCAGCCTCACACACAATGTCACTTTTAATAACCAACACTTCCTCCAGACCATGGGCACCAAAATGGCCCCACAGTATGCCAACCTTGTTATGAGCCACCTGGAAGAATTCCTCAAAGACTTTACCATCAAACCCTTGCTATACTTACAATATATTGATGACTTCTTCATCACTTGGACTGAAAACCTGCAATCTCCGAGTTCCATCAGAAATTCAGCAATTATCACCCCTCCATCCGACTATCTCTTGAGTACCCCAGCACCAACATCTCCTTTTTAGACACAGTGATCAGCATCCAGAATAGTAAAATACAGACCACATTATACAAGAAACCTGCAGACCAACATACATCTCTGCACAGAACCAGCAGTTGCCCTAAACTCACCAAGAAACCTGTGATACACAGCCAAGTCCTCAGATCCCACCAAATTTGCACTGAGGAGAACACCCGGGATTGCTACCTCACAAATCTTAAAAAGGATTTCACACAACAAGGACACTTCTCCAGAGAGAGAGATGCACATATGAAAGAGCCACCCAGATACCATGTGAAGAATTGCTGCAGTGCACAAGGAAAACTCCCACAAATCGCATGCCATTGGTTATGGCATATCACGCCTCCCTTGAAACTATATGGAACATCCTCAAACAGTTGCAACCCATACTAGAAGGAGACCCAATTCTTAAAGAGATCTTCCCAGATCCATCCACCCTAGCCTTCAAACCTCGCTAATCTCATCACCAGAAGCAAACTTCCTACGGCCCAAAACACACCAAATGGATCCAGGCCATGCCATGAAAAGAAATGAAAAACCTGCCAACGTATCTCCACCCCCCCCCCCAATTACTACACCCCACAACAGAACCACCACCATTCCTGGATCTTCTACCTGCACCTCCAAAAACATTATATAGCTCATCCAATGCACCAAATGCCCTGATGGAAAATATGTAGGAGAGACCAAACAACTGCTCACCAAAATGAACGGACACTGAACATCTTTTGAAGACCAGAATACCCAGTTACCGGTGTACCAGAATACCCCATTACATTTCTCACAAGAAAACCACTCTCTCTCCAATCTCTTGGTATTAATCCTCAAAAGGAATTCACAAAACACTTTTCACAGATGAGCCTATGAACTTCATTTCATCAACCTCCTGGATAAAAAAATCATGGACTAAACATAGAAGAAATACAAAAATCTAGAAGTCTTGGTTCCAAAATGATACCTTTTATTAGACCAACTGGGAAAATCACAAGAAAATTTTCCTTTTCTGCAAGCTTTTGGACTCAAAGGCCCTTCATCAGTCTCTGAGAAAAGTATAGATGGTAAGAAGTCCCCATAGGTAGGAAATAAACTTCATTTTTGCACAGAGGGAGATGGAAGTGGAAAGCTGTCCCTCTGGGTCCAGCCTTTTCTTGTGATTTCCTGGTTGCTCTAATAAAAGGCATCATTTTGGAACCAAGAGTTCTACATTTTTGTATTTCTTCTTGTCTCAGACCCACACGGGTACCAAGAACATCCCTGAAACATGGAAGATGCAGAATTTTAGCCGATTCTGGATTTTAAACTTCTTTTCAGAACAACAAGATTTCTTTTTTTTTACCTCCCCACCTGCCATCTGACACCTCCAGGGAAGGAATTTTACATAATCTACATACCAAAGAGCAGCTCAGCACAACTCTCAAATACACAGCTACTAAGTACATCCCTGGACTATACATTGACATTGGATTTATGACACACTATAAGCTGCCTGACATGAGACTCCCCAGGTACCTCTCCACTTTTCCCTGCTACATTCATCACCCTTCCCCCCGCCCTGCAGCCTGCCTCTCATCCACTAGCTCCTCAGTTTACATCTTCACTGACTGCGCTTCTTGCTGCAGCCCAGCCTCTGGCTTCTTTACTATTAGTTCCATCCAGGAAGAGCTCATACCAACTGCAGATGCTTCCCTAGCCTGATGAAGGGCTTTTAAGTCCAAAAGCTTGCTAAGAAAAATGTTTCTAACTATTTTGTTGGTCTAATAAAAGATATCACACACACACACACACACACACACACACACACACACACACCCCTCCACAGACATCCCTCCCCACCCCCTGTTACACTCACATGCAAGGAGCTGCTGCCCGGCTGTCCCAAGCAGCCCCACAGACACAGAGGGCTGGATTGGGCTGGGCTCGGCAGGGAGCAGGTAAGGCAGGGCTCTCCCAGCCTGGCTCAGCCCCCTCCCCCACAGGCACAGCGCCACCTGGCCTGCAGGCATGACACAACTCTTCAGGCAAAACCCCACCCCCATTGACGGAGGGGTCCTGCTTCCAGCTGCCAGGGAAGCAAATGTGAAAGCCACAGTTTTAAATTTGGTGCTGAAAATGGGCGTGGAGTTTAAGACTGGGGCTTTCACTTCCCTGCTGGGGAGGATGCCAGCTGCATGGGATCCCTTGGCTGTGGGGCCCCCTGTGTTCGCAAGTTTCACAGGCATGGACGGGCTGGCCCTGTGTTTTACTGAAAAAATGAAAATCCACTGTAATGTATTAAAAAGCAATAAATCAACATATATCATTTCATCAGCCATTTCCCCAAAAAACTCTTGAGTTTATCTCTGTATGTTAAGTGTTTTACTTTTCCAAATCTGGCCCTTACTACCTTTAAAAATTTGTCCTTAAAACTTATTTTGATATAAGAGAAAACTAAATTAATTTCATTTTCTATCAGTCACAACCCAATTAAGTTTAGAAATAGTAATTTCATACGAAGAACCTAAATTACTAAAATTAAGCTCCTAAAATGGTAAGTATAAAACATGATCTTTTAATTTAATAGTTATAATGCTAAAAAGAACATTTTAATAAGAAAAAAGATTAAACTACATTTTATCAATTGTGTTGAAATATATTATACAATATTAAGTAGAATAACATATTTTAATACTTTCATTAATGTTGCAGTAAGAAAATATGCATTTCAGTTTTTAGACCACAAGAACTGAAGTCTCAATGGCTGTCATGGACATACCCAACATGGCATTTCCTTCAAGTATCTAGATGAGGAAATGTAAAAATCCACAGGAGTTTTTGCAAAATCATCCTGCCTCCTGAGCCCCTCAATCTCCTCTGCAGACCCTGCTAGCTCCCCCAATCCCCTCCATTTCCCCTGATCCCTCACAAGTCTGTTTGCTCCCAAATCGCCCCTCCCCAGCCTGACTTACCTTAAATCAGGTGGCCATTTGTAACTTAATCTAACCTCCCCCTAATTTCCCCGAATGTCTGTAAATAGCCTAATAGTCCTTTCTAGCTTTAAAATCTATTATATTTTCATTCATGAAAATATTTATTTTTTATTTAAAAGAAGTTTTAGTTTTGTCAATCTTGAATCTGTATTTGCAGTGGAACTTGTGTGATACAAGTGGGATAGATAACACATAAAAACCAACTACTGTATAATGAAACATCTGTTGATCTATTTTCTATTCCGCTAAGGAGCATAATGATCTTAAAGTGTTGCTTTTTTCCCCCCAACATTTGATCCATTTCCACTAATTTTGCCTCCTGCAGGCTAAAACTTTGGTTTTTTTTTTACTCTGAGTTAATTAAAGTCACTTACAAGACAGTTTTAAAGACAACTTGAGTTGAAAACTCATGAATTGTTTTTTCATTTGAAAAATCCTATGAAATTAGACTGTAGTAAATTTGTACACTTTTTAAAAAGAATTTATCCTTGTCTTAAAAACAAAGAAGGTGGCAGAAGCTAGCAGAATTAAGAGCAGATGCTTATGCAAATGAAGATAGAAAAGCAAATCAAATCCCTTTGTTTGTCAGTTGCACTGTTTTCTGAGCCCTAATGCAGCGTTTTACATGGTCATTTAAATGTTTATATTCACAACTGTTAAAAGCCTAAGTAGCTTTTAACACATCTACTTAATGAACACTGAAGAAGCTCATTAGTGAGCTTCAGAAATAGCCGTCTCCTGTGGCTCCATAGATTGAAAAAGAGAGAGAAGATTTGTTTACCCAAAGAAAAATAAAAATACAAGTCAGTAAATTAATGGATGTAACAGAGCAGTACCATGTTTTCTAGTTTTAGTGTCAAAAAGTAGGTTGATACAGGACTCATAATGACTGTAATTAGGAATAAATCTGACTAAATTGGTGGAGCTGCCGCAGGCTCTGGTCCAGTGGCCAGTGCCTGGTGTATCAAGGGTTACTGCCAGTAATGCATATAAGGTGCTAATTCTGGTGAGAGCTGTTCCTGGTTCTGCTTTTTATTTTTAAAGAGCCACCCTCCTTTTACCCCCTTAAAATAGAGAAATGTTTTGTGCTCTGCTTAATAATAAAACTGGAAAAGTGCGTCTGATATGCCAATGAAATGCATTTTGGACATTAGAGCCAGTTGCTTGTCCTAGTATATAAAAACTTCAGTCGTGAGAGTTTTATTCAGAATAAAATAAACAAGTCTGTTAGCCCAGCATTGTTTTTCATATGTGCAGGCTCATAAAGCATTTCTTCCAAGGAGCTGGCAACTGCTCCTTCATTAGCACTTCCTTTAACTTCCGTAAGGTATTCAGTTCATGGAGCACTTGCACAGCTAGAATATCAGTATTTCAGCTGATAATGCCATTTCTTTTAAAGGAAATACATATAATCAATTACCAAATGGCCCTTTACTTCTTTAGAAAGCTTATTTCACCTTTGTCATATTGAATGCAATAGTTTGAATGTTTGTAATAGTTGCCCATTAGCCACTTTAGAAAAAGACAAGATTCATCTTCTTATCTAGGCCATTGTTTTGGCCTACGTGCGGAAGGTCTGGGCTTTGCTCAAAGTCTTAACTCTTGAATTTTATCTTTAGAGGCCTTTAACAAGGTTAACCTAAAAATGACCCTTAAGCACATTCCGAGAAATCAAACCCTAGGAGCCTTCGAAAAGGGTTGGAAAGAAAGGTCACTGCAGTAGTGTGGAAAATCCCCCAAAGAAATTGAATAGTCAGCAAACAGAAACTGAACCCAGCAGAAATCTGTTAAGAAAGATCCGAGCCCAAATTTGGGAGTAGTGACAGGTTTGGGTAGGAGGGGCCCAAGATGGCAACTCACTCAATAAAAACTGTAACCTACTGTCCCAATTTGGAGGTAACCTCACTTGCAGAACAATGAAGGAAGAATCGCAAGTGTAGGCTGGATCAGACTGATCACCTGAACCACCCTCTCCGTGAACACGAATCTCTTAGTTCTCGCTGAAGCCGCGGAGCGCCCGAGTGGGACTGAAAGAAGGGGACTTGTTCCTATCACTGCTGAGGCCAGCCCATTGAACCGTATGACTGAGGCCAGCCCATTGAACCGTATTATTGAGGCCAACCCATTAAATTGTACTACTGAGGAATGAAACCATATTTAGGTGTTTGGCTTCTTGGAATTCTAGGATTGTAAGTATATCGTGAAAATAATAGTATTGATTCAAATTTAACTTTTAGTTGTAATTGTAATTGTTTTAAAGAAGTGCATTTGGAGTATTTTTTCTGATATATGTAGTTATTGTGTTGTTAATGTTTGTGGTATTTCTTAAAGCTAAGCAGTGTTATATGCGTAGCAAAGAATTTTAAAATAAATTTGCGTTGTATGAATTAAGTGTGCAATCAATGTGAAATCGTGCAAGTAGCTAAAAATTTCCCCAGCCAGGGCATTAAACGAATCAGTAAGTTCTGTGGGACCTTTCTCTATTCCATAACCCACTAGAGACAACCTTGCTGAAGAAAGGAAACACAAAAACCCACCAAACTTTCATAGGCAGACAAGGTTCCTTGGGTGAATTTGATACCTTTTATTAGACCAATCCAAATAGTTGGAGAATAGTTATTAAGCAAGCTTTCGGATTCAAAAATCCTTCGTTAGGCTAAGGAAGTTTCAGTAGTTGGTGTGTGCTCTTCCTGGATGGAATGAAAAGTAAAGAAGCCAGGGGCTGGGCTGGGGAGTCAGTTGCCAGGCAGATTATAATGTATCAAAAATCCAATGTCTATGTTTAGTCCATGATCTCTAGTATCCAGGAGGTTGATGAAATGGAGCTCATAGGCTCGTCTCTGGAAAGTGTTGTGTAAGTTTCCCTTGAGGATCAGGACTGAGAGATTGGAGAGAGAGTGGCCCTCCTGTGAGGGATGTGCCCCCACCAGTAATTGGGTATTTCTGTGTTTAATATGTTTCCGGTGTGCGTTCATTCTGGTGCACAGTTGTTTGGTCTCTCCTACATATTTTCCATCAGGGCATTTGGTGCATTGAATGAGGTATATTACATTTCTGGAGGTGCAGCTGTAAGATCCAGGGATGCTGATGGCTCTGTTGTGGGGTGTAGTAATTGTGGGGGGGGTGGAAATGTGGGGGCAGGTTTTGCATTTCTTGTCCTGGCACGGTCTGGATCCTTTTGGTGTGTTCTGGGTTTGAGGAAGATTGCTTCTGGTGATGAGGTTGGCGAGGTTCAGCGCTTGTTTGAAGGCTAGGATGGGTGGCCCTGGGAAGATCTTTTTAAGAATAGGGTCTCTTTCTAGTATGGGTTGCAATTTTTTGAGGATTTTCCGTACAGGTTCAAGGAAGGGGTGATATGTCATAACCAGCAGTGTGCGATTTGTGAGGGGTTTTCTTCTGTACTGCAGCAGTTCATCACGTGGTATCCAGGTGGCTCTTTCAAACGTGTGATCTATCTCTCTGGACAAGTGTCCTCGTTGGGTGAAAGCCTTTTTAAGATTGGTGAGGTGGCAATCCCGGGTGTTCTCTTCAGTACAGATGCGGTGCTATCTGAGGGCTTGGCTGTATAGCACAGCTTTTTTGGTGTGTTTAGGGTGATTGCTGGTTCTGTGCAGATATGTATGTTGGTCTGTGGGTTTCTTGTATACTGTGGTCTGTATTTTTACCCTTCTGGATACTGATCATTGTGTCTAAAAAGGAGATGTTGGTGCTGGAGTATTCTAAAGAAAGTCGGATGGAGGGATGGCGATTGTTGAATTTCTGATGGAACTCAATCAGAGATTGCAGGTTTTCAGTCCAAATGATGAAGATGTCATCGATGTATCTTAAGTATAGCAAGGGTTTGATGGACCATCAGAAAAGACAGAAATACCCAATTACCTGTGGGGGCACATTTCTCACAGGAGGGCCACTCTCTCTCCAATCTCTCAGTCCTGATCCTCAAGGGAAACTTACACAACACTTCCCAGAGACGAGCCTATGAGCTCCATTTCATCAACCTCCTGGATACTAGAGATCATGGACTAAATACAGACATTGGATTTTTGATACATTATAATCTGCCCGGCAACTGACTCCCCAGCCCAGCCCCTGGCTTCTTTACTTTTCATTCCATCCAGGAAGAGCACACACCAACTGCTGCAGCTTCCTTAGCCTGACGAAGGATTTTTGAACCCGAAAGCTTGCTTAATAACTATTCTCCAACTATTTGGGTTGGTCTAATAAAAGATATCAAATTCACCCAAGGAACCTTGTCTGCCTATGTCCTTAGACCAACACGGCTACAACCTAAACCCCACCAAACTTTCATGGCATTTTCAGTAATCACACTAAGGTACTAGGGAAATTACCATATCAGTCAGCATTTCTAAACTTTCTCTCTTACTAAGGACATTTAAAATAATTTACAGTCAAAATAAGTTCATGTGATCAAGCACAATTAACAGTGGTGGGGAGTTAACCATACTCTGACTGCTACGGTAATTATTTGTGCCTGCTCTTATGTTGGGGTGAGAGCTAACACGGTATACTGGGTTAACATAAGAGCAGGCACAGAATAAATTATTTATCCCAGAATAAAAGAGGGATAAATTGCCCAGAATTAGCATTTACTTGCTGAGGGTAATTACAGGCACATGTTCAATGACCACAAATGAGGTATAGTAAGTCACTATCCACCTTTTCATTGCAGGCACCTGGGATGATTGCAGGGCCTGAGGAATTAAAGGCACCACGGGGCTCTCTTCTACTTAAAATTGCTTGTGACTTCACTTGAGTTACTCCCCTTTGTTTTGCTATCAATGGACTATACCAAGTCTTTTCTGTCCAGGAGTGGTAACTGAAGATGGCACTATGAAATAGGTTCTTCTGTTCTTGTTCATTGAATGGTGCAGCAGGATCTTGACTGTGTAGAAGAGAGAACAGATATTATTTCCCTCACCATATATGTGTCCAGAGGACAGAAACTTTTCCCAGTATAGGTTTCTATTTCTCTGTTTTACAGAATACAACAGTAGGAAAAGTGTGAAATGTGTATAGACAAGTAGTATGATCCTAGCTAGAGTTTTGGATTAGGACTTGAGAGACCTAGTTTCTAGTCCCAGGTCTGCCACTGAATTTGAGCAAAAGTATTCATCCTACCTCTGTTTTCCCTTACCTCTGTTTTCTCTTCTCTTTGTGTGTCCTGTGTAATTATGCTATAAACTTTTTGGACTGGGCTATCTCTTATTAAATACTTTGGCCCCAATTTCAGCTAATTCCTCTAGGTAGTATGGTAATACAAGAAACAATAATAATAGTAGTAATAATAATAATAATGCTTTTGGGTTGTAATTTTCAAAGTAGTCTTGGACAATGATGGTATTCAACACTGAATAAAATTACCAGTACAGTGTTGCCTTTGGATACCTCCAAAATCATGTCTGATGATCATGACATCAGCGCCCAAACCAAACTTCTCATTTACCAGGCTGTTGACATCCCTACCTTATTGTATGGGTGCAAATCCAGGACAACGTATTGGAAAAATCTGAAACCCTTGGAACATACCATCAGCACTGTCTTTGGAAAATCCTCCATATTATTTCAAAGGACAAAAGAATAAATGCTAATGTTCTGGCTCAAGCAAATGCCACCACCATTGAAGTCATGTTTATATGGCACCAATCCCATTGGACAGGACATGTTATAAGGATGCCTGGCAACCAGCTCCCAAAACAGGTCCTATACTCCCAATTCACCAATGGTCACCACTCTAGAGGTGCGCAAAGGAAGAAATTCAAGGATACCCTGAGGGCTAATCTGAAAAAATGGGATATTAACCTTGATACCTGGGAGACACAAGCACTGCATCATCCCCAGTGTTGCTGTAAAGTACAAGGTATCTACCATTTTGAGCAAACTAGTCTCACTATGGAGGTAAATAGTGAGAGAGACAAGGAAAGAACTGTGAGCCAACATCACCAGGAGCCACTCCTTCCTTCTGAAACTGTATGCCAGATCTACAGTCAAATATGCAGATGATGGAATAGCCTCTTCAGTCCTCTCCAGACTCACCAATGATGTCTCTGTCTACTGGAAAACTGTCATTCTTATATAAAGGGACTGATAATGAATTTCCATCTAAAACAGGCACCTAACTCCTTCGTGGTCTTTTGGAGGTTACTGACTAGTAAGAAAATTGTGAAACTATGAAAAGAGAAAAAATAGTAATCTTCTTATATACTATATAATACTTTCCTTTCTCCCTCTGACAATTTAATTAAATTTCAGTATCTTTATATTCAACAAAAGATCAATTGCATTATGTAAGCAATAGACTTGTAAACAGAAGCATATATTAAAACCTTAAAAATATGGTGATAGAAAGGCCACATCGTAAACCTAAGCATTAGATTTGCTATAACCTGTCACTTTGTAGACACTTCTAATAACAGCTGTTAAATCTGGATACTAATTGAAAATCGAAGTGTTTCAGTACTGGTTTGTGAATTGAGTGATTTATGAGCATCTGAACTAAGGATATTTAAAGGATGGACTTGTGACCAAGACAAAAAAAGAGTGGTTTATCAAAGAGGACAACACTGTAGTCTATGAGAGGGAAATAGATCCAATTTATCTAATTTAACTTTTACATACAAAGCAGTCACTGAAAATCTAGGGTGCATTGTCACAGCAGAATGCAGAGACTAGGAAGTATTGCTATCGATGCACATATTTGATGTTTTCATGTTTTGGTGCACTATAACAAGTCATCAGTGAAATTCAAGGAGCTTTTTTAGAATTTGTTTTGTAGCATTTTTGTTTCCAAGCTTTTGGGAGCTTGTACAAAGCAAAATCCTTCTCATTCATGTAAGTTTTAACGCCACAGTGTAAGACTTTTTCTTTTTGTTTCCTCAAGTATTTATTTACCTTTTATTGCTTATATTCCTTTTGCAAGACGTGCGGAAAAGAATGCATGCTATTAAAAACCAGAGGCAAAATTCTCTCACGGGGACATTTTGGGGATTAATTAGTTCATGTACATGCAGTACCTTAAAGAGACCATATGCTTTAAGTACTATTATTATAATCCTTTGTTAGTCCATTGAGTTGTCTTTGATCAGTTTTAGATGTTGTGTGTGTATGTGTGTAATAAAGAATATTTTTCAAAGTTTCTTCTTAATCTAGACTTCAAACAGATGCTTGCAACACTTTTTCATAGTTTTGTGGGTATAAATAAAATAATTTCATGTCCAACAACCTATTTTGGAACACAAACTTGGTTTATACTCAAAGCTCAAGTAGTTATTGAAACTAAAATATCCATAGACAGAAATTGTAAACTCAAAACGGTGGGTAGATTTGTAAAGAACATCTGGACAAGGTGCACATAGTAATGGCTATTTGCCTACAAGTAGCTAGTGTTTATTGTTCAAGCTAATAATCATTACTTTGCACATCATATAGTTTAGCCTTGCTTTTGCCAGTATTTTTTTCAACTTTATCCACAGTTAAATAACTGAATTGCCCATTAGAAATACTATATTTGTCACTTTTAAAATCTGGGATTTACCCACCATTGATTATTTGGGGTTTTAATAGTCATTAGCATTATCCAAGCAGGTGTCAAAATACCACACGTAAATCATTTATCAATTTTTAATTCACTAAATGTAGCAAACTGAGGAAAGTTCAGTGTATGCATAAGAGAGTTCTAGCTAGAAGTCTAACCAAGATGTCTGAAATGAGCCCATTTCAAACAAGATTTGAAGGCTATTTTAATGGCATTTGACTTCATAGCCCAAAGTTAATGTTTATATAATAATGTAACAACTGTTCTTTTATTTCATCAGAAAAAAAAATGGCTTTTAAAATAACTGTTCTGCTATTATCAGAATGATTTCCAGCAGTTTTGTTGCAAATTTGTATATCTTTATCTATTTTGCACATTGCTCTTCAGTTAAAGCACTTTACAGTGCTGAGCCAGATCCAGTCAAGGACTCTGCAGAGCTGGGTAGGTATATAAATCTCTGGGGCCACTGACTCATTCAGCCATATAGTTAGCTCAATTATATGCCACAATCCTTGAAATGAGATTTTCAGTGGCATCAATTTAATATTAACCCTCAGTGTCCTGCTCACGTTTTTGTTCTGGGGTGGGGGTTTTTGCATAATTAGAGCATTATCTTGCCAAATTCTTCATGTTGTCTTAGATAAGTCTTGAATTATATAGGAAAGTTCAATGTAAATATTTAAATGGATTATACCTGCTTTTGAAAAAAAAGGTTTTACTTGCCATTTTTATGCTCAATTTTTAATAGCTTGTTAAGATGAGGCAATATTCATGGAGGCTCTCTCCTTTTATATCCCTTTGAAATGTTTTTGGGTATTGCATTCCAGCATTAAATTAGGTTTTTCTTTCTCCTCATGTGTTATCTGTACATTAGAAAAACAGCAGATCAGAACAGTATCTCTATCTAAAGAGGGACATAACATTATATCCTTGTTTCTGCAGGTTTGTGGGAAGGACAGTTAGAATCCCACTGCTCATCAGTTGATGTGGGTCTTCATGAGATCCAAAATGAGAAAGGCACTGCTGGGTGTCCAGACACCCAAGGTGGCTATAAATGTTCCAGTCCTGGTTATACTGTTCTGAGTCTGACAAAAGTTTTCAGAATAGAACTGGAGCTCTTCATTGCTGTCCTAAGCCAACCCATCCCAGTGCTGCATTGAAGTGCTTTGAGAAAATTCCAACATATTCCGAGCAGTCATAGCATGTCTGTGTTCAGCACAGAATTGCTAATGAAACCTCATAGCTCTCATTGGTAAACTCTGTGTCAAATGCAGAACTGGATCATGCTTGCTAGGGATAATTTTATTGCCTTGAGATGCCAGTAAAATGTTTTTGTTGATCATCCTCATCTTTTGGCATCTAGTGGAAAATTCTGGACAGCCAGAGTTATGGTGTTAAGAGGCAGAGGGCATAAAGGTAGGTTTCACCCCTCTGTATTTTATCTCCTCTCCTTGAAGCAGGGAACTTTGCTCTTAGTGTTTTTTTTTATAACAGTTCCTTCTTTGCCTCTAGTATCACCATATTAGGACTGGAAGATAAGAGGAAGATGATTTCAAGAAATGGGACAAAACCAGGAATGACCTTGCCAGAAAAAAAGCTCAAATTAAACACTGGGTGCTGACCCCAAACCAGTTTAAAAATTCCTATACCTAAAAACAAATCTTGGAGAACATCCTAAACCAACTGTACCAAATATGGCAGCAAGATTGTTTGTGAAAACTCTTCAAGGGGCCCTATACTTGTGATAAAGTCTCCTCCAAGTCCCCAAAGGGGTAATGGCTCTGCCTTTCAAACCTGTAAAACCTGTATACCCTTTTCCTCCTGGGATTAAGTCCAGCCTTCATTCGATCAGCTTATTGTTTGGGTCTGGTTTTGCTCTTGTTAAGTACCTTCTATCTTAAGTTTTCAGAGAAATTCAAAAATTAGCAAATTATACCTTGAGACCTAATAGGGAATTAATATTATCCCCCTTTTATACATAGGGATGCAGAGACATCAAGAATGTCCAAGATTATAATTGGCCAGGACCTCCAAGAAGATATATCAGTCACTGGTTAAAATTATTTATCAACTTGTGAACCGATGAACAAAACTCAATCTTTGCTTATGAGGAGTTACTCTAGTCCAGATATTTCTACTTTCAAGTCAAGAGGGCTGAGGTGACCACAGTGGAAATCTACAGGGCCACTTAAACTTTCTTTTGCCCTTTCTCATGTGCAGATAGATAGTAAAGGCAAAGGTGGCTCTGAAAGTTTTATGAACTGCCACTTTGGTAAATTCCTCTCCTCTTTTGGGGCTAGATATCCACTCATCTCTGGATGTACAAATAGAAAGAAAAAACTATCCACTGGTAATTTGGTTTGTCGTGGTCTCTTCTCTCTTGTTCTTTAGCCCTCCCTTCTCCCCTCCTGCTATGGGAGATTCCAGCAGAATTATAGGCTTTAAAACTTATGGGCTGGAAACAGTTAAATGTACTATGTATGTACTATGTTCTACCTTGCACTTTTTTCCCTGCCTGCTGGTACAGTAACATAAAGCTGGTTGTCTGGTATTTTCCATGGGGTGAGAGGAGAGACCAGAGGCCTAACAAATCCTGATAGGATTTGCACCTTGGGCCAGCAGGCAATAGCCACTGTTGCTGGAGAAGGTGTCAGCATGGGCAGAAGCTATGGTATGTGGCTGGAGCATCACACAGGAGCATGGGGGGTTCCCCAGCACATTTGGCGGTGGACCCAGAAGTGGACCAGAAGCACTTCCAGTCTACTTCAGGGTCCACCACAGAGTGTGCGGACCTCTTACTCCCCAGCTCTGTGACTGTTGCCTCCTGGGTCTGTGGAGGGGAACCCAGAGTACCCCCACGGCCAATTGCCAAGCCAGGAGGGTGTGGGGGAGTCTGCCGCTGAGCACACAGGGGTTCCCCCCCACTCCTGTGGGAAGCTCCATCCACCCCACCATCTCAGCATTCACGAGCCATGCCTGGTACCTCAAGGTATGTAGAAAAAACATTTAAAGCTGTGTCTATGGTCAGATCACTGATTCTCCGAATCAGTATCGAATCTTCAGGTTTGGATTTGGCCAAATCGAATCGGGACAGTGATCCAAATCAATGAATCAAATCACTGTACCCCGAATTGGGCTGAATCTGAATTGAATATGGCCCACTTCACACACCCTTAGTGGTAATACTAGGAAACAGACTGTTCCACTCCCCACTGTCCCATATGGCACAGAGTTTGGACAGTTATCTCATTCCAAAAGAATCCTGTTGGATAAGGGGAGAGAAGCATCCTGTTCTGCTCATTAGACTAGGATGTTCTGAGATCCATTTATTAACACCTCCACACCTGTACAAACAGGGTCAGTAGTAAATATCATGGCTTTGCTTCTACTACCCGAGAATCCGGCTCTCGCTGCTCAGAACTTAAAGACCATATTAAAATTCTGAAAAAACTCTCCAGAAAGCCTCATTGCTTTTAATCAAAGGTTTAAATGTCTTTAGACTAGGACTGAGTGAGGACTTTAATACATTTATAAAAGATACAATATAAGGATGTCTAATTAATGGTATTAGTTTCTACTTTTATTAAATTGCTGCTCCTTGTCAGGGACCAATAGCTTTGGCTAGAGAGCCAGACATATTGCAGGCAAGCATTATGCAAGCTTCTATGTGCAGCTTTGTTAAGGTACCTCAGTTGTGACCTACAATTCACCAGGTATTTCAGTCATGGACTCTCTCCAGGAAATGCCAGTGGTTGATTTATTGTGCTAGATTGTATGTTGTTGTTATGACACATATAAATATCCTCTGGTGACTAAGCTAAGACCATCAAACTTTTTCAGCAAAACTACATAGGATTTACATCTTGCTAAGATAAAAAATGAGTACAGTAACTCTTGTCTCACTGTAATTCCCCATCAATAATGTGTGTCCAGGATAATCCCAAAAAGTATTACTTCTCTTTGGCAGAAAACCATTTATTTTAGTTGATAAAGCATTAATGTCTAACTTGATCCCTTCCTTATGTAGTTTATCTTAATATGATCAAAAGCCATTGTACTAGGTTCAGATGTATCTTTATCATGATTTTCATCCACCTCACTTGGAAATACAGAATGTCAAACCCCATATGTTGTTGTGTTGTTGGATCAAATACAAAATGAAATCTAACTTCTGTCCAGTATAAACTATTTGTAATCCAATACTTTATTTACATTTAGTGTATATTTGGGATGTACTAAGCCACACTGTAACATTTATAGGAAAAATCATTATAGAGTTAGATGCTTTTTGCTGCTGATAAATATATATCAGTGCAGTAACAGTGCCATCAAGTGGCCATTTGGATTAATCACAGGTTGTTTCCTAAGTACATCTCAGTTTTAAAAGTAAACATGTCCAGAGCAGGTGCTCAGATATCAAGTAGTTATACAATATAAAAACAACATAGAAGAGAGTCTGGTGAAGATATTTTAAATTAACTAGTTCTTCCTTGACAAAGTCTCTTGCACTTAATTTTCAGACGGCTCTTCTTCTGTAGTGTCCCAGTCAGGGTTGCCAACCCAAGAGCATTTTTTTTTCTTTTTTCACTGAAAAGCACTGAAAACCAAACTTTTCTTGCTGAGACATATTTTTATTGATCTATGTTTTACATAATATAAATGTAAATCTGTTGCCAGGCCCTGCTCTCAGGCCCTAGTTAGAATGGCTGGGTTTGAATCTAGAGTTTTAACACCAACTATAATAAAAAGAAGTAAAAAAAATGATTGTCAGTAAAAGGTTTTCAGTAAAAAAACCCCACAAAAAACCCCCCAAATTCTTTAGTTGGCCACCCTACTTGACTGCAGCAGTGCTTTTACACCATGCTGCCTGCACCCCAAGGGTCTCCTATTTACCCCCATACCCTATTGCCCCCAACAGCACTCTTTACCATGCTGTCCCACTGGATCACTCCTCCAGCCTTACTTCTACCAGTCCCTCTCCCCCTGTGCCAGCATAGACCCCTAAAGAAGCTTACCTGTAACCCAGTAGTGTTACAGGCAGAGATGGGACACAGCAGCAGCAGCACCAGCATATAGCTGGGGGGTGGTCTACAAAGTTCTTAGAAAAGACTCCCTGCAAGGTGCAGTACCCCTGTTTGGACATTGGGTGGTGCTGCTGTGCTCTGTCTGTCCATCAGCTTGCTTCCAGCTGCTTTCTAACCACAGAGACTCTAGTTGCTTAGTTTTTTTATGGATGGTTGAATGTTTTTAACGAATTTTACAGACGGGTGTTTTTAGCCTGAATTTTTACTGGCTGCCTGTAAATTTAAAGACAGTTTGCAACTCTCCTCTGCTCCCAGCAGAGAAGAGGTCATGTCTTCTTTGTTGATTCAGTTTTCTTTTGGTAGGTTTTCTAGCCTCTTTACTACATATATGAAGGTGTCCATCTGGGAAGAACTCTGACAGTTGGAAAATAGGACTGGAAGACGACTATAAGGTCATCAAATGCAGTTCCTTGCCATAATAGTCAATGATGTCATATGATCCCAAGCATCAACTGACCAAGTTGCATAAACTGACCAAGTTTTTATTTTGGTCTCACTGTTTCTTTTGGAAAGCTTTTCCAGAAACTCACTGTATTGATGATTAGTGTCACAGCCACAGGGGTGTCAGGCCGAGTGGGTAGAGCTGAGATTTAACTGGGGGTTTGTAGAGATAAGTTGCAGTTTGCAGCAAGAGAAGGCTTAAATTACAAGCCAGGGGGTCAGAATTCAGAAGTTGGAAGCTAGTGCCAGGCCAGGGGACTAACCAGGATCAGGGTTCAGGACGCAGTTTGAAGCTGACTAATTAGCTCCACAGTAAATCATCACAGGGTACACGTATGGTGCTATTAGAATGGAGTAAACTAATTAACTCACCATAGGATAGTACTGCCAAATACACGTACTATCCTATGGTGGAGTTATTTACTCTGCTGCCACCCATGTGTAGATGCAGACAGGGCTGGCTGGGGCACAAGGGTGCTTCAGTTGGTGGGGGCTGCCTGCCGGCTAGCCCCGCAATGCAGTACCCTCATGCCCCAGCCAGCCCCTCCACAGCATGTCGAGCTGGGTCAGAGCGGCCCCAGGATCCTCTGCCAGCTGAGGCTGCTCCAACCTGGCTCAATGTACTGCATTCCTGGGCGCATGTGTAAATTTGGCACCTGGGAGTAATAAACTCTGGTGTGAACTGTGCCACAGTTTATTCAGCTATATTTATAGCATGTGTAGATGCGCACCCAGAGATAGCCTGGATAATAAAAGCAGCAGTTTGCTGTTTTCTTGGTAGTCTGCTGGAGTTAATACACTTCGTGCCCCAGCAAGGTTGACTAGCTCAGGTATCCCAGCATGGCACTGCATTTTGCAGTGCAGGTATGCTGTTTAGTCTGTTTTTCACAAAATAGGCTCTCCATTCCCTTGATGATTATATAATACCATATTTTCTCACATACCAGTTTGAGGGTACCCCTTTAAGTGGAACTGGGAGGGAGCGAGAGAAAGGAACCCTGTGCACGCTGAAGGGGCACCCTCAAGCTGTTGCTAGGGCAGACTCTGCTGCTGCAGATGTTGCTTACTGTAGCTGTCTGTATTTATGCTACTGGCAAAAAAAAAATCTTTTTTTATTCTGCCTTGTAGATTCTAAAGAGCAAACTGCTACATCCCTAGGTGAGATTGGTCTTTTGGCATAGCTGGCTTGATATAAAAATTATCTAACTCATTTTGGAGAATTGTTATTAAAGATGTTGGTACTGTGATGTTGCAAGAGACATGGTATGGGAAGATGGTGGTGTGCATTCCTTGATTGATTTCATTTTATAACATAGCTGGAAGACTGGAACAAAAGGGAGGTTGCAGGGAGACTTGGTTACACTCATCTCATAAGAAGTCTGATTGTGGGGTTAGAAATTGAAATAGTCTTACCATCTAACATCTAATGCAATCTTGAAATGGGAATTGTTATATAATGCTCTTGAGATGATCCAAAATAAATTTCCAGATTTGGAAATAATACTAGAATGTGACTTCAGTGCTAGAATTAGCGACACCAATATCCGTGATAATGAACATGTAATCAATTAAATATTTGGAATCCCCCAGCAACATTATGTGATAAGAAATTAAACGAAGAAAGACTATTCCTCTTGCAATTTACTGCAGTAGAGAATTTCAGAAAGCTTAATGGATAAACTGGAAAGGATATGCCTGAGGCATTTTTATTCTTACAACTAAAAGAGAAAGTATGATAGATTGGATGCTAATAGAACCACACCTTCCTCCTCTTCTTCTTCCCTTACTTGTCCCATCTAAATGGGGTTGCTGTTGCAGATCCTGGCTCTCCAACGGCTTCAGTCATATGTATCTTCTTCCAACTCCTCTCTCATGTCCCTCTCCACTATATCTTTCTATCTCATCTTCAGTCATCCTCTTCCCCTTCTCCCTGGTAGTACCATTCTGGTAACTTCTTTTCCCAAGTATGCTTCCAGACTCCTTTGAACATGCCCATACCATGCCAGTCTTCTCTCTTGTACTTTCTTAGATGCCTCTACCATCTTCGCCCATCCTCTGATGTAAGTATTCCTCACTTTATCCATCTTTGTCACTTCACACATCCATCGAAGTATTCTCGTCTCACCTTATCTCTGTCACATTGTCTCCTTTCTTGAGTTTTCTTCAGGGACCATGTCTCCACTCCATAAAATACCACTGGATGCACACATGTCTTATAGACTTACCCCTTCAGCTTCACTGATACTCTCCTGTTGCATAATATTTCTGTCACCAATTCCAGTTTGTTCACCCTGCTGCTATTCAATGATTCAACTCTTTGTCTAAGTCTGTATTCTGCAGAATGGCTGACCCCAAATACTTGAACTTGTCAACATTTCAAACATGTTTCTCATTGATTATCATGTTACCAACATCAGGAACCTCAGAGAAATCATAGTGCATGTATTCTGTTTTGGATCAACTAATCTTCATTCCCCTTCCCTCTAGCACTTCTCTCCATTGGTCCAATCCATCTTGAACTTCCTCTAGACTCTCAGCACAAATGATCACATCATCTGCAAACATCATATTCCAGGGAGCTCTCCTTCATATTTGTTTAATAAACACATCCATCATGACTGCAAACAGGAATGGGCTCAAAGCTGACCTGTGCTGCATGCCCACCTGCACCTCAAAACTCTTTTTCACTCCTGAACTGCTCCTCATTTTCGTTGTACATTTTCAATACATGTCCTTGATGGTTCTGACATACTTATCTGGCACCTCCTTAACTCTCAGGCATTCCTATATTTCCTCCCTGGGTACATAATTTAGGCTTTCTCCAGGTCAATAAAAATTAAATGGATATCTTGATATTCCCTGTATTTCTCCATCGTCTGTCTTACTGCAAAAACCAGATCCATGGTGCTTTTCCCTGGCATAAATCCATACTGGCTTTCTCCAATGACCATCTCAGTCCTTAGCCAATTCACTACCACTCTTTCCCATGCTTTCAAAGTGTGAGACATCAATTTGACTCCTTATTAGTTGCCACAATCTTGGGCATCACCTTTCTATTTGAGTATTGGTGCCAGCATACTCCCTTTCCATTCATTTGGCATCTTCTCTGTTGCAAATATTGCTTTAAACAGCGTCCACAGTATATTGATTCGTTCTTCCCCCAAGACTTTCCAAACTTCCACTGGTATATCATCAGGTCCTGTTATTTTCCCATTTTTCATTTTGATCAATCCTTTTTTTACCTCCATTCTGCTGATGTCAGTCACTATGCCTTGGTTTTCTGTGCCTCTTGCTCACAAACTTTCTTGAGTTCTCTTTGTTCATCAGATCTTCAAAATAGTTCTTCCATCTATCCTTAATCTCTTCTTCACTCATCAAGAGTCTCCCAGATTTGTCTGTGATCATTCTCACATGCATCACATTCCTTGTCAATCTCTCTTCTTTTACCAATCCTGTACACTTCCTTCTGTCCCTCTTTGGTACAAATCATCCATTGCAGCATTTTTGGCCTCAGCAACAGTCCTCTTTGCCCTCTTCCTCTTCACTTTGCATGCTTCAAAGTCCAGAAAGTCCTCTGTATCTTTCCATTTCTTACATTTCTCTTTCTTCCCCCTTACCACTTCCTGGTCCTTTTCATTCCACCATCATGTTTCCTTCCTGATGGGCATCTTTCCAGATGACACTCTGCAGATTTCTTTTCCCACTTGCCCCATCTTATCTGCTGCCTCTTGCCACCAACTTTAAGAATCTTCTATTTCTTCAATCTGTATTTCTTCCAACACTCTTGCTCTGAAGGCCTCTCTTGCTTCACTGTCCTGCCGCAACCTCCACCACTTAATTTTTTGAGCTCCTTGATATTTAGTATACCTCATTCCTTTCGCTGTCATGTCCATGACTACTATTCTATGCATGTTGCCTGGTAACTTCCTCTCCTGGAATCACCTTGCAGTCTTTCACCTCTTTCCAGTCCCATTTCCTCACTATCAAATAATCCACTTGAATTTCTCTACCTCCACTCTTGTATGTGATCAGATGTTCTTCTCATTTCTGGAAGAATGTATTTGAAATCTCGAGATCATAAAGTTTACTATCCTTTCCCCCTCTGGACTGAGATCTCCAAATCCATGTCCCTCATGGTTCCTCTCGTAGCCATCTCTATTTTGCCCAATGTGTCCATTGAGGTCTCCCCCCGACAATGACTACTTCACTGTCTGGCACCCATTGCTTCACCTCATCCAGCTTTTCCCAGAAGTCATCCTGCTGCTATACTGCACTCCCTACTTGTGGGGCATACATGCTCATCATTTGGCCTCCACTGTCCAGTTTCAATCTCATGATCCTGTCACTCTTCCTTTCAATTTCCAAAACTTTGTCCTTCACTCCTTTGTACAGGATTATCCCAACTGCATTTCTTCTTCTGTTTCCACTGCTATAGAAAAGTTTAAATCCTCCTCCAGTCTCTCTTGCTTTTTTTCCCTTCCACTGTGTTTCCTGCACACATGCAATATGTATTTCCATCCTTTCCAACAAATCTTCTACTTCTCCCCATCATGCTCCCCGCACTGAGTGTCGCAACTCTCAAAACTTTTCTTTGGACTAGCTTCTTTGGCCATACCCGTCCTTGGTGTGGTAGCCCTTGCCCATTTCCCACAAAATCCAGATGTTGATCCTGCGCGTTGCCTACAGGTACGCCCCCAGCTAGGTTTGTTCCTTGGATCTGCATCATGATGATTTGGCAGAGGTTTTTATAGCTGTATGCCCTTCCTGATGCTAACCATCCTCCTTTATCTAGGCTTGGGACCAGCATTGGATGGGAAGAATTGCTCATCTGAGGTGGAGTTTAATAGAACCACATACATAATATAAATATTATAACAGGACTAGTGTCTATTGGGCACTCTGCTTCCCTCTTGGGCACTCTTGCCCACTCCCTCACCTTACATGGCATGCCTTAGTGTTATAAAAGATAGGTTTGGGAGACTGTTCTTAGGTAGCCCAGCTGCTGCTTTGGTACCCATTTGCTGCCTGTAACCATTGTTTTGGAGTATTTTTCACAGTTTCCACAGAAACCTAGGCATAAAGTAACTGTGCTGGTCCAGCAGTATTTTATTTTTGAGCAATTTAGCCCAGGGAAAAAAAAACTTTTATGAGCTATTTTATCTGTTATTTCTGCTGGTGTGACCAATCTCAGAGGTATTGCTTCTTGATTTTGCACTGCATAATCCACCAGCTCTAGCACATACTAGTATCTGGCAGCATTCTTCTTGAGTGGCTCTGTGGTGTCCATTGCTGCCCTTTTGTAGGGCATGTCCAGAATGGGCATACATGCCCGGAGAGATTTCTGGGTTTTTTCTGGTGACTAAGGCCCCCTCTACATGTGTAGGTAAAAGGAGGTACAGGTGTGGGATTGTGCATTAGATCCCATTGCATCTTATTGCTGGTGCATAGGAGCTCAATCCCAGGTTCCCCCTGCACTGGCAAGAAGCAGGTTCTCATGGCTGGGAGCCCCCTCAGCTGCAGGGCTCCCAGCTTTGGGGGCAACTCATGCACCCCCCACAACTAGGAGATCACTGCTATAGGGAGCCTCCCATCCCGAGGGTTTAACACACCCCCAGGACAGCAGATCATTGGGAGGCATGCTGCAGAGACCCAACTGTGGTTTTCTAAAACCAGGACTCTGGGTCCCAGCAGCTGCAGGGTGCTGCTGGGATGCAGAGTCTGCAACAGCTGACAGGGCTCCCAACCACAGGGGAGTATCTGCTACACATGCAAATTAAAGCTCGATAGCAATCAGCTATAAAGTTAGTACACATTTTTAGGTCTAACTTTATAGCTGGTTGGAGCTTTTTTATTGTGTGATAGCTACTTTGCACATGTAGCTGGTCTTAAGGTAACTGTGCAACTAACCAGTTAATTGCACAGTATTTGTAATGTGTAGAAGGGGCCTAACTGATACTCAGGACACAGATTGTAGAAATCTAGCACCTTGTGCAGCATGCTGTTTTTCCTTCCCCCATCCTTAGTCATGGGGTGGGGGGCCTGTTACAATGTATATCAGCTGAACTTTTACCACATGTAGAGAGTGATCACTTCCCCCTCTTTAAAATTTCCATTAGAATTTTAGAGGGAGGCTTCCCCACAAACTATATAACTAACCCCCAAATTAGAAGTAGTTAATAAGAGAATTAAATGGCATAGTAAGTTATGAAAAAAATTTGCTGTTCCATTCAAAGGTGCTTTATCAGGCTACTTATCTCAGTCTCAAAGTGCAAGAACCCAAAGAAGCAATTACTCAGTATGAAGCCATTGTTGAACAGGTGGAAAATTCTTTCACAAAATAGTCTCTTTTGTTGGGAGTAGGCAGTGTCAGTGACATAAACCATGGTTCAATGAGGGGCAAATAATTTATATGCAGTTTCTATAGACCTAAAGGGAACTTTTGACATCATAAACTGATTAAAATTATGGAAAAACATGGCAATAACAGCAATGGATAAAGTTTTCTTACAAGTTATTGTTAGTTACTTTTCAAATATAGTATCTAAAGTGCACTGTGAGATTGGTGGTGCCGTTCCAACATTTTTTCAGTTGAAATAGGGCTGTGACAAGGATGTTTGGTCTCTCCACTCCTTTTTAATCTATTCTTGTATGATTGAAAACCTGTGCTAACAGGGAATCAATTCTACACACCCATAATATTGAACTGTTCTATCCCTGTCTTGCTTTATGCAGCTGACACATTATTAATGGCCCAATCCCAAATAAGTCTCCAAAGGTTATTAGATGTTTTTCAGCAATAAGGCTTTTCAGTCTTAAATAGCTTAGAAATTAAACACTGTTAAGTGCAAGTTATTGGTTTTGGGAATGAAAGGCAGAAACAAGTTTGGTTTTTACAGGAAAAGTGATTCATGTAAATCCCTTGTATGATAGGGCGTGTGACTAGCACATCTGTCACTTTAAGAGGGGAAGAGGCTGCATGAGAAGCAGCCTGTAAACATGGCAGGGACCAGTTGGATAGTCACCTGATCAGAAGGGGGCCAGGCTTGAAGCATATAAGCCCAGGGCCTGAGCTGGTCAGGCAGTCTAGCCCTGAGAGCCACAGGGAGAGGAGCTTCTGGGCAGCAGGGCTCCTGGGTACATCTGAGCTGGGAGTAAGCAAAATCTGGTGGTTTGTGGAAGGGACTAAGGGGAGATAAGGAGGTCCCAGCTGGCTTAGAAGGGAGAGGGGAGCCAAAGGTTCAGAGAGCCCAGAGGTTTACAGCCCAGGAAGGGGTGAGTGTGAACAGGACCAGGGATCCTGAAGGTCTCACTGGCTCAGGGCCAGGGCACAGAGATGAGCCAAAGGCGAAGGAGCGCCACAGCTGGATACTGGCAGGGCCAGGGGAGGACAGGAGTTTTGACTGGCCTAGGAGTGGGGTCAGGGCCCAGAGAGAGGGACCAAAGATTGGGGGTCACATCCAGAGACCAAGGTAAGGGAGCTAAGGAGCCTGTAACCTAGGAGGGATGAGGACTGGGTCTGGGAGCCTGTGGCCTAAGAGGGGCATGTGTCAACTGGAATGTGTTTCATCTGTAAGGTATGAGCATGGTATACCTTAGCTCAATTAAGAATTCTAAATTATTGGTTGAAAATTAGATCTTTTACACCTTTTGGTAAGGAGAGCATTTTAGACACGACTCCTTTTCCATGTAAACCCTTGTCTGGGTGGTTAAATAACATCCAGACAAATGATCTGGGAAATGTACTGAGAGTCACTGATCCAGTATTTCCCCTATATTTAAAATAAGACATAAATATAAGAATTAAACATGCTAGCATACAGGCAGTGAGATTTTCTCAAATTTTCCCTTTGGAGATTAATAAAGCACCCTTTTGGCCTAGAAACCTATATAGCTGTGGTACAAAACTACAAATAACAACAGGAGGCCACTACTAGATTGTGAGCCACACTAATGGGATCTGCAGTTGTTTTTTGTACCATTGCATTTTGTTTAAACTGGTAGCATGTGCAATCTGCTTGTTTACTTTTAGCAAAAACTATAAATTATATAAATATTCTTGAATCTATAATTTTTATTTTTCATTTTACTGTGTCATTTTAGTGCAAGTAAATTACTACTACACTCTGAAAACAGGGTGCTCATCTTATCCTCAAGCATATGATATGTGAATAAACATGATGGGTTGTATTCCTCCTTGAAGGTGTCTACTTTACCCAGGTTTGGAAAAATTCCTTATTCATGACGCATTAAAAAACCTATGCTTGGTTCGGAGCAGGATGTCATTTCTATCTAATATTTTCAGTTGGAAATGGGGGGCCTGGGGTTGCCCCATAAATACATATATTTGATTCATACAATCCCTGTGTTTCTGCAGTGACTGCTATTTATTTTAAACTGAAGTTACCAGAGGGCAGTTTTACAGGACTCTTGTACCCTTAAAACACCACAAAGGAAGGTAGGTTTATACAGTTTCTCCTAGAAACAAATTGTCAGGTATGCTGCAAATCACTTTCTTTTAGTGTAGGCACAAGAGAAATGACCGTTCTTCCTTCCTTGGATCATAACTATTGCTTAAAATACTCTTTCAGTTTAACATTTCCATGGCCTAGGTCCAATAGATGTACTTATGTTAGAGGGGAAAAAAATCATCTTACAAAGTCTGCAAGTCGACATTTAAGTAAGTGATAATATGAAAATTAGCTTCTTTGTACATTTTCTTATTGGTTTGCCTTGCACTACAGTTCCGTAATCTGTCACAGTGATTCATTTGGTCATTTCTGGTAATCAGTAGAGTGAGAAGGTGATATTCAATGAGAAGCTTCTGCAGAGACTTCAGACTCACTTACTATCGGTTTTATTTTGCACTACTGCCCAGGAAAACTATTCCCAAGATGCATCAGGGCCAATTGTTTTAACGATCCATAGCACTTTGGAACTTGCTACTGGTTTCAAGATTAATGATTTTTGGATACTGCATTTGCAGGGAGCAAGGGTAAAGTTTAACTCTGGGTTTCTGCACAGTACTCTAAACACAACAAACATAGAACATTTATGCCTTGCCTATTGCATTATAAATCAGGGAGGGGAGAAGTAAATTGAATGAGAACTAGGACATGCCTGTATTTGGTTCCTAAGCTTACCTGAAGCCAATCAGATGAAGGGTGCTGTAAGGCCAAACTCCTAGATTATTGCACTGGCTCAGTTTTGTAGTTTAGCTAATGCAACTTAATGAAGTTCTTAGACATGTTAAATATAAGAATAAGCAAAGATGCTTATATGTTTTTTAGAACTATTTTGTTTTGCAGCTCTGTGAAGGAGTATTTGAATGGATACTAGGCCAAGTAGCACTAGGCTAAGAAAAATATGTTGTCACTCTTGTTTTTCTCTTTTGCAATACAGAATTATTATTCCCTTATAAAATGTGGAAATATGTGATTAAATCAAGATAAATTGCCACAACCAAAGACAATGAGAAGGAAAAGCTGGATTAGGCAAATATAGTCTTTAATGAGGCTATCATGTGACAAGCCTTAGGAATTTTGAGAAATCATCCAAGAGAAAAGCTGTTTGATGCTATGATGAGAGCAAGGTGTAGAGCTTGTTGTGGCAGGGCATTTGAGGTGCCTGCCACTTTAAGAGGTAAGGCAGCTTACGAAGCTGCTGGCAGGTTCAGGCCAGGGCTAATTGGGAGTCAGCTGACCCAGGGAGCCAGCAGGTGACTGAGCTTGATAGAGAGAGTCATCTGTCTCTGAGCCCTCAGGGCTGGTGTTGGCAGTCGGGGAGTGGCGCCATCTGACTCCCCAGTCAGAAGACTCTCCAATGTGGGGGAGGGTCATCTGACTCTCCAGCCCTCAAGAAGAGGGCTGGATTTAGAGCAGGTATAAGCCCAGGCCCTGAAAGACGCTGGCAGTAAGATCTGGAGCCTGCTGAGAGAACACTACCTCAGCAGGAGGACTGCAGCCCTGAAGCACCAACACAGACAGGACACCTAAAGCAGTCTTGGAGGTTTTGGGAGAACCTAAGGGTAGGAGGAGGTTCCTAGGGACCCAGGGAGGGGACTGGAACCCAGATTGAGAAGCTGTGTGTGGGACCAGTGAGAGTCCAGGAACCCCAAAGAAAGGGATAAGAGAAAGAGAACAGCAATGAGGATACCATCTGTGAGGCATGGAGCAGGGTGCAGGGAAGGAATAGAGCTATGCAGTTAGCCCATAAGGCAGGGACCACAGTGCACCTGGTGGCCCATTTGATTTGGGAAGCCCTGGGGCAGCCTCCCTCATAATAATAAACATCAAAGCATGGCAGGTGAATGAAGGGATGGTTGCCCAGCAAGTGAGGGCTGCAGGGATTCCAGGGATTCCTGGCCACCCCTAGAAAAGCACTCTGCCACATCTGTGTCCATAGATCTGAACAGGAGTCCTGTATTAAATGTAGCACTGGCAAACATAGGTTCACTAAACTTAAGTCGCTTTTCAGGTGCAGGCTATTCTTACCTAGGGTTCTCCATGATAATCTTCAGGAGCACTGTTTTGGGAAGATAGAGGACATTGGTGATGCATAGGGTGTGCACCTGGGTGCACATTCACCCCCTGACATTGGTGGTGCACCCTGCAAAAAGGCCACCAATGCTGCCAGCAGCGCCTGCGGGCAGTCACCACTCACTACGCCCCCCCCCCCCACCACCACCAGCATCTGTGGGCAGTCCGTGATCGCCACTGGCCACCACTGACGCTCCCAGTGGTGCCTATGGGTCGCTGGTCGGCGCTCGCCACCCCCCACCGCCAACACCACCACGGACACCTGTGGCAGCTCCCTGCCACCGACAACGTCACCTGCAGACAGTCATCATGCCTCCCCAGCCTCCAGGGGCATACAGCATTCATGATAGAGGACATGATTTTTGCTGTTATGTTAGTTCTTAAACTAGCATAACTAAGGCTGGATATACATGTTCAGATAATGTGGGAGAATTCTCCCAGGTTTGTTCTCCTGGTTACCCAGAGACACCTGTTATCCAGGGACACCTGAATAGACATTTGAATAGAAAAAGTTACCCAGAGACACCTGAACAGACATTTGAATACTGAGCCCCTGAAAAGCAGAGAGCTTTTAATGTTAATTCTGCACAGCCAGGTGGACTCTGTGAACGTATCTCAGCATGCTCTGCAGGCTCCCTCAGTCTGCATGGAGACAGAATGGCAGCAGTGGAAAGGGTAGCCTTGATTGGCTGACCCAGACTTCCTGTGTCTCCTTGTAGCACAATGTGGGATTGGGAAGGGGGTATGTTCTGTTCTCTGCTTCGCGGGAACAGCAGAGTCCAGTGAACAACACAGTCTCTGGGGGGGAGAGGAACAAAGCAAAGCATCCTGGGATGCTGGAGAATTGTGCTGTGGCTTCTCTCAGAAGAGAATGCACTGTATATAGATATTTGTTCTCCCAGAATAAACTCTCCTGGGAGTCATTTGACCCTGGCTGTGTCCAGGTTATTTTTCTCCTGGAGCAGCCATTTTTATACAGACCTGAATGTCTGTACACTTGTGGTTTTTCCTGGGAAAGCAGCAACTCTCCCAGGATAAACTGAATGTCTGTAAGTAATACTACACATGAAGCTAGATACAAGCACAGGCAAAAAGATGGCAGAATCTATCTGTATTTAGGGACAGGGGAGGAGTATGTAAATATTTATCCTAATTGTGCTTGTTGCTGTGAATAATTCTAGTGTTAATCAGCTAGTTCCATGACTGTTTGCCTGGAAGATATGAACCTAGATTTTAATAGACCATCTGTACAGGTCTACACTGAGCAACAGAGATGAGTATTTTTACTGTGGCTGCCATTTGGAGTTATCAGGTTATGTGTCCATAGGGTTGTAATTTCAAGAGTGACTACACGGCTCTGGGTGCAAGGATGAAGAGGTGGGCACAGGTTGTGTTCTCCTTGATTCTTCCGTTCAAGGGGAAGGGCCCTGGCAAGAGCAGCCACATTCTGTAGAGCAATCCATGGCTGTGCAGGAGGTCAGCTTTTTAGATCATAGGTTCTTGTGCCAGGAAGAAGGATTGCTAGGAAGAGACAGGATCTACCTGACCGAGAGAGGGAAGAGCATCTTTGCAGACAGGCTCACTAACCTAGTGAGGAGGGCTTTAAATAAATTTTTCCAGGGGATGGAGACCAAAGCCCTGAGATAAGTGGGGAAGCACGAGACCTGGAGGAAACACAAGGAGGAGGGGGCAGCAGGGGAGGCTTTTTCATTCTCCCTGAGAAAGTGGGGCAATCAACTAGTTACCTCAAGTAACTATTATTATAGCTAACATATACCTCAAATGTCTGTATATGAATGGGTGGAGCCTGGGAAACAAGCAAAAAGAACTGGAAGTCCTTGCAAAATCAAGGAACTGTGATGTGATTGGAACAACAGAGACTTGGTGGGATAGTGTGCATGACTGGAGTATTGTATGGGTACAAACTGTTCAGAAAGGATAGGCAGGGGAGAAGAGGAGTTGCTCTTTATGTAAAATAGCTGTATGATTGCTCAGAGCTCCAGTATGAAACTGAAGATAGGCCTGTTGAAAGTCTCTGGGTTAAGGCTAGAACGGAAAGCAACAAGAATGATGTCATGGTAGGTGTCTGATATAGCCCACCAGACTAGGAAGATGAGGTAGATGAGGCATGCTTCAGACAACTAGCAGAAGTTTCCAGAATACAGGCCGTAGTTCTCATGGGGGATTTCAATCACCCTGACATCTTCTGGGAGGGCAATACAGCAATGCACAGGCAATCCAGGAAGTTTTTGGAGAGTGTTGGAGACAACTTCCTGGTGCAAGTGTTGAAGAGATCAACTATGGGCTGTCTTCTTGACCTGCTGCTCACAAACAGGGAAGAATTGGTAGGGGATGTAAAAGTGGATGGCAACTTGAGCAGCAGTGACCATGAAATGATTGAGTTCAGGATCTTGACAAAAGGAAGAAAGGAGAGCAGCAGAGTATGGACCCTGGACTTCAGAGAAGCAGATTTCTACTCACTCAAGGAACTGATGGGCAGGATACCCTGGGAGGCCAGTCTGGTGTGGACCAGAGTACAGGAAAGCTGGTTGTATTTTAAAAAACCTTACTGAGACCACAGGAACAAACCATCCCAATGTGCATGAAAAATAGTAAATATGACAGTTTGGTGACCAGCTTGGCTTAGCAGAGAACTCTTCAGTGAGCTTAAACAAAAAGGTAGCTTGGACAGATGACTAGGGAGGAGTATAAGAATATTGCTCAGGCATGAAGGGATGAAATCAGAAAGGCCAAAGTGCAACTGCAGTTGCAGCTAGCAAGGGACATGAAGAGTAACAAGAAGGGTTTCTACAAGTGTGTTAGCAACAAGAGGAAGGTCAGGGAAAGTGTGGGTCCCTTACTGAAGGGGGAGGCAACCTAGTGACAGATCAGCCTTTTCCTGATTAAGTACGCAATGCCTTTTTTACCTGCCATCACATGCAAGGTCAGCTCCCAGAATACTGCAGTGGGTAACCCAGTTTGGAGAGCAGGTAAGCAGCCCTCACTGGTGAAAGAACAGGTTAGGGACTATTTAGAAAAGCTGGACATATAAAAGTCCATGGGACTAGATGCAAGGCGTCCAAGGGTGGTGAGGTAATTGGCTGATGTGATAGCAGTGCCTCTGGCCATTATCTATGAAAACTTGTGGCAATCAGGGGAGGTCCCAGATGATTGGAAAAAGGCAAAAATAGTTCCCATCTTTTAAGAAAGGGAAGAAGGAGGATTCAGGAAACTATAAACCAACCAGCCTCACCTCAGTCACCAGAAAAATCATGGAACAGGTCCTCAAGGAATCCATTTCTAAGCACTTGGAGGAGAAGAAAATCATCAGGAACAGTCGGTATGGATTCACCAAGGGCAGGTCATGCCTAACCAACCTGTAACCTGATTGCCCTCTATGATGAGATAACTGACTTTGTGGATGTGGGGAAAGCAGTGCATATGATATACTTTGACTTTAGCAGGGCTTTAGATATTGTCTTTTGCAGCATTCCTGTAAGCAAGCTAAGGAAGTATGGGTTAGATGAATGGACTGCAAGGTGGATAGTAAGTTAGCTGGATTGTCAGACTCAACGGGTAGTGATCAATGGCTTGAGGTCTAGTTGGCAGCAGGTATCAAGTAGAGTGCCCCATGGTTAGGTCCTGGGGTTGGTTTTGTTCAATATCTTTATTAACAACCTGGAAGATGGGATGGATTGCACCCTCAACAAGTTCATGGGTGACACCAAGCTGAGGGGAGTAGTAGATGCACTAGAGGGTAGGGCTAAGATTCAGAGTGACCTAGACAAACTGGAGGATTGGGCCAAAAGGAATCTTATGAGGTTCAACAAGGACAAATGCAAAGTCCTGCACTTAGGATGGAACAATCCCATGCACCATTACAGACTTGGGACCAACTGATTAAGCAGCAGCTCTGCAGAAAAGAACCAAGGACCTGGGGGTTACAGTGAAAAATAAGCTGGATATGGGGAAACAGTGAGCCCTTATTACCAAGAAGGCTAACAGCATACTGGGCTGCATTCGTAGGAGCGTTGCCAGCAGATCGAGAGAAGTAATTCTTCCCCTCTATTCAGCACTGGTGAGGCCACATGTGGAGTACCATGTCAAGTTTTAGGCCCCCCACTATAGAAAGTTGGAGAGAGTCCAGCAGAGGGCAACAAAAATGGTTCGGGGGCTGGGGCACATGACTGCTGAGAAGAGGCTGAGGGAACTGGGCTTATTTAGTTTGCAGAAGAGAAGACTGAGAGAAGATTTAATAGCAGCCTTCAGCTACCTGAAAGTGGGGTTCAAAAGAGGATGGAGTTGAGCTCATCTCAATGGTGGCAGATGTCAGAACAAGGGGCAATGGTCTCAAGTTGCAGAAAGGGAAGTTGAAATTGGATATTAGGAAAAACTTTCTCACTAGGAGAGTGGTGAAGCACTGGAACAGGTTACCTAGAGAAGTGGTGGAATCTCCATCCTTGGAGGTTCTTAAGGCCCAGTTTAACAAAGCCCTGGCTGGAATGATCTAGTTGGGGATGGTCCTACTTCGAGCAGGGGGTTGGACTAGATGACCTTCTGAGGTCCTTTCCAACCCTAATATTCTATGATTCTGTAAATATTGATTATACATCTGAGAATAAAACAACATTCACTGGTTATAAAGGGCAGCAGATTGGACGGCTGATAGAAATACAAGTAGCAGCTTATTTATTGAAAATTAAACCTTTTGGTTTGGGATCTGGTCCTCTATTAAATAAATTGAAAGGTAAAGAGGAACTATGCGAGAGATTTCATAGATTTGAGCTGATTTTGTTTATATTGTAACTGTCTTTTGTTGAGATTTGGTGTAAATTGCATGCAGAACACTGGATTTATTTGTACCTCAGCTGTTGTATAGTATCTATGTTGATGTCATCCTTACTTATTTTATGCTTCATTGGCATTAGGGATAGAACTTCATAATCTGCTTTGTGCTACCTGCAATGTGGTAAGGAGTTGTTATAATAGTCAGTGCTAGAATGGAAGAGTGCTGTATTGATTCAGTCTCCAAACTGAAGTATGTATGTGGAATAAAAGTGTTCATTAAATGATTCTCATTTCAAAAAATAAGGGGCAGATATACAACAATTTTGGTTTTATGGCATATGCCTTTAAACAAATACCACATTTAAAAAAAAAAAGAAGAGAAAACACAAAAGGTTACTTAGCCCAGTCTGAAGTTTAATGTTTAAGAGATTGATTTTCAGTCAGTTCCACAGTTGGAGATCATTTGCACAGGAGCATATCCTGTGCAATAAGGTATGTAACGTGTTTCAGTTATGTGAGGGCATATTGAAAGCAGAAAAAGAACAAGCTTAAATTAAGAAGAGAGAAACCAGTTAAATAAATTATATGCCAGGAGACTTGCCATTACAAGAGGATTTCACATGAAGCAGCTAGTGTTATTTGAGATAAGGAAGTAAGAATGCCTTTAGAAGTGGATCTTTAAAGTACAGTTAACCTTAATACACACAGAGAAGAGAGTGGCTGAACATATGGATTATACCGTGTATTATTAAAATAGTGAACATAGAAAATGGTCAAATTAGTGGCGTTATATTCTCAGAGCTCATTTCTACCCTGACACCAAAAATGTTTTACAGCTTTACTGTTGAGTTCAGAAATTAATATTGAGAGTACTGTAGATTAGGGGTGCCTTATCTTGCTAAAAGTAAAAGACACCAAAAGGGCTTTTTTTTAACAAAACAAAATAAAAACTCATGTAATCTCTCTACATAAAATATATATCAAGAAATGTATTGATCTCAATTGGAAATGGATTTTGATCCACAGGTGATGTACAGCATGAATTTACACTGCTTCTACTTTATATTTCTTCTAAGAAATCTATAGACAAGTTTTTTCATTTTGCTTATCAACATAGGGGACACAAGGAAGCCATCCCAAAATATTTTTTTCTATAGACATTTGTAATTGCCTTTTTTTACACCTCTCTCCTTCTTCACTTTTTCCACGTCACAGAAGAGAGACCAATAAAATTTAATGAATCTGAATTTTGTAGACCAAGCAATTTTTAATTATTATACTCCAAACAGAAAAAGTTATATTAATTTTTAAAAGTCAATGAAAATTAATTTTGAATGAAAATTGACATTTAATATTATTTTTTGTTTCCCCCCCCCAAGCTTTCAAGAATAAAGTCTTGTCTTGGATTGAAAGAGGTATATGAAATTTCAGACATTTGGTTTCTTTTTTGGGGAACTTGGAAGGTGATGATTAGAAATTAGGTTTGTAAATTACAGCTGGCTTCAACCTTAATTATGATGGAACCTTCATTAGTTTACACTTTACAGTGTAATGGGGGGGATTCCAAGATAGCAGAAGACACTACTGTTATTTTTAGCTCTGTCTAATTATTTATATAGCAGGAAACATTTATTTTGTTGGGAAAGTAAACAACAATCTGGTTTATAAAAGTTAAATGAAAAATTATTGTACCACATCAAATTGCATATTTGACAGGACAATAAAAAGTGGATTAACCTTAATTGCCACATGCTGCCTGATTAGTCACCAAGAATAATATACAAAAACATTTTTTCTGGATTCTTTTTTAATAAAAATCTTTGTGTTCAATCCGCTTTTTAAAGCAATTCAGTTTTTCCAAAGTTAGCAGGGACTTAAGAAACTTTTCATGCCTAGATTCTCATCTCCCTTTCTCTTTCTCTCATATTCTAAATGCAGTAAATGACCCTTGAAGGTTATCCATCTTTTTGTTTCTTCCTGAGAAAGAGGCAGCAGAACTAAATGACCTGTAAAGCAAATTGACACAGGCTGTGAATTACAAACAGTGGCCAAGAAGCCAGAAAATCACGTTCACCAGTCTGCAGATTTGAGGTCATTCATAGAACTGTTGATAACAGAAAAGAAGCTGGTTACTTTTTTATGCTGGTAACAGTGCCATCCCTTGAGGGGGTGCAAATCAGGGCGACTGCCCCGGGTCCTGCACTTTGGGGAGCGTTGCGGAGCCGGCCTGTCTTTGTGTCCAGCTGCTCAACAACCCCTCCCTTATTTCCCCCTCCCCCCCCCCCCCCCCCAGCTGCAGGCCCCACACCCAGCTACGGTCAGTTCTGCTGGTAACATAAACTATATAATATCCAAAAGGATATAATAGGAAATGAATGTAGGAAACAATAGGAAAGGAATTAATTTCTTATTAAATTTACTTATTTACATTCCAAACTGCCCTACATGTTTAACACATGGGTACCATCTTTGAAGATCTTACACTCTAAGGTCCCAATCTTGCAATTTACAAGAAACACACAGCAGGGTAGATAAAAATCAATGATTGAAAAAAGAAATTAGAAATTGAGTTTCTTTATTTTTTATTTAATTGTATTTTTTAAGATGTTTTTAAAAAAAATAAACATATCAAGACAGCTTTAATTTAAGATATGTTAAAGCTCAAAGATATCATCATGAAATGGGGATTATAATTTCCAATTATATACTATTTGAGATGATATATTCATGTAACCTTCTTAGAAAAGTTTTATAAATAGATCACAACAGGCCATGGACTATACTGGGGGCCCAAGCTTATGGAGTCCCCAGAGCCTCCTCTGTAGATTAGTAAAGATTAAAGAAAACCGCCCTACCCAATGGGACTCAGTGCCCAGTCTAGAAGATCCCATTAAGAATCTTTGTGATGCTTAGATCAGTTCTCAAACTGTGGATTTGTATCTCCAGAGATCATGGCAGACAAGGTACTTTGAGTAGATGTGATATCTTTTATTAGACCAACTAGATAGTTGGAAAAATTGTTCTTTGCAAGCTTTTGGGCACAAATACTCTTCTTCAGGCATAGGGGGAGTTTGTTGTCTCCAGAGATAACATCCTTGTTAACAGCAGTGTATGGAGATGAGAGTGAACAGACCTGATTACTAGGGCTGTGTGAAGCTTCGGATGCTGATTCAATTTGAGGGAGATTCGGCCCCATTCAGCGGCCGAATCTCCCAATCCAAATCAAATCAGGGGACCAATTAAAAGGTTCAAATCGATTTGTAGACTTATATATTCATAGATTCATAGACACAAGGGCTGGAAAGGACCCTGGAAGATCACCAAGTCCAGCCCCCTGCCCCATGAGCAGGAATTCAGCAGGGATCATAGGATCCCAGCAAGATAAACATTCAAATATCTCTTGAAGGCATTCAAAGTAAGTGCTTGAACCACCTCTGGTGGAAGTCTATTCCAAACCTTGGAGGCTCGGACAGTAAAGAACTTCTTGCTTATGTCCAGCCTGAAACAGTCATGGAGGAGTTTGTGACCGTTCGACCTTGTCATCCCTTGGGGCACTCTGGTGAACAGAGGTTCCCCCAGATCCTGGTGAGTACCCCTGAAAAACTTATAGGTGGCTACCAGATCCCCCCTGAGCCTACGCTTTTCCAGGCTGAAGAGTCCCATGGTTCTCAGCCTCTTATAAGGTCTGTTTTCCTGACCTCTGATCATACACATGGCTCTCCTCTGCACTCTCTCAAGCTTCTTCACATCCTTTTTGAACCATGGAACCCAAAATGACACAGTACTCCAGCTGCAGCCTCACCAATGCTGAGTACAATGGGAGAATGACATCCTGGGATTTGCTTTAGAGGCATCTATGGATGCAAGCCAGCATTTTGCTCACTTTACTAGCTGCAGCATCACATTGAAGGCTCATGTTCATCTTGTAGTCAATCATGACCCCCAGGTCCCTTTCATCTGTAGTGCTAGCCAGCGTAGCACTGCCAAGCCTATAAGCATGCTGCAGGTTTTTCCTCCCAAGGTGGAGAACCTTGTATTTTTTGGTGTTAAACACCATTAGGTTCTCATCCGCCCATTTCCTGAGTCTGTTAAGGTCTGCCTGAATCACCCTCCTGTCCTCAGATGTGAGCGCTTTACCCCAGAGTTTGGTGTCATCGCCGAACTTGGCCAGTCTGCTTCTGACACCAATATCTACATCACTAATGAAGATGTTAAATAGTATAGGCCCTAGGACAGAGCCTTGAGGGACCTCACTGGTTACAACGCACCACAACGATTGACTTCTATCAACCACCACCCTCTGGGTCTGACCACAGAGCCAATTCCCCAGCCAGTAGATCAGGTTGGACTCAAGGCTGCAGTTGGACAGTTTTGCCAAGAGGTGATCATGGGATGCCAGATTGAAGGCTTTTTTAAAGTCAACATATATGACATCAGTCTCTTCTCCCTTGTCCAGGTGATAGGTCCCCTTGTCATAAAAGGAAATAAGATTGGTCAAGCAAGACCTACCCACAACAAACCCATGCTGGCTATCCCTCAGGATGTTGCCATCAGCCAGTCTGTTAAGAATGGCTTCTTTGATAATGTTTTCCAAGACCTTCCCCGGGATAGAGGTCAGGCTGATGGGCCTATAGTTTGCCAGATCCACTTTCCTCCCTTCCTTGAAGATAGGCACCACACTGGCCTTCTTCCAGTCTTTGGGCACTTCACCAGAGCACCAGGGGTTCTTGAAGATCTGAGCCAGGGGATCTAGCCAGCTCCTTGAGTACCCTGGGATGTAAACTGTCAGGGCCAGCTGACTAGAAGGTGTCCAGCCTCTCAAGGTGTTCCTTCACAAGGTCAGAATTGATGGAGGGTAAGGGAGCTCCCTCACCCAGACCTCCCTGTCCCGTAATGGGCAGGGGCATCCCATGGGACTGGTAAAAAAAAAAAAAAATGACACAAAGTACCCATTTAGCAAGTTGTTTTTTTCCTGGGCGTCGGTTGTCAGTCGTCCCATCTGGTTTAGCAGGGGTCCAACGTTGCCCTTGTTTTTCCTCCGGCTCCCCACATATCTAAAAAAGGACTTTTTATTGTCCTTGATATTTGTAGCTAGTTGGGGTTCCGTCGCAGCCTTGGCTTTCCTGGTTTGCTCCCTGCAGGTCTGGACCAGTGCAGAGTATTCCTCCTTGGAGGTGGATCCAGTCCTCCATCCTTTGTACGTCTTTCTTTTTGGAGGCAGGAGGTCCATTAGTTCCCTGGAGAGCCAAGGAGGCTGCTGTGTCCTTTTGCTGCCTTTCCTCCGAGATGGGATAGACTTTGCTTGAGCATCCAGGATTGCTCCCTTGAGGAGAAACCACTCATCCTGAACTCCGCTCCCTTTTGGGCTGTGGCCCTTTAGGGCCTCACTGATGAGCCTCCTTAGCTTATTGAAGTCAGCTTTCCTGAAGTCAAGGACTTCTATATTGCTGACTGACTTGCCAGCTTTACAACGGATGGTGAAGTTGATCAGCTCATGGTCACTGTCACCCAGCTTCCCTTCAATCATTAGATCACTGATTAGGTCATCCCCCATTGCCAGTACCAGCTCAAGCAGCACTTTACCTCTCATCAGCCCATAGACTTCCTGCATCAGATAGAGCTCATCCACACATGAGAGAAAGCTTTGCGACCGCTCAGATTTGGCCGAACGCTCTTCCCACAAGATGTTTGGGTAGTTGAAGTCTCCCATGACAACCATACACCGGGAGTGTGCAGCCTCAGCCAATTCCCTGGTGAACTCGTGGTCAAGCTCTTGATCCTGGGTAGGGGATCTGTAGTAAATTCCCACCATTGTGTCCCCTGTGCTGCGTTCCCCATGGATTTTAACCCAGAGGGTCTCCAGTCGTCCACCCTGGGTGCCAATGTTGGCTTGCAGGAACGCGTAGTTTTCCTTGACATAGAGAGCTACACCCCCGCCCCTTTTGTCCACTCGATCCCTCCTGTACAGGGTATAGCCATCCAAACCTGTGGCCCAGTCATGGGTGCAGTCCCACCAGGTTTCCGTTATCCATATGACATAGTAATTCTTTGTGTTTAGCAGGAGGACAAGTTCCTCCTGTTTATTCTCCAAGCTCCTGGCATTTGTGAACAGGCACGCAAGTGTCCCTTTGGGGACCCTTGCCTTGCCTACAGCTCGTTCCAGGGCTGGGACAGGGGTGGGCTCCCTCAAGTGCCTTGGCCTGCTGGCTTTGCAAGGGTTGCTCACTGGGCCAGCAGTGGCAGTGCCATCCCCCAGTGGGCTTAGTTCAAAGCTTTCTGAATCGATGCGAGAAAGATTCAGAGAGCTTCGGTGATTTGGGCAGTCCCTGATGGCTGCAGCAGGGAGCTGGACCTGGACTCCATGCTGATAAGTAGGGGGCAGGAGAGGGGAGGCTGGAGGAGGGGACCATGGGGGGGACCCTGCTCCCCCAGTTCCCCTGAGAACCATCCAACCCCTGCCCACTCTCCTAGCCCCCCCACTTGCATGGCTGCCCTGCCTGCCTCAGCTCCCACTTGTTTAAAAAAAAAACAGATGCTGCAAGGTGAAGAGGCAATCACTACTGCCCCCCACTGCCCCATGCTGTGTGGGGAGCTGTGCCATGAGCCCCCCAACCCCCGCCCGCTCTCCCACTCCCCCATGGCTGCCCCACCCACCCCAGCTCCTGGCCCTTTAAAACAAACAGAAAAAATAACCCCAGACTCACTGGCTGCTGTGGTGGCCTTGGGGCTTCTTGGGGCTCATGGCAGAGCCTCCCCTAGCAGCATGGGGCAGTGGGGAGCAGCAATGATGCCCCCCCTGACTGGGCAGCAGCTGCTGAGTCAGGGCTTTTTTGTTTGTTAGTTTGTTTTTGTTTTTAAAGGTCTGGGAGCTGGGGTGGGTGGGGCAGCTATGGGGGCCTGGGAGAGCAGATGGAGGTCAGGGGATTCATGGCAGAGCCTTCCACATGGCATGGGGTATCAGGGATCACCATCCTCCCCCCCCGGCCCAGCAGCATCCGGTGAGTGTGGGCTGGTTTTTTTCAAAGAGCCGGGAGCTGGGGCCAGGCGGGGCTGGGAGAGTGGGTGTGGGATGGGGCCTGTGTGATTCAGAGATTCAGCTGATTCAACCGCAGCCAAATCTCCAAATCATATTCAGCCACATCGATTCAGGACAGTGATTTGAATCACCAAATTGAATCACTGTCCCCCCGAATCAGCTGAATCTGAAGCAAATACTAGTCGCTTCACACAGGCCTACTGATTACCCACCCATCAGCCCTATTGTCTCTGCATATTTGTGTACACACAGTCAAGCCTTACCTTTCTCTAAAAGTGCAAAGTTTCAAAAAGATAAATGAATAAAGGATATCAAACAACAAGAATGCACTTCTTGTAGGAAACAATGATTAAATCAAGGCTTCCTGACCAGTGATGTAAATCATAATTTAAATTGATTTGTTTTAAATCAAATCCACCCTGACACGTGGACATAAAAGTCTGTTTATATATTATGAATTTCAGTCTCAATGAGTAAATGGATATCATATAGGAAAATTAAAAATAATAAAGAAATGGGATGCCAGAGCTAACAGCTCGTAATGGAGGTATAGGGTTAAAGAGTAGGGGTATGCATAACGTGCCGTATTCAGTTCAGATTCAGATACAGCCCAAATTGGGGACAGCGATTCAAATTATTGATTTGGATCATTGTCTCCAATTTGATTTGGAAATCTGAAGATTCGCTGTTGATTTGTAGAATCAGCCATTCGGCCTTAGACACAGCTTTAAATATTTTTTCTACAAACCTCAAGGTACCAGGCGGCTTGTAAACAGTACAATTCTGGGGTGGATGGAGCATCCCACAGGAGTGTGGGGGGCCCCCTGCACGCTCAATGGTGAACCCAGAAGTGCCATAGAGCACCTGCTAGCCAGGACCCTGTACCCCTGCTGCCCTGCTCTGGGCCCTGCTGGCACTGGCCCTGTGCTCCCATGCCTGCTCACTCCCAGTGCCCCCTCCCCCCCCGCCAATCCCACAGTACAAGAAGTGGGCAGCATGCAGTCCCGACCCCCTGCTCCATGGCAGGGAAGGAGCTGGTGCTGAGTGCAGGGGAAAAGCGGCCCCTCGCCCGCCCCATGTTTGGCTCTCCCTGCTGCAGCCACTCGCAGCCCGTGCAGGGCTTTCCTGAGCAGGCACAGGCAGCCCCATGCAGGCTGGGAATGGCTACAGTGCAGGCACTGGCCATGGGACGAGGGTAGGGCAGCTTTTCATCCGCACTCAGCACCAGCTTGTAACCCAACCCAGCTGCCAGCCTGGGCCCCACGCCAACTCCAGGCTTGCCCATTGGGGCTGCGCTGCAGTGGCAGCAGCTGTGGCACCCCCACTTGCCACACCGGACAGTGTTTGCTGCTGCTGCCTTCCCAGAGCTCACGCGCTGGGCAGCACAGAGGTGGCAGTGGCAGCCTCACTGCAGCCTACAGCAGTGCGAGCTCCAGGCAGGCAGCAGCAGCAAACGCTGCCCGGCATGGCAAGTGAAGGGGCCACAGCTGCTGCCACCACAACATAGCCCCAACAAGCAAGCCCAGAGCCAGTGTGGGGCCGGAGTACAAGCTGGTGCTGAGCATGTGGGGGGGGGGGGAAGCAGCCCCTTGCCCGCCCTGTGGCCCGTGCCCCGCACTGAAGCCGCTTGCAGCCTGCATGGGGCTGCCTGTGCCTGCTCAGGACAGCCCCACATGGGCTGCGAGTGGCTGCAGCAGGGAGCACCGGCCACGGGACAGGGAAGGGGCTGCTTTTTCCCATGCTCCATACCAGCTCGTCCCCTGCCCTTTCCCCCCCTTACCTGAGTTTCCCCATGCTAGTGCAGCCACGTGGTCCCTGGTCGCCTGGCTGAGCAGGTGAGGGCGGGTGGGCCCTGCTGTTGCAGGAGCCCGCCAGGTTTACCCTGGGTCCTACTGCCCCTGGTTCCTGTCATCTTTGACAGGAACCAAGGACAGATAAATTTTAATTTTCAAAAAAAATTTAGGGGCCCCACGGGCCAGATAGAATGGCCTCCAGCCCATGGGCTGGATTTTGCCCACCCCTGGTCTAGGATATCAGTTATCAAGGAAAGATGCTAAATAATCTTAGAACAGTTTACATTTGGTAAATCCATGTTGCATTTCATCCCCGTTTCCCTTTTCCTTTATGCCTTTAAGCTAAATTCAGGGCGTGTGGCACCTTGTAGACATATTTGTTCAGAGGCATGAGCATTCATAGGCTATACTCTACTTTCTCAGATGAATCTCATGAAGTAAGCCAGGACTGTCCACTTGGGGGCCTGGGGGCCACATGCAGCCCTCAGGAGCCTCTGGGCTCCTACCTAGCCACCACCAGAAGTGGATCCAAGATTTTATAAAGGGGGGTGAGGAAGTAGCAACCAGCACTGCAGGAGTAGCTGCACCCTGCCACTCCAAGCCTCCTCCCCATTGGGGCAGGCAGACCATGCCCCAGGAGCAGCAGCTGGGAACTTTAAGCCAAAAAAGATAGGTATTCCCCCATCCCTTCTCCATACTCAGATGCATGTCCCTTTCTCCCCCTCCCTGTCCCCTCTCCTCCCAGTGCCCCCTCCCCTGCCCACCACGGCTGGCATTCCTGCTGTCCATCTTGTTCCAGGGGTATGGGGAGCTCCTTTCGTACTTCAGCTGCACTGTGTGAGGGCTGGGCTCAGTCTAGGATGGTGGCAACAAGTGAGTTTCTCATCCCCATGCCTGTTCCAGGGCTGGCAAGGAACATCCAGGGAAAACAAGCAGGGATGGGGTACCTGCTCACCCACTGCCTCCTCCAGTGTCCGGTGCTGAGCCCAGCCCCTAGGCAGCTTATCTGGAGTGGGGCAGGACCTTCCCTTATCCCCAGGACAGCCCAGATAGCAGCAGTGAAAGGCAAGGGAAGCAGAATGGAAGTGAAGGGGAAAAGAGGGGACATGCCTCTGAGCATGGAGGGGAAAGGAATGCTTACCTTCTCCAGGACTTAAAAAAGTCCCAGGCTGTTACTCCTGATGTGTACAGAGGGGGTGTGGTTGTGCCACTATACCCACTCTGGATCTGCCCATGGCCATCACTCCCCCTATTGCTTCTGCTGCTGCTGCAGCCAGGGTCCCTTGGCTCCCTCTTCTTCCCTCAACTTTAATTTCCTGCTCCTGCCCAAGGCCACGGAGCAATGCCGTGGCCGCCCATGGTCAGCACTGGTGTGGCCTCTGTTGGCAAGGCCCACACTGCGTGAGGCCCTTACCTACCTAGAAGCTGGACAGCCTTCAAGTAAACTGTAGTCTATGAAAGCTCATGCCTCCCTGAATGAGTTAGTCTGTAAGGTGCCACCCTTCCTTGCTTTCTCCATATCTTCAGCCTAATGCAGCCAAGTACCTCTCTCTACTCATTTGTGTCTTTAATTTTCTTTTTTTTTTAAATGTGTTTTGAATCTGTGTATATATACAGGTCAAATTATTAGGCTCTTAGTTGCTTAGATTGCATTGTTTCTTTTTCTTAAGCATAGAACTGTCATTGCTCCTCTCCAGTCAAACGGTGTCGTCTTTGCCTGATTTATTAAACACTGACCTTGACCTGCAATTTCATATGACATTTTTCAGAATTTCCTTTTGTCTTCTCCTTAAAGTATTTCAGCAAATGGTTCTGCTGTATTTTCTGATTATTTCTGCTTTCTCTTATTATACTACATAGTACTTAGGTATTTCTTTTAGGATTAATTTACAAGATTGATTCTTAGGTGAAAGGAAGGTTGTTTCTGTATTCTCCCCCCCCTCCCCCCGCATTCTTCCTGTTCCTCCTCATCTTTATTCAGTATTAAAGATTCTGATTCTAGATGACTTTAAACACTGACTATGATCCTCAGTAAATTCAACTGAAGGTGTTTATTTGACATTTCTGATGTTTTAGATAGTCATTTATAAGGTGCTTTGCAATTGGATGAGAAGAGAATTATGCACTATAGAACATTTATACATCATACATTGTATTGTAATGCATTCCATTTTGGTACGCATGCTGAGATTGGCAACATTAATATCTTCACTTTATAGATAAAATATATCATCTTTAGCATTAGCACACAGTTGTAGGCCTTTTCATTCATCTGACCTTAGAATCTTACATCAAAATAACTATTATTTATCTTTCAGTTCTATTAAAAGCAGAGTGGTGAACACCATCAAAAGAAACTTCTCAATGATTTGCCCAATCCTAAAAATGAAATAACTTGAGACAGACTCACTTTTGTAGATGAGTGGAAATCCTATATTAAACACTTCTGGCCCTATGCAAAAACTGTGTTGAAAGTAACTTAACTTGGTTGGAAATAGAATTCCAGTTCACCATAAGTAATTCATTCTGATTTTAACCTCCTTTTTCTACTCATTTTCTACATTACAATTGACTCAGATATATTTTTTATGAATGTCTTTGTCATGCATTTGTTAAATGCAATTTTTAATTAATTATTAATAGCTTGCTGTAGGAATAAAACACTCAATATTCATAAGTCCTGTGTCATCATTCCTGTTTTCTCATTTACTTTGTGTAGTTTTTATAAATAATCAAAAGGAAGCCTTGAAGAAGCCATTTGGCTTTGAATATGTTGGCTGGCTACTGAACTAAACTTTAATTTTCCCATCATATTCTCCTGAGGTATGTGGGAGGTCCTGTTTGTGAAGGCTGCAATACTATCCCTGTTCAAGTCATCTGATTGTCTTTATTCAAAGATTACGGCAAGAGGTTTGAGGAATCTTCTTTCCTTTGTGTCATGCAGCTTCTTATCCCACATTACAGAAACCAGTTCCAGTGTTGCTACTCATGTGGATAAATTAAGGTCATATTCTCTGAGTATTTATGAAAATAAAACTTGATGCCTTGAATATTTGTGGAAAGAAAAAAAGTCAAATAGGCCAACCTTGGGTGTAGACCTATTTCCCACTACTTGGAAGTTCCAGACTATAACATGTACATAGTACTCTTTGTTTTGCTTCATGCCTGCTTTTCTCCTTTTGTAGGATGGAGTTTCAGTATGGGATCTGCCTATCAGTTTCACAGCTGGCGAGTATTTGTGATCGTCTGTGCACTGCCCTGTGTCTGCTCTGTGGTAGCACTCACGTTCATGCCAGAAAGTCCAAGGTTCTTGCTGGAGGTAAATCTTGCAAAACATTCTTTAGAATTTCCTATTCCAATCTAAATGATTTCTGGGGTCTTATCATAACACCACAGCACCAGAAATTAAAATTACTAAACAGATTTAGTACATGGTTTAACATAAATATTTGTCAAATTTTTAGGTTGGAAAACATGATGAAGCTTGGATGATTCTCAAACAAATTCATGACACAAACATGCGAGCTCGTGGTCAGCCTGAAAAAGTTTTCACAGTGAGTACTACTTTCTAAGCCTATCTCATAAAGCAGCTTCAGGTATTCTTGTTAGATAGGCACTGGTTTGTTTAAAAATATTTACCTTTACTCTACATACAGGTTTTACATCAGGCTCAGAGTAAAGAAGTAACTAAACCAGGGGTCAGCAACACCCAGCATGTGTGCTGAGCACGGCACGCGAGGCCATTTTGCTTGGCATGCCGCAGCCAGCCCCAGCTCTGGGTAGCTGCTGCCAGCGATGGAGCCTGGGATGCTCCCAGGAGGGCTTGCAGCATCCCAGCTGTCTGCTGGGAGCAGCCCGGGCTCCCAGCTGGCAGCAGCTACCCAGAGCCGGGGCTGCCTGTAACCAGGAGGCTGCAAACAGCTGTGTGGGGCTCTGGAACCTAGGCATTAGCTCCATACCGATGCGTGCACGTGCACCTCGGAGCAGGCGGTGGGGGAGGGGCCTGAGGCAACGCAACCCAGGTCTCTCTCCAGCTCCCAACACAGAGCTGGTGACTGAGCTCCGGAGCCCGGCACAGCTGTTTTGTAGCCAGCCTGGGCTCTGGGCAACTGCAGCAAGCAGCGGGCAGGCTGCAAACAGCTGTGCTGGGCTCCACAGCCCTGGCATCAGCTCCATGCGTGTGCAGTCACTGCCAGCATGGAGCTGATACATCCTGCCATGTACCTCCTGCCCTCATTTTGTTTTTCTGGCATCCCGGCACTCCGGCACCTTCCAAGGTAGGCATGGTGGTGTTTTTTGGCACTCTAGCCAAAAAACGTTGCCTACCCCTGCTCTAAACTATCCTCTAAACGTAGCAACTGAGATTTTCAAATAAGACTAAGGGATTTGGATAAAAACTAAATAGGTGTTATACAGATGTCAAAATACCCGCTTTGGAAACCACTTGCAAGGTATATCAATCAGTACTGTAACAATGACTTTCATTTTACTAATATAACCATAATAGATTTTCCTTAAGAATATGGCTGCAATTCCACCTCAAAATTAATTTGAATAACAGTAGGAGAAAAAATTCCCTGTACTTCTTTCTTTGTGCAAAGAAGTCTTTTCCAATGACTTTCCATGTTAATCAGCTAAAATAATAGAAGTTATTTTATACTTTTTTCTTATATTAAGATCGCATACCATTTCAGGAAATTAATTTTCTTATAAACCCTTGGGAAGAAGATTATATATTATTGTTGTTGACTCTTTGGCTTGGGCAATTGAGCAATATTCAGGGAGAAGAAATTAATAATGTAAGTCAGGTATTTCTTTGGTGCAAGCCTGCTCATTAACAAAGATTGTGCACAAAGCCCTGTTTTCTTGAACACAGTATAAATAAACAGCATCTTCCAGTTTCTTGCTCAGAAATCTTTCTTTCCACACTGTCCTGTGTATCAAACAGTTCTGTCTTCCTGCTTTGTCTCAGGGCTACTATTGCAGCAGCATCTCTTGCTTTCCTGCTGGGTTTCTGGTTCTTTTGATACACAAATAGTTTGCCAATTTTTTTTTTTTCCAAAAGCCCTTGATTTTTTACATTGAGTCCCAGGGATACCCCTCTGATCACACTTAATTCTCCTCAGACTTTGCCATGCAGTTGATTGCCCTAGAAGATAACTTTAATTGTCTTCCACTATCTTATATCATGAAGAAGTTCAATGCTCCTTGTGTTCACCTTAGAAGAAAGCAGGGTAACAGAAACCATCTTCTACCAGGTCTGCAGTTGACAAGATCAAGACTCACCTGACATTTTTTTATGAATACTACCCAGTCAATGTTGTTGTTATTACCAATAATACCTCATTACATTGGTAGGTAAAATGAATTACCTAGGTCGATTGGGTGAAGCTCTGGGCAGATGTAGCATCTTAAGTGCTTCAAATGTTGCTCCACTTCAAAGTGCTTCAAATATAGAGTGCCTCAGCCAATAACAGACCCACAGCCCCCTGCCATGACCCTCCCCACCCCCCCAACCAACCAGAGTGCTTCAAAAGATGTCCCAACGGGGGAAAGCAGGTCAGAAATCCTGCGAGTATTGTCTTGTGCACTTGGCTTCCAGTCTCCTGGTTCTGGAATAGGAGAGGCATGCAAGGAACCATTTTGGGTCCTCAGCCTTATACAGATGTAGGGCTCTGGAGTCTCTTCCAGAACCAGGAAATAGGAAATCCCATGCCCCTCCCCCCACCAAAACAGAGTACAGAGGTGATGTCATGCTCAGAGATCCTGATTTTCTCTGATTAAAAATTGCAAATTCTCTGATTCAAAACCCAAATCCATGATAAAAATTAAACACCCCTGAGGGCCCCTCCCCAGTGCTGCTGGTGTCACATACTCCCCCCACCCCTCAGCCTCAACAGCCCTCCTGATGCCCCTCACAATAGCCCCCCCAGACCCACAGACATGCAGACACAGACATACAGATGCAGAGGCACACACAGACTCTGATACCCACCCCAAAAGGTAAGTGTGTGGGGGGGAAAGAGTCGGGGCAGAACAGGGGAAAGGAAAGGTGCTGGAGGGGTAGATCAAGAAGGGGGGAGAGCATGCCCCTGTTCCCAGGAGCAGGGCCAGGAGGTGAAGACAGGGGTACCACTCTGAGGGCCACACATGCGCCTGTCGGCCTGACGGGTTCGCACATGGGGGCCGCCACCAGAACTCTGCCACTGTGCCCTGCATTGCCATCCCAAGGCCAACCGCACAGCTTTGTGGGCAAATGGTGCAGGGCATGGCAGCAGCAGTGCAGTGGCAACTACCATGTGTGGGCCATATACGTGCTGCCCAGCTAGGGCATGGAAAGGGGGGCTTGCATGCAGTGGCCGCCACTGCACCTTTGCTTATGCCTTGCAATTGGCTACAGAGCTCCACAGCGGTCCAGGGTGGTGGCAGCTGCATGCTGGCTGGGGGGGCTGTGCCGGCAAGCACTGCCACCCTGGAGCCATACCCTTTGCCCTTGGATCCTAGAGGTAAGTGGGGCTTGGGAGCTGTGGGACAGGACTGGGGAAGATGGTTGGGGGCTGAGGGAGTGGGGGTTGCTGCAGGCCCCAGGCAGTACACCACAGCCAGAAGCAGAGCCAGGCGGTGAGGGCAGGGGTTCCCCTCTGCAGGGGGCTTTGTAGGCAAGCAGTGCAGGACGCAGTGTGGTGGTGGCCGCCATGTGCGGGCCACACACATGCCGCCCAGCCATTTGCGCGGGGGAGGAGGAGGCTGGCATGTGGTCAGCTCCACAACTCTGTGCCTGGCTCTGCAGCAGCGGTGAGAGATGGTGGCTGGTGGGATGGTAGGGGCTCGCACACGGTGGCCACTGCCGCTTACCTGTAGGGCCATGCCAGTGGTGATGGCTGCTGTGTACAGAACCTCCCCATGCTGCCTCAGAGCTGTGCCCAGAGCTGTGCAGCTGGCCACAGGGTGGCAGCAGCAGCATGGTGGTGGCTGGGCAGCTTGCAGCCATCCCCGCCACCATCCCACACTGCATGGTGGCCATGGCCACCACCACACTGCCGCTGCCGCCCTGCGGCTGGCTGCACAGCTCCAGGCACAGCTCAGCAGCGGCGAGGGGAGGTTTTATAGGCAGCAGCCGTCACTGCTGGCACGGCCCTACAGGTAAGCAGCAGCAGGCGCCGCATGCGATCCCACCCCCCCAGCCACCATCCCTCGGTGCCACTGCAGAGTCAGCCATGGAGCTGTGCAGCTGGCCACATGCCAGCCTCCCCCTCCCCTGGACAGCAGGCCGGGCAGCATGTGTGCAGCCCGCACATGGCGGGCACCACCACACCATACCCTGCATCGCTTGCCCACAAAGCCCCCCGCAGAGGGGCACCCCTGCCCTCACCCCCTGGCCCTGCTTCTGGCTGCAGTGTGCTGCTTGGAGCCAGCAGCACCCTCCACTCCCTCAGCCCCCAACCATCTTCCCCAGCCCTTCCCCACAGCCCCCAAGCCCCACTTACCTCTAGGATCCAGGGGCAAAGAGCAAGTGTGAGCCTGAGCTCAGCCTTGGCTGACTCATAGGCTCAGGCTGAGCCCTTCCCCTTCTCCCTCCTCCTCCGGGCAGGGCTGGGGGTTTCCCACGCTTTCTGCAATTGGCTCTTGCAGGCTAGAGCTGTTCTTAGCCTGCAGGAGCTCTTTGCAAAAGTGGAGAATCCACGGATTTCTCTGCTAAAAAAGGGAAATCCGTGTTTTCTCCGATAAAAACAGGGAATCCATGGTTTTCTCTGTTTTTCCATGGGAAATGGAAAACCCAGATCCTTGGTCATGATCCACCAGGCCAGCCAGCCTAGTGAGTAGACCTGGGCATGGATCTGGGAGTTGCAGGGGCCACAAGTCAGGAGCCAACATGCCAAGTAAGGCTGTGCAAAGCTTCAGTTCGTGATTTGATTCGGAGAAGATTCGGCCCAATTTGGAGGCCAAATCTCCAAATCCAAATTGAATCGCTAGAAGCTTAAAACTTTCCAAATCGATTCGGAGCCTCCGAATCACTTCGGAAAAGATTTGGAAGAGATTTGGCAATTAGGAGATTCAGAAGGCAGTCTTTATGGGGAAACAGAAACTTAAAAGAGGGGGTGGGAGTGGGGGGTGGGGCGGGCGGGGGAGAGGGAACAGGGAGGGAAGGAGTGACACTTTTAGCTGGCAGGTGAGTGTGATTTCTCTCTGACTACCTTTCCAATCACAGTGTCTGAAGAAACAGCATAAAAGCCCCTTCAGGCTTGCTGTGCCTTTTGTGAGCTGGTTCTGAGTGAGCAACAGCATCAGAAAGGTACTGGACTGCCTGGCTTGCTTCCTAGTCAGTCAGTTGCCTGCTCCTTTTTGTTCTTAGAAAGGATTGGATAGGATATAGCTTAGCTTATCTTAGTTTAGCCTATCTTAGAATCTCTCTACTTAATACTTACCCAATTCATTTCTTTCAATTCATATTTGTTCTCTTTTATTTTTTGTAAACTTCTAAAAAAGAAAGCTCAGTGTTTTCACTGGCAGTGTGATCCATCACTGTGCAGGGAAGCACACATTACACACACTCACACAGATCATAGAAATAAGTCATATATTTATTGAAGAAGAAGCAATTTTATATAGTTATTACATTAGTTATTAATATCATTATAGTTAGTTTTAATAGTGTACATACAGACTAAAGACAACATAGAAGAAGTCAGAGATTCAGATTTAAATTAACACACAACACAGAACTCAGAGTCTTAGAAGAAGCAGAAGGAGAAGTCAGTCGTACATCACAGAAGAGCAACACACACCATAGTTATTATTCATAATCAATAACCAGATCCATCAGCAAGCCACAGTCCACTACACACAACACAAAGCAATCTAATAATCGCATAACCCAGAAGAAAAGAAAAATCAGTCACACATTGTCACAGGAAAGCAACACACACCATGGTTATTATTCATAATCAGTAATCAGGTCCATCAGCAAGCCACAGTCCACTACACACAACACAAAGCAATTTAATAATCGCACAACCCAGAAAAGAAGAACCATCATCACAGAAGAACAGCACACAAATTTATTAGTTATTATTTATAATCAGTAATCAGATTAATCAGGCCATCACAGTCCACTACACACAACACAAAGCAAACTAATTGCACAACCCAGAAGAAAAAGAAACTAGAAGAAGTCAGACACACAGTCACACACCTTTTGCAGCACAGGAAAGTTTCATATGAAGCGTGCTGGAAAGGCAGGTGCCAGGTCTTCTGGCAGGGGAGGGAGAGCAGGTAGAGGGAGAGCTAGAGCTGCAAGTCCCTGTCCCCCTCCCCCCAACTTGTTCCCAAGCAGCCATGAGGTGGAAGCAAGGAAGTGGGAGCAGTACCTGTACCTGACATCCCTGCACCACCTCCGCTAACTCCAGCAATAGGCACCATCAGCAGCAGCATCTCCTCTACCCCAATGTCATCTCCCAGTGTGAGCCTCCTACTGCCAGAGAAGGAGTTGGAGCTGGAACTAGGGGAACTGAGCGCCTTGGCTCAAGCAATTCTGGGGACCGAGGGGAAATAAGAGTTTTTGCTCCGCGCCCTTCAAAATTCCCCTAGACCCGGGTCTCCTTCTCCAGAAAGCAGCACCTTGAAGGAGGTTGAGGTTGTGGAGACTCAGGCAAGTGACTCGGATGAGGCAGCTCCTCCTGCTGTTGTGCCTCAGCCTGCTGAGGAGGGGGATAAGGCAGCATCCCCACCCTCAACCCAGAATCGGGTGAGTAGCATCATGTGGGAGCATTCTGAGCTGGCAGATGATCCCAGGTTTGCTATCTGCCAGCACTGCTGAAGGCAGATCAGCCAGGGCAAGGAGGTGAAACAGTTCACCACCATGGTGATGCTGCTGCATCTCAGGAGGCAGTGCCCCCTTGCCCTTCTTCCTGCTCAGCCCAGCACCAGTGCGAGCATGCCCAACGGGAAGTCCCCTGCTCACTCCAAAGCCCCCATCCCCCCAAAACAGAGGCAGGCCACCCTGGAACAGTGGGGGAAAGCTGCAGACAGAGGGGGGCGCTTTTCCAAGGCGAGTGAGATCACCCAGACCATTGGGGAGATACTTGCTCTGGATAGCCAGCCGTCCTCCTTAGTTGAGCGGCCAGGGTTAAGGGGCTCATGGCACTTGTGGCCCCATCTTAGAAAATGCCTGCAGGCACCACCTTTAGTAGGTGGTGTTCTCCCTGTATGATGGAAGCAGGGAGTACTTGAGGGAGGAGCTGCGCAAGGCAAGGCTGCAGGTAGCCTTGCACTTCACCTCAGACATCTGGAGCATCCAGGGTGGCTATCATGCCTACCTCTCCCTCACAGGGCACTTGTGTGGTCAGGCTGTCAGTGGGCCCTCCTCCAAGCCAAGGTGCTGGATGATTCCCACATGACAACGGAGATCATAGTGACCATGAACCGCATGGTGCAGGGATGGCTCATTGGGCAGGCCAAGCTCACCCGCGGGTTCATGGTCCCTGACAACGGGGCCAATATGGTCAAGGCTGTCTGTGATGCCAACTTTGTTGGCATCCACTGTGTGGCACACAGGCTGCACTTCATAGGGATGCCTTGGAGAGGGACAGGGCTGCTGGTGATGGCGCCGCCACCACTACTGCTACAAGCCAGCTGATTTCAAAATGCAGGAAGGTGGCAGGCTACTTCCACCGCAGCTTCAAGGGGGGCAAGATGCTGTGGGAGAAACAGGAAGAGCTGAGCATCCTGCAGCACAAAATCATGCAGAATGTGGAGACTCGGTGGAACTCCACATGCCTGATGCTCAAAAGGCTGGTGGAGCAACAGAAGGCCTGGCACACAATGCAGGCAAGAAAGCCAGTCAGTGAAAATGGAAATGGAGGCACCAAGGGGTGAGGGACAGGCTGGAGTGGTGGGGAGGGGGAAAAGGGGATTTACCAGTGCAGGTAAAAGTGCAGAGGTGCCTGGGGAGTCAGATGTCCAGCAGGTTGCAGTGTGTCAGAATTCCACTGTGTGTATCGAGTCCATGAGTTTCTGTACCTACTACCTAGGAGTCTGATGAAGTCAAGTTCATAGGCCCTGTGGTTTGTAGGAAAAGTGGTTTGTAATTTGTTCCTTCTCAGGATCAGGCCTGAGAGACTGGAGGGAGAGTGTTTTTTGGGTGAGGAATGTGCCCCCACAGGTAGTTGGGTATTATTGTCTTTGATAGATTCTGGTGTGCAGTTTGTGGGGGTACTGGAGATAGTTGGCAGGTTTTGTGTTTTGAGCTGTAGGAAGTTGGCTTCAGTTTTGGTGATGAGGTTAGGTGCTTGTTTGAATTTACAAACCACTTTTCAGAGCCGGGCCTATGAACTGTACTTCATCAGCCTCCTAGGTAGTAGGTACAGAAACTCATGGACTCCATATACACAGTGGAATTCCGGCACACTGCGACCTGCCAGACATCTGACACCCCAGGCACATCTGCACTTTTACCTGCGCTGCTACATCCCCCTTTCCCCCCCCCCTCCCCCACCCCAGCCTGTCCCTTACCCCCTGATGCCTCCATTCCCATTTTCACTGACTGGCTTTCTTGCCTGCATTGTGTGCCAGGCCAGCCTTGGGCTTCTTTACTATTCCTTCCTTCCAGGACCAGGAGACATACCAACTGCAGGTGCTTCCTCCACCTGACAAAGGGTTTTTCAACCTGAAAGCTTCCTAAGATATATTTCTCTAACTATTCTGTTTTTTTTCATAATAAACATATGAACATAAAAACACAAGATAAGCCATCACACACCATGAGTAACATATATCCAACACAACATCTTCACTTCTTGCTTTCAATTCCTTTATACAAAGAAAGGCTCTGTGACAGTTTGGCTAGGCTACCAGAGATGCTGCTGGTGCTACTGGTGCTGACTGCTGAGTTACCTAAGTTATTTTGACCTGCTGATGTTTACAGTGGTGGACTGCACTGAGGCTGTAGGGGAGGAGGAGACCTCACTGGGGCACACTGCCCTGTTGTGCAGAAGCCCCAGCACCAGGAAGGGCACACCTAAACACACGCACAGTGTCACCCACTCATGTCACAAGTTTTCCCACCTGCAGCCAGAGGTGCAGGGCCCCAAAACCCAGACTCCCCCTGCACCTATCTCCTTGACAGCTGGCAGGCTTTGTGGCTGCAGCAGGGCCTAGAAGGCCTGCAATTTTCATCCCCTGTGCCTTAACACACACAGTGTCACCTATGTCACAAGTTTTGCTTGTCAGCAGCTTGAGGTGCAGTTTCCCAGAAACCCCTGCACCTACCTCCTTGAAACTTGGCAGGCTTTGTGGCCTCAGCAAAAGCTACCATTGCTGCAGTTTTTACCCCACTGTGGTGTAACACACACACGTGAGATGAGTTTTGCTTTCACAGATTTGAGGTGCAGTTTCCCAGAAACCCCTGCGTCTATCACCTTGACACTTGGCAGGCCTCATGCCCTCAGCAGAGGCTACCACCCTTGCAAGTTTCATCTGAATCATCCAAATATCGACAAAGTTATAGATATTTAATTGATTCCCCATTATAGTCTATGGTCATATCTCTGAATCTCTGCAAATCGGCTCTGAATCTTCCGAAGCAGATTCAGCCAAATTGAATTGGAAAAGTGATCCAAATCTCCAAATTGAATTGCACGCATCTGAACCGGCCAAATCCAAATCAAATAGTTCCCTATTCACACAGACCTAATGCCAAGCCAGGGTCAGGAGTCAGGAATCAGAAACCTGTTTATCTCCTTACACCTGATTTCCTGGATTTTACTTCCTGACTTTACCCTGATTCCATTTTAACTAATATTATTATTAGAATGGCAGGATTCTGGTTTAAAATCCTGCCTCTTCTACAGTTTCACTTGCTCAAATTGTGCTATATAGAAGACATCAATAATCCCCCTTCTCTTCAATCTCCCTGGCTAGCTTTTCTTTCCCACACTTCTGCATTTTCCGGGATGGTACACTATGTCAAAGACATTGAGAGGCTCTTCTCCCCCACAGAAAAGGTCCAGGTTTTCCAGAGGTTACAAGATATTGCCAGGCAGAATGATTTTGCTGTGGCCAGGGCTACTTGCATTGCCCCTCTATATATTCGCTGGAAATTAGATTGTCGGGGGGGGGGGAGAAAGGTATTTACAGCTGGATCTCAATAGTAAATGGCGAATCTCTTTGACTATACTCGGGACTGAACAGATGCCCACAGCTGTTTTAGCTGTACGCAGACTTTCCATTCCAAGGGCTAAAAGATGTTGCCCAGCCTGTCTAGGAGCTTTGGAAGACACTATTCATCATAGACATGTTCCCCACTGCTGTCAGCTTCTGCAGGCAGTCGCCGCTCGCCACCCTTCCCTCCTGCCCCCTGCTGCCGATGCCACTGCCAGCTTCTGCAGGCAGTTGCTGCTGCCGCCGACGCTGGCTTCTGCGGGTGGTCGTCACTTACTGCTGCTGATGCCGCTGCCAGCTACTGCAGGCAATAACCTCTCACCAACACTGGATTCTGTGGGCGGTTGCTTCTCGCAAACCTGCTCCCGCCACCACCGCTGCCAGGTTCTGTGGGCAGTAGCTGCTTGCCATCCTGCTGCCAACACTGCTGCCCACAAATTGTGCCCCCCTCAGTCTCGGGAGGCACCAGTCGTTTATGCTATTCATTATGTTTTAGAATGTCCTCTATTTAATGAAGAGGACATTCTAAGGAGAAAGCATAAGAAGAAAGTATTTATCACGTTCTTGAAGAAATTGACATACTTCTCAAACAAAGAAAAATTAATATGGCTCCTGCAGCAAACAGATCCCTATTTAGTAAGCCATCCTACAATTTTTGCTTACAAGGCTGAAGTGATCAGAGCTAAGCATCCTTTACTGTTGATTGACTGATAAACTTTATCACTATATTTGTTTTTTATTGTGTTAATTGTGGACCTATGCACAACATTTTTATAGATTCACGACCATATTTTTACTTGATTATGTTACGTCTTACTAGGAATAATGCTTTCATAATGGTTGTCCCTATTTTATTATTATATTTGTATTTCTGTTGTTTTTGTTTACATATACATTATGGTTATTTGTCTGTTATGTTGTTTTCGGGAGCGTGGCTTTCAGCCAGAATCCTTAATAAATTGAATTGACATTGAATTTACCTCACCTTGGTTTCTGCCCACTTTTTTCTGATTCCAGACTTCAACTCAGACTCTTTGTGCTTCCAGACTGCCTTGCTAGCTCCTTGACCCCTTGTATTTCATATCCCTGTCCTCTAACAGTCAGCTTGTGGCTTACCTAGGTAATCACCCACCTCCTGGTCTCATATAGCTATAGTTGCTTGCTCCAGACCCCCTGGTTAGTGACACTGCTCACAATCCTTGCTCCTTATTCTTAATTTTCACCTTGGTCTCTGGTCTACCTAGGGTGACTGCCTACATTCTGGTCCCTATAGACCTTGGCTTCCTCACCTGCCTGCCCCGATCAGCACTATTCTGAACATTTGCTTCCTGGACTTTGTCTGTTCCTGATCCTCTGGACTATGACTGCCTATGGCAGTGATACTCAACCAGTGTTCAGAGGCATTCTCGGGTGCCTTGAGATCCTTTGAAGAGTGCCACAAAAATGTGAGGAGATAAGAGAGGTGTGAGAAGATACACAAATAAGGGTAGGCTCAGGCTCCAGGTGCAAGGAAATTAGCAGGCTCAGACTTTCCCTGTTTGGCAACTACCCTGTACCCACTGTCTTGCCCTTCTGCAAGGAGGTGTGCTCTGTAATAAATAGCAAGCTAGCTTTTGAAATGGAGTGCTGCTCAATTCACAAAAGTTATGGAGGGGTGCCTCAAGTCTGAAATGGTTAAGAACCACTGCCTAGGGTCAAGTCCTAGTGGTGCCCTTAATGTGCTCTCATGCTCCATTGAGTGAACAAATGTAATTGGAAGCACTTCAAAAACAAGTGCTTCCAAATACTTGCTGTTTCATTGAGGTTTTTTTTATCTCTTTGGGTCTTTTTAGAGCAAATTATAGGGGCACATATATCCGTCTCCACACCCTTTGAAGCACTTCAAATGTAATGTCTTTCCTGGGCCTGAATCAGCTGCAGAGTTGAGAATGGAATCCAGCTTTATGCTTCTGGGACCTAACCATTCTCTCTTACATTTATAACCCTGAAAGAGTGTTTTAAAACAAACTCAGAATTGTAGTTTGCCAATTTTTCCTTTATCTTGTTGCATAGATAAAGAGAGAAAAAACCTAGAGAGCTGGGATTTTTCAGTGTTACTACCATAAAGGATTAGAAAAAATGTACTGTACATCAAGGTTATGCATTGATAGGGGGTCCTAATGCAGGTCTGTGGTTTCCTAGCATGATATTAACATGATTTGAAAATGTTAGCTTATCACAATTTATTCATTAAATGATAGTAGCTTCTAGAATATTAGGCACATAATGCAGAGAACTTTTGCTTGGGTATCCCTTTAATTTAAATTACACCTGCATATTGTACAGTCTTATCTCAGCAGTTTATTCAGCTGGCATTCTTAAGCTTCACCATTTCATCCAGTAATACTTTATGCCTTGATATACTTATTAAGTCTTTCATTCAGTCGCTATGTTACTAGCTACATCAAAGAGAAATAGAGCCTTTGATAGCATAGTTTGTGAAGATAGATATCATTGTTATTAGATTCAAGACTATTTTCTTTCTTTTCCTTATTTGTGTAATTTTAGACTGTTTTCCTTTTAATACATTTTCTTACTTCTGTAATATTGTGTTTTCTAAAACCCACTTCTCATTTGACTATAATATTTACATTTGTTTCCAGTAATATTTACCTTTATTTAATACATTAAAGTGCTTTAGAAAGTACTTATCTATAGTTCTAGGCAATTGCATTAGCAGGCCACAATTCAGAACATAATCTTTCATGTGCTTAACTGTATCCATATTGGTAACGTTTTAGGTATATGCTCAACTTCCTTCCTGAACAGTGACCTTAAAAATATACATTAAGTTGCCTTGGTTCAATATCAAGTAAAAAATCTTTACAGGCACTCCAAATAAAATTCTTCCCTTTCATTCAGTTGAGTTGCATTTATGGTAGTTCATCTTTCTTTCTTTTCTGGGTGAATTTCTCTTTGCCGTATTTCTTTGGTTTGTAAAGACTACTTCTCCTTTTTAACTTCTAGCTGATTTTGTTATACTGAAGTGCCTTGTCACAGAGAGAGGCAGCTTCTTTTGCTTTTTATCTTGCACATTAATCATATACTGGAACAGGCTTCATAATATTTTTTTACAACTACCCAGCAGGAGATCTTCCACATAAAATAAATAACTCCAGTCTTGTAGATCTCATTATATTCACAAATTTTTACAGATAAATGACTTACTATGTGAAGTTAAATAACCTGGTATCCTCCTTCCTTCCGTTCTTTTTATTTATTCTGCTGAGCATTCTCATTTTTGTAGAGAAAAAGAAAATGATTGAGTTAGTTTCTTCAGGGGATTGTAAAACTGTATTTTGTTGTCATTGGTTTTGCAGCTTATCCTATAGCTGCGTTGGTATGGAGTTACCTCCTTCTGTTAAAACATGTTTCCTACCTCTATCAGAAATCATGATTATCAATATGAGGAAAATTTTTATTTTGCTACCAGAACTCAGGTTAAAAAGCCTGCCATTTTGACCTGTAGCCAGAGCACATTAGTTGCTAAAGCATAGCTCTGAGCAGGAAGCATTGCAACTTTGTCACACTGCTGGTAAAGAGTCAGGGGAAGAGCTAAGCTCCTGAATAATACAGTGACCTACTTTGAAACCTATGATGAAATACATGGTTTGGGTCAGTTATGTTCCACTTCTCCCTTCTCAGGAAAAAAAAACAACTTAAAACAGCATTTTAAATGTGCAAGCACTGCATATTCATTTCTGATCATTAGCTAATCTATTTAGGGGTCTAAACTGCAGCTATGTTGTGCAAGTGCCTTTTCTCTCAGTTGTCCAAAAATGAAATAAATCCAACTCAGCTTATTACATAAAAGTTATCTAGAAAAGCTAGCAAAAGTTCGAGACCTTTAGATTGATACAGACAAGATTTTTTAGGTTAAAATAACTCTAATAAAAGATCTTCAAGGCTTCTAGTAAAGTAATGGGCTGGCATGACAAGTGGAATTCTAAAAATACGGGGAAATGTTTATAATTAAAACTGATTAATGTTAATGAAATAAGTACCACCCCTTCTTGGAAACTGTGGCCTTGTACAAACCATGTGTTTTTCCTGGGGGAACAGCTGCTCTCCCACAAGTATACATATGTTCAGACTTTTTCTCCCAAAGTAAAAATGACCACTCCAAGAAAAAAAATTACCTTTGAACAACCAGAGTCAATTCTAGGAGAGTTTCTCCTGGGAGAGCAAATATCTGTACATGCTGTGAGCATGGGAGATGGGTGGAATGAAAAGGAGCTTTACCTTCATAGCAGTACCTCCTGTCTTTCCCTACAGTCTGGTGTTACACCATGACATCACTGAGCCTCTCTTGTCCTAGGGGTGTGTAAAGCATCCTGGCCAGGCTGGGTCATTGAGGGTGCAGACAAAAGCGCAGCTCCATACTGTAATTCAGAATGCTTTGCGGGAAGCGTTCCAAGTTACAATGATCCCCCCAGACCAAGCAGAAGTTCACTGTTGTTTCCAGGGTGGAGGGGAATCTAGCTGCTGGCTGCAGTGTACAGCCCATTTCCCCCAGCAGTGGCCCCTCCTCCCTCCCAGTCTGTCCCTGTTTTCAGAATGGGAGGGGGGAAAGAGAGCAGAGGAAGCTCCCCAGCTGGCACTAGAGGCTGAGGTGGGTGAATTGGGAGCCCTCCTGAGGTGCGGGGAGAAAGAGTCCTCAATACATCTGCCTCACCCTCTAGCAGGGACTGAAAAACCCCCAGACTGAACTCTCTCCACTCCCTCCCCCCCCCCCTCCCCCCATTCTGAAAACAGCTTGGAGGCTGAGAGGCAGCACAGACACAAGTTACAGAAGACACTATGCTTTGAAACATCTTCATCTGAACCCTTATGCATTGAGGGTTCAGATTTTCACCTGATCAGCCATTCTTGAAGCCGTCTGCAGAAATGCACGTGTATTTAGTCATGGCTGTAGACTGCTTTCTGTAGCCAGATCGGGCAAAAATTGTTACTTCTCTCTGCGCCCTGAGGGAAAGCAGGTGATATTGTCACCTCTACCAGTTATAGCCAAATCCTGAACAACACCTGGATTGTGAGCCTTGAGTTACTGTCCATACCCCCTACCTTGTATGTCATTTCTTTTCCCTACTTCATATGCATGCTTTCCAGTTTCTTTCCATTTGTCATCTGTTTTTAACAAAGAAAAAGGAAAAAAATCTGGCTCAGCCAGCCAACACAACCTTTGGCAACATTGCTGAGCCAATGCCCAAAGAAGCAACTAATAGCATTATAAATTGTCTGAAACTCATGAGTTTGTCAGGGCCCAGCATGGCTGATAAGACCATGGCTGTTTGTGTTCTTCCAGCTGTGAAGTTGTAAGTGAGAGTCAATGTATGTGAGGCAATCTCATTTCCTATCTTGGATTTTCCTTTTTATCTCATCTCATCTCATCATAGAGAATACAGTACTGGGAGTTTAACAACAGCTCCAGACCATTTCTACTACTCTTTCTCTTCAAGGCAGACAGCTATTTGAAAGTCTGCCAAAGAGTGATGAGGTTCCTGATAAAAATCTCTATAGCTAAAGGGAAAGATAATAAAAGAAATAGTTAAAAGCCATTCTTTACACGTCAGGTGCTTTGATTGGGTTTTGTTGAGAAGGGGAAAGAACAGTTTGAGTTGTTTGGGTTCTTTTTTTTTCTTTTCTTTTCTTTTCTGGTATATTTAGTAAAGGAATACATTTTAAATAGTAGAATGATAATAACTCAACAACAGTTTGACACAACCCTGGCCCACGCTTAACCTTTTAATGATGTAATATGCTCAGTAGAGATATTTGGGGAGGTTAGAGGAAGGTTAGATCGTATTAAAAATGGCCACCTAATCTAACTTAGTTTGTCCAGGTATGGACCTTACACGTAAATTGACCTAATTAGGGATTTAAGTGCAAACTGCACAGAAGTTCAGAAAGTTTAAATCAGCGTAAAAATGGCCAACCAGATCTAAGATAACCCTACGTTGGAGATAGTCTAACTTGGATCAGGTCTGGCAAGACTGATCTAACTGAACTTCTGTACAGTTCCCAGCAGAGCCCTGGGTCTGAGAAAGCTCAGCTGCTAGCCCCAGCTGGGACTGTGCTTTTCCAATCTCTTGGGCTGGCAACTGGCTATTTTTAGTTCCCCTGGGCCCTCCTCCCTCCCCGAGGCAGATGAACCTCCCTGAGGACCAGCCGGCTCCCTCCAAACCCACCAAACCCCCTGTCCTGCAAGGCATTCCCGGTGCTGGTTTTACCAGTGTTGACTGAAGTAAGTTGGGTTGTGGGGAGGGACAGGCAGGACCAGGGGGCAGAGGTTCACCAGGGGAGTGGGTGTTCACCTGGGGGTGGAGGGGAGGGGGTCTAAAAATAGCTACTGGTCTGGGGGTGGGAGAGAGCCCCCCATTCTCTGCAAAAACCCCTCTCAGACCCCACTAGCCCCCCTGATGCTGCCAAACCATCCCAGACCCCCCTCCCCCACAGTCTTCCTCATGGACCCTATTTGCATAGGTGGAGGGAGAAAGAAATATTTGTGGGGGCTTAGCATGTGTGCACATGTGCATGTACTTCCCCTCCCCCCACCCCCACCCACCAGGTAAGTCTGTGGGGGAAGGGGCAGGGGGGTAGATCAAGTCCCCAGCGGTAAGGGAAGGATTGGGGTAGGGGCTGGGGTTACTGGAGCCCCAGCCAGGCCAGGTTATGGACAGTCGGAGCCTGGGCAGCTTGTCCAGGGCTACATGGGGTGGCTTCCACCACTATGTGCACCCCAGGGAAGGCCCAGGGCTCACATGCCCACTTGATCTGTGCACAGGGCAGAGGTGGCTACCACTGTGCACTGGGCTCTGATCACACTGCAGCTGCCCCAGGAATGGTTCAGCACCATGTTTGTCCCACCACCGGACGGGCAGCACAACCCAATCCAGCAGTGGGACACATATGGCATCATACCGCTCCTGGGGCAGCTGTAGCAGAGTCAGAGCCCAGTGCGCAGCAGCAGTCGCCTCCGCCCCGCACACAGATCAGGGGGGCATGTGACCCCCGGGCCTCTGCCAAGGTACACACAGCAGCAGGAGCCCCCCATGCCTCTGGACAAGCCACCTGGGCTCTGATTGCCCCAGCACCTGCCTGGCCAGGGCCCCACTCACCCCTGCCCTTGCCCCTGCCCCACTCCTCCCTCACTGTAGGGCCTCAATCTTCCCTGCCCCATGCCCCTTCCCCTTCACTGAATAGGCTGGTACTTGCCTGCCGTGCTGGGCAGCCAGAGATCCACATGCCGGACTGCAATCCTAGCTGTGTGCGTGCCCCTCCTCACCCCTGCTGCAGCCGCCTGGAGCCCATAGTGAGGCTGCCTTGTGGCCCTACCCACGTTTGGAGGGGCTGAGCCTCTTTAGCCCCAGGCTTCCACCACCTTTTTTTATTTGTCCACCTGATCCTCCCCAAGGGCCTGCCTGCCCCCCTGATCCCTCCTGTGAACCCAGCAGTGTAGGGATGTGGCTTGGTGCCTGGGGCAAAGTGGAAGCAGCAACTTCTGGTTACCATGGTGATTGCAAACCCAAATGCATGGTTGCGGGTAGAAGCCACTTTTCTTTGCACCTCCTCCCCCCATTAATTTAGACCCCAGGGTGGTTACCTCTGTCTCCACCCCACAATGACATCACTGCCTCTTGTGTGGAACAAGAGAAGAGAATTGAATCAGTCCTGCTACATTTTGTTTGATATACTACATATTCTACCTTATTCTTTTCCAAAAACAAAGTGTATATTTCAAATTGGAAAACAAGTTGTAAGGCCAACTCATCGCATACTTTATTCAAGTTGTAAGAAAGTTGTCCTCATAATACCACCTAAAATCCTAAATTTTCAGTTAGCCTCCCAGTTCTTTGCAAAGTTGTGTAATTTTTTGCACATAAACTAGTGTTTGAATATTTAGACATATAGGCCCCTGAACAAAACTGTATGCAGTTGCATACCTAGTTTGTGCATGTAAATTACATTAAGTGTGTAAATATGCTACTGAAAGTCATAAACATCCAGTTAAGATATTCTGAAAATCTATCCCAAAGGCAAGTCTATACTTCTGTTGGCCTGGGTATATCAGTCTGGAATGGGGAGTAGTGTGTTCCCTGTCCAAAACAGCTGTGCCCACCCGTCATATAGACACAGTCACACCAGCAAAGTATACTTTTACCAGGATAAGTAATGCAGGATTGTTTTTCTATTTTGGTATAAAGTACAGTTTTGCTAGTTCACCAGTATCCACAGTAGAACACATCAGTATGCCTATACCTATAAGGTGCTCCTAGGGCAGACATAGAGCCTTCCGGTATGTCCATCTTTGATTTATGGAGCTGATTTAAATTTTCAGTGCAAAAACTGCTGCTATGCTTCTATTTTACAGGTTAACAGAATCAAAACTCCAAAACAGATAGATGAGCTCATAGAAATTGAGAGTGACACAGGAACTTGGTATCGAAGGTGTTTTGTTAGAATCCGCACAGAGTTATACAGTGTAAGTAACAAAAAGCAATGTTCTAATTGATTCTTGATTTACTCTCTGTACTTTAATTAGTGTCCAGAAATGGGATTGATGGAGTGACCTGATGCTATTGACCGGGGCGCTCAACCTCCAGCCCATGGGCCAAATATAGCCTGTGGAGCCATACATATCCAGCCCACAGGGCTCCCCATGGATTTGGAAATTTGGCAGTGGGGGAGTGGTGGCAATAAATATAGACACCCTCCTCCACTGTAAAATTCCCAAACCCTGAGCCCTGCACAGCAGGCCAGGGCCAGCTCACACCCACTCCTCCCACTCCCATGGCTGGATCAGACCAGGTCATACCTTTTCCCTGGGCCTGGATGGGATAGGGTCATGCCCCCTTTCTCCCATGGGGCTGGGTTGGGGCCAGCTCAAGCCCACTTCCTCCATGGGGCTGGTTTGGGGCTGGGCCACACCCCCTGTCCCCCACATGGCGCTGGGCTAGTACACACCCTTCCCCCACAGGGCCAAGTTGGAACTGGAATGCCCCCTGGCTCCCATAGGGCTGGACCATACCCTCTTCCTTTCCCCACCATGGAGCCAGGTTGGAAATGTGATGTCCCCTGTCCTCTTCTGCATGGCTGGATGGGACCCTGCTGCAATCACTTCATGCCAGATCACTATGATCAGCCGGATCCAGTCCCCAGATGGCCTGGGCACTGCCCATCTGGCACACCGATCAAAAAGGTTAAGCACCACTGCTAAGACAGCTATTGTGCCATACACAGAATATGACCCCTGAGTCCAAAATAAATCATAAGATTCTAGTTTCTTGGGCCCATGAAAGCACTGGTGATGGCTCCATTCTTCAGAAAAAAGACTCGGGTATGTGAGTAATTCCTAAGTATAGTATGGGAGTATGTTCTAACCATTGCTGTTACATTTGCCCATACATTTCACAAGTGTAATAATAAATCAATACAAATGTAACAGTGGTAGTGCTACAGTGATGTAGCCAAAATGTTTCATGAATTTTGCCAGAGGCAAGGATTTCTTAGGGTGATATTTTTATGGAACTAGCTGCATAGCTGGGATAGAGTTAGACAAGGTTTCAAATGCAGAGCATTATTCATCAGGTCATAATAAGTATCAAAAGGGTATAAACATATAACAACATAAAGGTTTTACCAATATTAGTTTAGGATAGGATAAACAATAAAACCTTGAATGTGTAATGCAGGTCATCCCATAAAAGTGTCAATAAAACCTTTATTGGACACTAAACCATCATTTGTAGAACATATGCCAAATACTTTACAGAAAATAATATTTAATAATATATCAGAGAATTTAAATAAGTTTATTGGGTCTGTTTTCTATAAAATCAAGGAATTTCTGTTACTTTGATTTCTACAATGTAAAACTTGAAAAGAAAAATAAGATGTTATGAATTTAGAAGCAACCAAAATGACCCAAAATTTTACAGTGTTGAATCTGACATCTTAAGACTTAATAGAACTGAAAAAAATGTTGGCTGGTCAAAATTTTTCAGTCAGAATGATATCCATTGAAAATAAAGTTGTAAAAATGTTAGTGTTGATTTTTTTTTTTACTAAGAAACAAACAAAAATCCCTGAACAGTTGAAAATAAAAAAATTATATGTGTTGCATCAGTTTGTACTGTATCTCATAGGAATTGCAGGGCTGTTATAGTTTGTTTCCATTCTCTTCTTAATCAGGACCCTGGTCAAACAAACATGTTCTCTCCCATCTCCAAGGGAGGGACAGCTTTGAAGCTGTAGTGGAAAACTATTTTTCAGCCAGTTCCACTGTTTAGCTTCAAACACACGGGCAGGCACAGTTCCTTTTCCTCCATATATCCATTTCTATCTGTAATTGATCACCACATATCAGACCTTAAAGACAACACCATTCCAATGTGGAATACTGCCTGTCACACACTCAGAAGAAGAAAGCATTTCAGACAGGTTTGTTTTTTGGGGGGTTGGTTTTGGTTTCAGGTGCTTTTTTAACATGGTGATTGTTTAAAAGCTGCCAAGAAGTTAAGAATGTTGAAAGTAGTCAAAATGGAGGCCACAAAAGTATATTATAGATAGATGTAAGGTCCTTTTACCTACCCCAGGGTAGAGATCTGACCTGAGAATTGCAGCTGTAATATCGTCCCTGTTGTCTCGTGTTTACTGCTACCTTGATAAAGCAGAGAATCAGTACCTAATCTTCTATAATTTAACTAAATTGTCTAAAATTCTCTTTGAAAATAAGCTTGTTTTCTCATATATTACAGATTTGGTTAACATTTATGAGATGTTTTAACTACCCTGTCAAAGACAATACAATCAAGCTAACAGCTGTCTGGTTCACTCTGTCGTTTGGGTAAGACTGATGTAGATTCTTGGATAATTTTTAATAGTCAGCCTGTTTATGTAAAAAAAATTGTGATGCTCCCCTCAGGCTGCATACAAATCTGCTTTGTTGCTCTAATTTAATATTCTTTTTGACAACACTTAATCAATAACCTTTTAAACGGAACATTATATTTTGGAGTTACTCCATGTTTAGCTATTCAACTTGCCACTTTAACGAATTGTGCCTTCCAAAGGTTTAGAATCTTTTGGTGGTCAGTACCCCTTAACTAACCAAAAACTGAGGAACCCCAAATCACTTTTGAAAATGTAGAGCCAGAATACAACCTGCTTGAATAAAATTAGTTTTAACTAAAATTTAAAAAAAGGAATAAAGGGTCAAATTTTATTTGTACAGCACTTGGAAAACATAGAATTATTATTCCACAGACACCAATGACCAAACCATGATCCTCATTATGGTAATGTCCATGACTGGGGTCCTGAAGTATTTAATCTTAATTATGGCAGGCAGGGTTCTTTGAGTGATATCTTTTATTAGACCAACTGAGTAGCTGGGGAAAAATGTTTTAGGCAAGCTTTCAGATGCAGTCACCTTTCTTCAGGCATAGGGAGTCTCTGCTGGTCAAAGACTCCAAGGAACGAGAGAAGCTAAAAGTGTCAAAGGATGTCACAACAAACACCTCCATAACAACCTCTCCCTCTCAGAAAGAAGGGCCATAGAATCTCTAAGATCCAACCACCAAATAGTAATAAAAGCAGCAGATAAAGAAGGAGCTATAGTTATCCTTAACCGTGAAGACTACACAAAAGAAGCCAACAAACAACTCTCCAACGCTACCTACTACAAAAAACTAGAGGAAGATCCCACTCCCCTTTTTTCCTCAAAACTTAAAACCATCATCAGATCATTTCCATCAGAACTACAAGAAAAACTTCAGACCCTGATCCCTCCACTACCCAATCCAGGGACTTTTTACCTGCTCCCTAAAATCCACAAACAAGGAAACCCTGGCTGACTTATCATTTCTAACCATGAAACTCTAACAGAAAAAATATCACGTTTCATCTAATCCATCTTAAAACTGCTCGTCACTCAAAGACCGAGTTTCATCCCAGACACAACAGACTTCCTGCGAAAACTCAAAAACATAAACCACCTTCCCAGCAATACCCTCCTAGCCACCATGGATGTCCCTAGCTTATACACCAACATCCCACAACAGGATGGCATACAAGCCTGCCTCACATAGCTACAAGAACAAGACTACAACTCAGAGTACAGACCCCAGGATATCACTGAACTCATACTTCATCCTCACACACAGCAACTTCAGTTCCAACAACCAACACTTCCTCCAGACCATGAGCACAGCCATGGGCATCAAAATGGCCCCACAATATGCCATCCTTTTTATGGCTCACCTAGAACAGAACTTCCTCAAGAACTACACCATCAAACCCTTACTATACCTGTGATACATAGATGACATCTTCATCATTTGGACTTGAACCCTGCAGTCTCTAATTGATTTCCACCAAAAATCCAACAATCATCACCTCTCCATCAGATTATCACTTGAATACTCTAACACCAGCATTTCCTTTTTGGACGCCATGATCAATATCCAACGTTGTGTGTAGACAAAACAAGGTGTGTGTGTGTGCATGACACTTTAAAGTGGGCTAAATGCTTTTGCACTGCTTTAATGGTGTCAGTGTTTACACGCCTCAGTGGTGTATTGCGCATTAATTCCAGCCGCTGTAGGAAATGGAGTGGCATAATGCACCTTAAATACTTGGGGCGTAGCAAACTAAACCTCATAAATCTAGTGGATACAAAAAATCATAGACTCAATATAGACATTGGATTTATGATGCATTACAACCTGCCTGCCATCTGATTCATCAGGTACATGCCTAACCTGACCTCTTACTTTCTTTTTTCCCCCCACCTTTTCTCTCCTCCTCCCCTACTTTTCTGCCTTTTGTCTTCCTGATTTCCAACCATTTCCTTTTTCTTTGAGAGCCTCTCTTTTTTACCTTGTGCTATTACTATTATCACTGTAGTGTTTCCCTTTGGCCTTTTTCCCCCCTGCCTGCTTCCCCCTCCCTTACCTGTTTTACCTTTTGTCTTTCTAATTTCTACCTATTTACATTTTCACTGACATCCTGTTACACATTTAGCTTCTCTCATTCCTTGGAGTCTCAGGCCAGTAGAGACTCCCTATGCCTGAAGAAGGGTGACTGCATCCGAAAGCTTGCCTAAAACTTTTTTCCCAGCTACTCAGTTGGTCTAATAAAAGATATCACTCAAAGAACCTTGCCTGCCTATGTCCTTAGACCAACATGGCAACAACCAAAAATCCAGTAATCTTAATAATGATGTTCACTTTAATGAAAAGAGCTTGTGAAAGATTCTTCCAGCCACATAAGTTCTATCTTGGGACTGCATAGTGTGCGCTGCTAACAGAGTAAACGTACAGAGGGCTGCGTCTCCCTATAATCCCAAATTGGTGTTTCTGCCAGTCCTGCAATGATAATGATTATACTGTGAATCATAAAAGGAAAGATCACTGATCCCACAGGTCCAGTGCTCCTGTTGCCCATGCAAGCACAACACCTAACCCAGCAGCAGTAAAGGGGTCATTGAATCCAGGGGTGGGTCCCCATGTGCAGGAGCATCTGGTTTGTGGTGCCATGAACTGCACATAGGGAAGGTAAAAACGTGTGCCATGCTGCAAATTTGCATTGCAGTGACAAAATTTGCTACCAGGAAATTCCAGTAGCAAAAAAAACTAGGAGGAAAAATGTGGCACAGAGCATGTGTCAGTAGCATGTGCTGGAACGAACAGAGGGGTGGCCATCCAGACCAACGCTGTGGCTGCTGGCCAGGCTCCATGCTGCTGGATCTGTGCCCCTGCTACACCAAGGCACCAGGTAATGCTGCTGGGGCCAGCACAGATGCTGACCCTAACCTGCCCTACTCCTACCCAGGACAATTTGCCGCATGCCAAAGCACACTTGCAGGAGTGGGCAATGGGGCACAAAGCAGCAGCACACTATTTTGTGCCTTTACAAGTACATGTCCCTCCACATGGAGACCCCCTCCAGGAGTTCTGGTCCCAGGTTGCGAAATGGATTCTCCCTCACATCTCTTATACTGTTTATCATTGTAAAACTCTATTATTCTGCCTTTAGCCAACTAAAATAAATTTCCTCCTAAAATCATTCTGATGTTTAAAAAAATCTAAGCTTCCTACTTTAAAAGTGCTTGTGTAAAATCCAGTCATTTGCTCAAGATATTTCAATGGTACCAGTTGGCTCCTTGGTCTGATACACAGTTCTGAACTAAAGGTAAACTCCATGGTTGAATATTTTTCTCCTTTTCACAGCTACTATGGCCTATCTGTTTGGTTTCCCGATGTCATTAAACATCTGCAGTCAGAAAAATATGCATCTGAAGTGCATCGTTTTTATGGGAAGAAATATATTGATACCAAGTTCAATTTCACATTGGAAAATCAGATCCACATTGATGGAGAGTTTACCAATGACAGGTCTAGAAAAAAACTTTCATATCCTGTTTTGGTTAAGAAAATATTGCTAATTTAACTTAAGTTTTATGGTTATGTGTTAATAAACTAACACTTTTCAATATTAATATTTAATAGTCTGAGGAGGGGGCACATTGGGAGATGGGTTCTACTCTTATTTCCTTAGGGCTTGATTTTCAAAGACATTTGCCATATTCTGGTAAATTGGACTGTATAGGGGGGAAAGGGTCTGTATAGGTGAATGAGTTCCTTTCCCTTTGTTTCCCTGAGGAAGCAAACCAAGGAATATGCATAATTTTTGCTTCATTTCACAGAGAGACTGATTTTTCAGGCCTAATGCTTGGAAGGAGGCTTATTTTACTTCCTGCACTGAGAGAAAGGGTAGTTTGTTCAGTGTCCTTCTGCTTCCTGCTTTTTCCTTTGTACTCATTTAAGACCTCTTCTGACAAAATGCTGAGCTTCAGGAGCATAGACTGCCTCAGAGGATCAGCTCTTAACACAGAAAAGGATGCAGTTGAAAAGCTAAAAGCAGGAGGAAATCAATAGAACTACTGTAAAAGGAAAAAGAAAAAACATTTCTGTCCTTTTGATTTATTTATTTATTTAGTAATTGAGTCCATAAGTCTTAAGCCACTAGCTAGAATTTTACTGACTTATGTAAAGGATAATAAAATAGAGTTATATTCAGTGGCTGTTAGTAGTATAGCTACAAATAAAACATATTAAGGTTCTAAGCTTGGTCATGCCTGGTTGGCCTTGTTGTCATTGCTTATGTAATAAAAATATATATAAGTTAATAACAGTAATTGTTTTGGTAACATAAGAAGGCTTCCTTTGTAATAAGAATTTGAACTAGTTAAAGTTTTGTGTAGTACAGAGAAGTTCAAAATTGCAGGAAAAACCAGCCTGTCTTATTTTTAAGCTTGCTTCTGCCTTAAATTCGATTCCATTAAGAAGATGAATAGTCCCTTCAAAACGTGGAACCATTTATTCTCACTCAATACATCTCAGTCACAGTGCATTCTGCCAGTCTGATGTAGATCACTTCATAAAAATGTGTGTAAAAACATTGAAGCTCCCAAGTCTATCTAGAATCTATGAAATATGCAAGCTTTGTGAAGTTTGAAGGCTGATGAGCTTATGCTCCTGGAGGGATCAAACAATTTCCTCTCTTTTCAACTCTTCTGGGTTTTTTCCCATAAGAAGGTTTACTGTATATAGTTTTTCTTTTCTCCTTGCTCACTCAGCAATTCTAATTTAAAAATGTAACAAAAAATAGTCAGCTTTCTAACCAGCACTGTCTGCTTGGATTTGATTTCCAAGAACCTAGAGCATTACTGATGCAGTGTTTGGGTTTTTTTGGTGGTGGGGGAATCTGGGAGAGGTCATCATCAGTCTAGTTCCTCTATTCTCTTTGTTCCGTTTTAGTTTAGGAAACTTTAAGTAGGCAAGCGGGATGAGGTTGTGTGAAATGATAATGGATGGCCACTGACCTCCAGTCTGAAATTAGTCACAAAGTAGAAAAGATACAGTAGCTAACCATTTAATAGGCTGAAGGCTTCATTTGCCTGTCTGATACTAGCAGAGAATTCATTAGCTAATAATTTTACCTGTGACAATTGGAATAAAACATTGTACTTCCTTTCCTGATAAAAAGTGATTTTAATCATTTTATCTGTGAGAGCTTAATACTTGCTATATTTTTTTTATCAGCCATAGAGTAAACTTGTAATTCTACTCCCAATTCCATCTAAAGTAGAATGCTTTTTGAGTTTAAGTATGAAGCCATTCTGGTGTAAGTCATGGGAAATTTGTTCAGGTAGTATAGCAGAAAGTGTTAGACCAATCATGGTGAAATAAGCTGTATTGGCAAAACCCCAGTTTTGCTAACATAACTGAATCTGCATTAGGGCTTTATGTCAAAACAGCTATGTCAGTCATAGATAATATGTTATTGCACTTCTGGCTGGCAAAGAATTCTGTTGTACATATGGCCTACAAATGTTAAACATAATTATTCTTGGGAGAGAATACTATTTAATAGACAATGGTACCCAAAAGCCTATATTAATTAAATGACATTCACTAAGGAGTGGGAAGAACATAAAAAGAACCGTTAAGTAGAAAGATGCAATTTTAGAACTGTATGAAGAAAAATACTTGTGTATAATTACTGGGCATACTAATTGCTGTTGCCAGGTCATTGTCTAACTGGATGATGATGGTGATTATATCAGTCCAATGCTATGCTCACATTAAAAATGTTGGCAAAAGATGTTCCGAACATGTAGGCCCAAATGCTTTTGAGCCTAACTCTGAAGAGAGGGTCAAAAGCATTCAGCTGCAGAAGTAAAGGTTCTTTAAAAATCTATTGGAATCTCCATTGTTTGTTTGTTCCAAGAGACCAGATTTCTGGAGACTAGCTCAAAATTTACAAAAACTGCGAGATTCAATTTAAATCTGCTTTAACTAGTCTATTATACTAGTGTTGATCCTGTCATCTTATTAATTAGTAACTAAAGATGATAAAGAAATTACATCCTTTTGTATGTTGAGGAGCTGAGTGGAGATGATATTTTGGGAAATCAACATATTGAAAAATGATGGCATAGCATCAGCTAATCAGCTTCTGACACTGCCTTATCCTTCCAGTAAGGATGGGTGGGGAGTGTGAAGGGCATCAATGTAAGTCCACACAGCTGAATGTGTTGGGTCTCTTTATTCATTATACATGAAGACAGACTAATGGAAATTATTTGTATTGGACAGGTTTACTACAATGACATTTAAATCAGTAACCTTTCAAAATTTCCATTTTGAAAACTGCACATTTGAAGATGTTACTTCAATAAACACGTACTTCAGGAACTGCACTTTTATGTATACCAAGTTCTACAACACAGGTATGCTAAACAAAGAAATCATTATCACTGTCAAATTATATCATCTCATTTCATTTTTTGGTCTCAATACATCAATCTTATTTCTGATAGGCCTTGCCTTTTATAATGTTATATAAGATAAAATAATGGAGCACACCCTTTTTAAAAATGATCACATGCTTACTATCAGTTCAGATAGTGAGCATCTCTTTTGGTTGCAGTAAACAACTTTGTTTCTTTTGGCTGAATGAAAGCTTTATAAATATACATGCCAGAGGTGACTAGCTTCTGTTGGGTGACATACAATGCACTACCATGTTTGAGGGGAGGGAATCTAAGTTCAGAACACATACTTACTTTTTCCTTCTCTCTCCCTGCCTTCCCATCCTCAAGCAGCACCCAAACCAGTACATGCTGGGAATGCTCCAGAGGCTAGGCTTTGGTCTTATTTTCACAGGGGTAAATCCAAAGTAACACCATTTAGTTCAGTTGAATTTAGGGAAAATGCAGTCATAATCTGCCTCAATGGGCTTAACCACTAGCAGCTCTTTTCTGTAGCAGCTCCTATAACCATTACAAGAGGAAATTAGTGGTTTTTCACTAGGATTAGCATCCAACTGGCTTTGCTAGAGATAAGGTCTTCCTGACAGAACAAGGAGCAATGGTCTTAAGTTGCAGCAAGGGAAGTTTAGGTTAGATATTAGGAAAAACTTTCTCACTAGGAGGGTCATAAAGCACTGGAACAGATAACCCAGAGAAGTTATGGACTCTTCATCTTTGGTGGTTTTTAAGACCCAGCTAGACAAAGCTTTGGTTGGGATGATATAGTTGGAGGTAGTCCTGCTTTGAGGAGCGGGTTGGACTAGATGATCTCCTGAGGTCCCTTCCAACCCTAATTTTCTATGATTCTATGGCTCAATACCCTATGGCTGATAGGAGCAAGAGAAACAAGTGAAGGAAAATGTATGGAATGTTGGTCAGGAGAGAACTTTGGAGGACACTAGGGGGCTAACAAATTATCTGCACTTAATAATCTATAGGGATCTGGGTTTTCCGTTTCCCATGGAAAAATGGATATTTTCCCTTTTACCTGAGAAAAATGTGGATTTCTCATTTTAACAGAAATATGCAGATTTTCCACATGTACAAAGAGCTCTCTGCAGTCTGGCAGAGTTGCAGCCTGCAAGGGGCTGGGGGGAGTAGAAGGAGGGCAGTCAGGCAGGGGGCTCCATGTGCACACATAAATATTAGGGGTGTGCGAAGCAGGCCCTATTTGATTCAGATTTGGATTCAGCCCAAATCAGGGACATTGATTCGATTCATTAATTCAGATCACTGTTCCTGATTCAATTTGGCCGAATCTGAAGATTTGATGCTGATTTAGAGAATCAGCAATTCAGACATAGATACAGCTTTAAATGTTTTTTCTACATACCTTGAGGTACCAGAGTGGCTCATGAACGCTGCGATGCTGGGGCGCATGGAGTGTCCCACAGGAGTGTGGGGGAGCCCTCCATGTGCTTGGTGGCAAAGTTGAAAGTGGACCAGAAGTACTTCCGGTCCACTTCCAGGTCCACTGGGGAGCATGCGGGGGAGGGCTGCCCCTCCCAACCACTTCCCCCGGCTCAGCAATCAGTTGCAGGGGGAGCCCAGGTGCTCCCCCCAGACCCAGGAGGCACCAGTCCCTGAGCCAGAGGGAGCATGGGGGGATCCCCTGCACAGTCCTCGGTGGATGCGGGGACCAGTACTTCTGGTCCACTTCCGGGTCTGCTGCTGAGTGCACTGGGGAGCCCCCCGCACTCCTGTGGGACACACCATCTGCCCAAGCATTGCAGTGTTGACGAGCCACTTGCTACCTAGAGATATGCAGAAAAAACATTTAAAGCTGTGTCTATGTCCAAATCACCAAATCTTTCCAAATCACTCTGAATTGATTTGGAGGGTTCTGATTTGATTCAGAGAGATTCAAGGATCTCCTGATTCAATTCGGATTTGGAGATTCGGCCACCGAATCAGGCCAAATCTCCACCAAATCGAATCAGGGACTGAAGCTTCACACAGCCCCAGTAAACATGGCCATCAGGCAGCCTAGAGAGCATCTCCTGCAGGTAAGTCTTGGGGGGAGGGGATTGAGGCCCCCATAGGGAGGGAGGGAGTTGGGCAGGGCCATGGCTGGGGCTGAGGCTGCTGTCTAGCTGGGGCAGTGCATGGGGGTTGGGGCCTGAGACCAGAATGCACTGCTGCAGGGCCACGGCAAGGAGTAGGATGGGTCTGCAGGGGGCGGGATGGAGGCTGGCTCCCTGCTGCTCCACACACTCTGGCAAGAAGCAGAGGGGACATGTGCCCCTGAGAACTGTGTGCGGGGTGGGGTTAGATGCAGGCTGCCCACTGAAGGCTTGGCTCCCTGCCCAGCTGCCCTCCTCCAGGGCATCCACAGCCCAGCGGGTAGGACCTAGCATGGCAGGGTAGAGCAGTGGTGGGCAGGGAAGCTCCTTGCTGCTGCAATCCCTGTCCTGCTACGGTGAAATGCCCCCTGCCCATTTGTCAGCAGCAAGGGGTTATGGCATAGAGTTGTGCTCCTCACTGCTGCCGGGTGGGCAAGGGGTGCTTTGCCAGGGTAGTGCAGAGCTTGCAGCAGTAAGGAGCAAGGAGCTTCCCCACCCTGCCCAGCTCTGCCCTGCTGTGCCAGGTCCCACTTGGGCCACAGAGGCCCCAAGGGGATGACAGCAAAGTGTGGAGCCCAAGCCCGCAACAGGCAGCCTGCACCTGCCCCACCATGGGCTCTGCCCCAGCCATGCTGCCCATGGGGATGGGGGAGCCAGGTTCCGCGCTCTCCTCCAGGAGCTGCCATCTCCTGTGGGAGGCAGCTGGGAGTTGGGCGCTGCTGCTGGGGGCTGCAGACCCGGGTCCATGGCCCCATAGCCCTGGCAGCTGGGGGCCCCCTCTGGCAGGGCTGGGGGGCAGGGGGGCTGTGGGTGGTGGGCAAGGGGCACCAGAAGGACCAGGGGGCTGTGGGTGGGGAGTGAGGGGCACTGACAGGGGTGGGGGGGCTGTGGGTAGGGAGTGATGGGCACCAGCATAGGGCCAGAGGGCTGTTGTTGGGGAGTGAGGGGCACCAGCAGGGTGGGGGCCTCTGGCTGGGAAGTGAGGGGTCTGGATCCGTGTCCTGGTGAGTGAAGGGGGCAGGGGGAGCTCTGATTTTCCATGATAAAAAAACCCAAATCAAACACCAAAATGTATAGGTATTTAGAATGTATTTTATTATAATGACTGAGGCACTGGTAGGTTTCCAAATTGCTTTTAAAATGTAAATATATCAATACAACATTGATTCAACTGATACCTGTAGACATAGTGGTGTTTCATTTTAATTGCAGATTTTGGAGTTCTTAATCAGAGAATTTGCAAGTTTTTTATCACAGAAAACCAGGATCCCTGGTAATCTGTCCACTTCCTGGTTCAAAACCTAGCAAATGAAAATGCAGCTCCATCATTGTATTGGTTTACCCTGGCCTCGAATGGTAGCTCTTGAAATAAATGGCAATGGGGGTGGACCGTAAACTGGAGCAGACACTAGTGCTCTGGGTTCTTTTTAGTTCCATTAAAAAAGAAAAAATAATACTTAGGCTGAGTCTGCAGAGCTTCCAATTAGCAAAACCTTGTTTTATTTCCATTCAGATTCCAGAGCAGACACACTCAGAATTCTAAACTGCTACTTTTGCAGAGTAAAACTGCCCAATAAATGTTTTGCTTCCAAAATAAAATATCTTGCCTGGGTTTTCAATTTGCTATCACCACAACCCCCCCACAACATGATTGGCAGTCTCTACTCAAGTGAGACCCAGGTCTGGAATAACAGGTCTGTTCCTGAGCTAGACTGAGAGACATGGATGATGCTAAGCAGTAGAAGCTTGTAATTTGTCCATCTGTCCATCTACAGTATCCATGATACCAGGCCCCAGTCCAGTCCAGTACATATGAAACTTGAAGCCCATTGTTATGTGGCATGTTGCATGAAGGCCTCTTTTCCTTATTTTCAGAGCTCTGCATTTACCACAAGGGTGTGTGTGTGTGTGTGTGTGTGTGTGTGTGTGTGTGTGTGTGTGTGTGTGTGTGTGTGTGTGTGTGTGTGTGTGTGTGTAAAAGAAAAAGAAAAAGAAAAACGTAACTGGCACTAACTTGCCCTCACCATTATATACAAAGCAAACCAGTATCAATGCTCCTATTTTTCATGGAGGTTGTCTAAGATTGTAATGTTTTATGTCACATACTTGTCATGGTATGAGTTAGCTGAGACTGTATTAGCTGTTGTTCTCCTTGTTTCCACAGATTTTGAGGAATATAAATTTATTGACAGTAAATTTGTGAACTGTTCATTTGATCGCAACAATACGGGATGTCAGATTGCCTTTGATGATGACTACAGTGCCTATTGGATTTACTTTGTTAATTTCCTGGGAACTTTGGCAGTGTTACCAGGGAACATTGTGTCTGCTCTTCTCATGGACAGAATTGGGCGTTTAACAATGCTAGGTATGGGATGTGCATTAAAATGGGGAGGAAAAGAAATAGAACAAACCGAAAGCAATGTAGACAAAAAAAGTTTTCTCTTTGAGGCTTTGCAATTTACAAAGGTAAGAAGAAATCCATGACATGGGTATTTCATTAATATATACTTCGAGGGGCCTTTTACAAATCCAGACATTGGAATGTGTCAGAATGAAAATGAGGTAAGTATTTAATTATTCAGCACTTGCACTGGATTTTCAAAAATGATTGCCATTGGCCTCTCCCCACCCCCATTAGGAGGAAATGGAACTGTGCTCAAGTGGCTGGCGTAGCATCCCTGGCAGACATTAGCAAATGCTATTTATAGCAGGCCATAAGCTCATTTCCATTTGCAAACTACAGGGGAGATTGAAAATTGGGTATCTCCTATGAACCATCTCTGATGACCAATTTTATGTTCATTTACTTAAATAGCTACATACTTTATCATGTTCATTTTCGATGAGTAATGCCATATATATAGTCCTGCTTAATCAGCCTTGTTCAGTAATAGAGCATATAAATTAGTGTTGTGTAATGACTAGCAAAGTGGACCATAGTGCTGCCAAAAAAAGTTGGTTCCATTTTAGAGTGTAAGCTATTTAGTCTTCTTGGTGTGTAAATGCCATTGCTATGCAAAACAAGCAAGGCTGGCACTTTAAAAACATTAACCTGTTTTGTTGTTTTTTTGTATCTGCCCTACATACAGGTGGATCTATGGTTCTCTCTGGAATTAGCTGTTTTTTCCTTTGGTTTGGTACCAGTGAATCTATGATGATAGGTATGTTGTGTCTCTACAATGGTCTCACCATCTCAGCATGGAACTCCCTGGATGTCATTACTGTGGAACTGTATCCTACAGACAGAAGGTACATCCAAATGTATCTGTACTAGTGTTGTTGTCTCCAAAAATGTATGTTCAAATGCTGCACTCATTCAAACCACTGTTCATCAATAGTAATTCTGCTGACTTTAGTGAACTGATTCTGGATTTACCCTAGTATAACTAAGGTCAGAATTTGATCCAAAATATTAAAACAAGTGTATTTGTTTTTGAGGTTGAAATAATGTGGATGCTGTAATAGAATCACTGACTCTGGGATTTGATAGCATCTTTTGGAAAGGTTAATGCATACTGATGTATGCACAAGCTGTTTAATCAGTCCTGGGAGGATTTGTACACAAGGTCAGCAGGTGTTTATATGATCTCTTCATTAATCAGGTACAAAGAAGTCTCCCTAGCACTGCTCCTCACCTTTCCATGATCTTGAAGAAAGTCCCACAGTACTTGATTCCTGCAAGCATTGCTGTTAAAAGATATTTCTCATTTAGCTCTGGGATATGGAGCAATATAGACCATGTATCTTATGTAAATGAAGAGACGAGAAGGACAAGAACTTAATGTATTGTAATTTAGTAAACTCAAAATTAAGGTAAAAAAACCCATAAGGACATTTTTTCTAACATCACATTGCTAGACTTCACATAATGGGGGCGTCAGAAGTTTCAAATACAAAAAATAAAAATACCCAGAAACTTATAAGTAACTGATTCTATACTTGTTCTTCCAAGATTTGGAGGATGACTATGCACCTAGGTATTTGGCTGGCAGTTTTACTATTCATTAGGAGAAAAAAGATTATATATCATTCACTTTTTTTCTTTTCTTGAGCAAAAAAAATCTTTAAAACTACCAATATTTTCTTTTTTTTCCACGGTTCATCTCCTTTGTGGTGGCTCTCTCAAGATAACTATACTGTACTGTTTATGAATCCAGAGCACTCTATTTTTATACTACTGTGTTTTTATTATACCTCATGGATGTGCTTTACTGGTAATAGTTACCCCACCAGCCAAGTTTTATGGTATAATTACAATAAACCTTCTTTTACAGATAGCTATTTTCTTGACATTTCTGAATGTAATAGGGGTAAATATTTTATTAAAGCCAAATAGTGAAAAATAACTATGGTAAAACTCATTAATTTTAGTGGAAGAAAAAAACCATCATTCTTGTTAGTAGTAATAAAAAGAAACAGAACTGCACTGGTAATTCTTCCATCCCACTTCTTTTAAATTTTAGCATAACTAGTAGGGTGTTTACATTGCGTTTATATTGTAATACTTGCTTTATAGTAGTTTCTGCTCATACCATACCTATGGAAAAGGGTTTCCTAGTTTTCCCATTACAGTAATTTACACACATGCACATACGTGCTGATAGACTAATAGCTGCCTAGAATTCCACCACAAAAGTATACTTTCAGATGAAATTTCTCAACAAGGGCTCAATCCAAGAAAAAAATCGTTTTATAGTCTACATATAAAAAGGCTGGTGGGTAGAAATTGCATTTATAAAGCTATTGCTGATGTATGCTACTGAGCAGATACTCACAAGAATGCCTTTGTCAGCCCTACCTATTGATATCAGTAGCATCTGTTTGCTGGCCCCTGGCAAACATGAAGTTAAAGTCACAGTGGGATCTGAGGCATGATCCCCATAATCGCGCTTCCTGCAATGACACACATCCATGGCAGGAGGCGTGATAGTGGGACTGAGCATTACATCCCATCACGCCGTATTGCCAGTGTTGGGGGAACCTGGGATCCTGATCCCGGGTTCCCCTGCACCAGCAAGTAGCAAGATCCCACAGCAGGGAGTCCCAGCAGTTGATCTGCAGCTCCCAGATGTGGGGGCTCATGGTGTACCTCTTCAGCTGATCATGGTGTACCAGATCAGATGACTGGGCTCTCAGCCACAGGAGCATGGTGGAACCCTTTGTCTCCAGCTGAAGCCCTGTGGCTGGGAGTCCCAATCTGCCATTGTTCCCAGCCAAGAGGCATATTGGAGTCAAAGACTCTGATGTATCCCTGTGGCTGGGAGTGGCAGCTTACTGCAGCTCCCAGCCTTGAGGGCCCATTGGAGCCCTTGATTCCAATGCGGCCCCTGTGGCTAGTAGCAGCAGTCACTGATAGGCACTCCAAGCACTTTATTTAAGACCATATTGGCTCTGTAACAATCGGGTAGACCACATACATTTTTAAAAGAATCAGTGTACATGCTATACAGTGACACATTCCATTTTTCTTCTTCACGATGGGACTAGAGGTAAGGTTTTGTGGTGCACTAACTGTAGTTACAAATTTCAACATGTTGGGATTTCTTTGAAGTTTATTCATAATTGTGAATTTACAGCATTTTCTAGTGCGTGGGTTCAGGATAATTTATAACATCCTTATAATGCAGTGCAGTGTAAACTATGGATAAGTACTCTTAACCTTGCCTTCATCTTCCCACAATCTTTGTCATAGATACATTGTAAAATCTTATCAGATTTGTTTGGCTGCAAAAACAAATGAGACTGTCAGGAATTTGAAGTAGGAGATATGACTGTATCAAGAAGTTTTCAGATATATTAAAAAATCTAATTAGCAAACTGAAGTTTCTGTTCTAGATGATAAACGGCAGTAGCTCTAACAGTACTGTGTTCCTCTTTACTGCCTTAAACACAGACTTTGAAATACAGCAGTGATGTTTAGCTGTAGAATAGTCTTCATTAATCCAATTTATAACAATGTAAAAAAGGAAATCAATAAATGTAACTTTTTGAGTGTCAGCTTTAAAGCCCTGCACTATTCTGGGCTGTTGTTCAGCCAGAAGATGGGGTCTAAAAAGCTGTTGGTTAGTCTCAATCTATGTTAAGATCTGGCCCAAGGCATTCTACATTTGAAGCCTTTTTTCTTCCACTCTTCTTAGAAATATAGTTACTTGAACTCTCAAGCGCTTCCCAGCTCAAGCAAAAAGAAAAGTACTGCCTCCAGATTTTCTATTCAATCTGGAAAATCTTCCTTGATCTGTTGAAATCTTGGGCAAAATTCAAAGTGGCTCTTTGGGTGCCTAAATTGGACTTGGCAAGAGCGTAGGCACCTCGGTTCCAAAGACCTTGTGCGACCTTGTGCCAGCTGCCACAAAACTCATTATGCACTTGAGTTCATTAGGCACTGCTATATTGGATGGCATAGTTCCCTAGGTATCTACAACATGGCTACTGCATGTGCTCAGAAATGATTTGGGTAAACCACTGAGGTGCATCATGGCACCTAACAACCAAATCACAATTGAGTTTAGGCAGATTGTACATGGGAGGCACTTAAATTCTACCTATGTCCCTAAAGAGGCAACACTGATAGAAAAGGAAATACAGTGTTTAACTTATACTGACAGCACTGAATTCAGCTCAGCAGTAGAGCCTGATCAACAGCCACCCTCCTCCCAGGAGAACAGCCACCCTCAACAGCCACCCTCTTCCCAGGAGAACAGCCACCCTCAACAGCCACCTTCTTCCCAGGAGAATGCCCTAACTATAAAATAGATGTAGCGGGGGTACTCTCCACTTCTTTGTTCAGCCTTCCTGTTCATCTGCATTATGGTGGTCCATATATATGTTTCTGTATTATTGTTACAAAAGAACTCCTGCCTCATTCAGGCATTGGATACTGCATTCAGTATATTTCTTTATTACCTTCATCATGAAGTGTGAGACTTCTGCATTATTTGCTGTACACCACCCCAATCCTGCACTAAGTACAGAATTGTTACAGAAATTTCTACCAAGCTTTTCTTCAGTGCTGTTAATATGGTTTCATATTTCTTCACAAACATCATTTAAACATCTTTACAGCACATGGGGAACTAAAGCACAGAGATTAAACTAATACTGTCAAGCGTCCACCAATTTTAGACACCAAATTTGAGGATCTACTTTTTCAGAGCAGTTAACATTTAAAGCAGTTTATGTGTTCAAAGTGAACTTTGGTTGCAGTTTTGACTTCTCAGCACTTCTAAAAATCTGAACTTGGACACCCAGAAAACAAGGAACATGCAAAAACAGACCAAGTGTGAAAAACTGATCTAAGTGACTCAACCAGTATCATATAGATAGAAGCTTGATGACTGAATCGAGGATAATATGAGCCATAAAACCATTCCCTCTCCGTTTCTCAGCCTCATTCACAACTTCTTCAACAAGTGAGACAAAGGTCCATCATACCCCCATCTTCTTCACAACCCAGTGCTGATTCTTCCCCAAAGTACAATGCATTCACAGTCATATAAGGAAAAATGGCATGTAATAAGGTAATTAAAGATTGCTTCAAAATGGACATACATTGGAATAAGAACTAGTCATTTCTTTGTGCTTCCTTCAGATTAAATCAGGGAGCCCAACTACTAACTGCACTATGGCTACCAGACATCTAGATTTTGGTCTTGGCCTAACAATCTAGAATGCAAGGTGTGCTATAAAATAAAATTGGTATACCCTGCTTTTTTCAAATACATTTGGGAAAAAAGTGCAAAGAGTTTGGTCATAAATGAAAAATGACAGATTCCTACTGCTCAGTCAGAACTTAGTGAGTCCTGGGAACTCCCCAAGAATCTTACACATTATCCATAGGATATTTTAAGCCCTATTTTTTATTGTTGTGGCTGTCAGAAGAGAAATTTCCTATTCCTCTTAGTCATAACTTTGCAACTATCAATTCACAATAAACTTCCTGACATTTATTTTCAACTACCATCCTGTGGATATGGTTCGCCTGTACTCTGCTAAGACTCAGTTTGGCCTTTTTTATTACACAGGTTTCTCTCCTCCTCCCTCTCTTTGCCAGTGGTGGATCAGCCCTCAAAGTAGGTAGATTATTTCCTCATGGGGTCAAACGAAAATAATTAACTCCTTAACTACTAAGATTATGATTCCTTAGAAAATCATACTAAAGTCTGCTCAGTAGTGCAAAAGTATTCCACATCTACCACTAGAGTATCAGTGGCCTTACAAAATTATCAAACTACGTGACTGATCTAAATGCATAGTAGACTTTTCTCCTCTTCCCTCATTCATAGCAGTTAGAATTACTTCAAATGGTTCTTTTACCCCTTTTAACCTTCCAGTTATATTATTGTATTTGTACTCTCCTCTGTTCTCTCTCCCCCACCCCCCCCAGCAAAACAGGCAACTGTCATTTTTCAATATATTTACCTGGATAAAGCCCTCTAAAGTAAAGCAGGCTAAGACCTGGGATTTCTAGTTCTCAGGGAAAAAATTCTCCTCCAGATTTTATTAGGTGCAATGAAAACCAAGGAGTGAAACCAAAATTTTTCAAAATTTCCAGGAAACTTAAAGGGTGCAGACAGAAGTGCAGCTCCCAGCTGTAACTCAGAACAATTTCTGCAAAGTGTTCTTCTGAGTTACAGTGTTACCCCAGACCAAACAGAAGTTCAGTGTTGGTTCCAGGGGGGAGGGGAATCCAGCTGCGGGCTGGGAGCCTGCAGCCAGGTTCCCATAGCAATGCCCAGGGCTCTCTGCTAGTGCTTGCTGTTTTCAGAATGGGAGGGGGGAAAGGCAGCAGAAGGAGCTCATTCTTGGGGCTCCCCAGATGTTGCTGAAGGGTGGGGTGGGTAAATTGGACTCTCCCACCTCAGGTGTATTGGGGGCTCCAGTACACCTGCCCCACACTCCAGGTGGGGGAGCTAAAAAAACTAAGACTGAACTCCCTACGCTCCCTTTCTCCCCTCCCATTCTGAAAACAGCGACAGGCTGGGAGCTCCACAGACACAAGTTAGAAAAGATGTACATTTTGAAATGTCTTTACCTGATACCTCATGCAATGAGGGATTGATTTTCACCAGATTGGTGATTTTTGAAGCTGTCTGCAGCCATGCACTTGTGTTTGGTCAAAGCCAGATCAGGCGAAAATTGTCACTTCTGTCTCTACCCAAAGCTGTTCAGTGAAAGGGAAGGTCTTAATTTTTCACTGCTAATTCCAGTGAGAAATCTGAAAGAGCGTCAGTTTCACTGAACAGCTTCCAGGGGTTCCCATGATCTCCAGCTCCAAGGCACAGCCTATCAGTTGTTTTTGTCCCTGGGCAGACAATCCCAAATCTTCCAGCTGCCTAGCTTCAGGGCAGGTTCATCTGCAGATTGCTCCAATGCAGGGACTCTACACCTTCCAGCATCTGTTAACTCATGAACACACAGGATTCTTCTAAACCTTGCCCTTGATTCAGCAAAAAACCCTGTCAAATCCAAAATATTTGAGCTTAATGAACTGGAATATTTCAAGGAAACTTTGTTTCACTGGAATATTTCCAAACAGCTCAACTCTCAAGTGTTTCTATGCAGCGTTTATTTTTAGTCCACTGTTGTATGTTTTGTTTCAGATGTGATCTCAGAAGGATTCATATGTAATATAATACAGATCATTCCCATCTGTTCCCTTGAATTTGTTGTGTCCAGCAGATGATGTCACATAAATTCAGCTGAAATATTTTTTTCAAGGATTATGAAATAAAAGCACCTAAGTTTTATTAACTCATTGAATCTAACACTTAAGGTATTTGTCAGTGTATCCTTCCTCACTCCTCAGCATTAGCAAGTCAAAGTGTAAGAATATAGGATAACTTTGACTGTAGCTTCGTTTCATAGTTTCATAGCTATTAGGGTTGGAAGGGACCTATTAGATCATCGAGTCCGACCCCCTGCCCTGGGCATGAAAGAGCGCTGGTTAGATGACCCCAGCCAGGTGTCTGTCCAATCTCCTTTTGAATATCTCCAAGGAAGGGGACAGCACCACCTCCCTTGGAAGCCTATTCCATATTTTGGCAACCCACACTGTGAAGAACTTTTTCCTGATGTCCAGCCTGAATTTGCTCTCTTTAACTTGTGTCCATTCTTTCTAGTTACCCTGACTGTCGCCCTGGTAAACATTGTATCCCCCACTTCCTGCTGACTCCCCTGATGAGTTTGTAGGCAGCCACAAGATCACCTCTCAGCCTCCTCTTGTGGAGGCTAAAGAGGTTCAGGTCTCCCAATTGGTCCACATAGGGTTTTCTCTGTAGGCCTTTAACCAGATGAGTGGCCCTCCTCTGAACCCTTTCCAGGTTATCCACATCCCTCCTGAAGTGCGGTGACCAAAACTGGATGCAGTACTCCAGCTGTGGCCTCACCAATGCCACGTAGAGGGGAAGTATCACCTCCCTAGACCTGTTTGTGATGTACCTACTTATGCAAGAAAGTACAGTTAGCTTTACTTATTACCTCATCACACTGGTGACTCACGTTCATTTTGGAGTCGATTATGACTCGGAGGTCCCTTTCCGTGGTTGTGCTGCTTAGAATGGTCCCTCCCAGACTGTAGGAGTAGGAGTACTGATGATTCTTCCTCCCCAGGTGCAACACATGATACTTATACTTGTTAAACTGCATCCTATTCTGTTCTGCCCACCTCCCCAGCCTGTCCAAATCCACTTGGATTTGCTCCCTGCCCTCTAGTGTGTTTACCTCCACCCATAGTTTTGTGTCATCAGCAAACTTGGAGAGGGTGCTCATCCAAGTCACTAATGAAAATATTGAATAGTACCAGTTCCAGGACAGAGCCTTGGGGGACTCCGCTGCCTACATGTCTCCAGGTAAAAGCCTACCTGTCTACCACCACTCTCTGGGTGTGTCCCATAAGCCACTTTTCCACCCACCAGACTGTGTAATAATCTACACTACAGTTTTTTAGTTTATCTATAAGAATTGGGTGTGACACTGTGTCAAAGGCCTTTTTAAAGTCTAGGTAAACAACATCTACCTCTGTTCCCTCATCCAAGCATTTTGTGATCCAGTCGTAAAATGAAACTAGGCTGGTTCATAGATTCATAGATGTTAGGGTCGGAAGGGACCTCAATAGATCATCGAGTCCAATCCCCTGCATAAGCAGGAAAGAGTGCTGGGTCTAGATGACCCCAGCTAGATGCTTATCCAACCTCCTCTTGAAGACCCCCAGGGTAGGGGAGAGCACCACCTCCCTTGGGAGCCCGTTCCAGACCTTGGCCACTCTAACTGTGAAGAAGTTCTTCCTAATGTCCAGCCTAAATCTGCTCTCTGTTAGCTTGTGGCCATTATTTCTTGTAACCCCTGGGGGTGCCTTGGTGAATAAAACCTCACCAATTCCCTTCTGTGCCCCCGTGATGAACTTATAGGCAGCCACAAGGTCGCCTCTCAACCTTCTCTTGCAGAGGCTGAAAAGGTCCAGGTTCTCTATTCTCTCCTCGTAGGGCTTGGCCTGCAAGCCCTTAACCATACAAGTGGCCCTTCTGATTAGGCAGGATCTGCCTGCTATGAACCCATGCTGATTGCCCCTTAGCATTATTTTACCTATAGGCTAACTGGCCTATAGTTACCTGGTTCCTCCTTTCTCCCTTTCTTGAAAATAGGGACCACATTGACCCTTTTCAAATCCTCTGGGACTTGTCCTGAGCACCATGAGTGCTGAAACAGTTGTGCCAGAGGGTCCGCTATGATTCCAGCTAATTCCCTAAGTACCCTAGGGTGAAGATCATCAGGGCCTATTTACTTAAATACATTCAGCCCCTCCAGATCCCCCCTTACTAGGTCTGCATGAACCGCTGGTGGGTTGGTATCTATCCTGGGCTTGTCTAAAGTCCTAATGGGAAGCATATTCGTATTTGTGTCCAGAAACACAGATGCAAAGAATTCATTTAGAATCTCTGCTTTAGCCATCCTATCTGTTACCAGTTGTCCTTGTTCATCCTGAAGTGGTCCTAAGTTATCCTGTACTTTCTTTTTGCTGCCTATGTATTTAAAAAATGACTTTTTGTTATCCTTGACTTTTGTCACCAGCCTAAGCTTCATTTCCGCTTTGGCTCTCCTCACTGCTTCGCTGCAGGCTCAAGCCAAGCAGGAGAACTCCTCCTTGGTGACTGCCCCCTGCTTCCACAGCCTATAAGCCTCTTTTTTCCTCACCAGGCTCTCCTGGATTTCCCTGCTCAGCCAAGAGGGTTTCTTTTCTTTTTTGCCCCCCTTTATGTGGACTGGGATAGTCTTTTTTTGTCTTGAGTTCTTTATTTACACATGTGATGGTGAAATGGTCAATTCTAAGAGATTTATCAGCTCACTATATGATTTTCTATGATGGACCAGTAGCCTGATACAGAAAGGCAAATCTTTTGTTCTAATTATGGATCAAATTTTGCAGTTTTACATTGTAGGCCAATGGTGCCCCAGTTTGGAAGGGAGGGAACTTGGAAATGCTTTGGTTTTGAACATTAGTAGACTGGTCATGGTTCACTTGGGGGGAAAAACCTATTTTTCATAATACCATTCATCATGTTCATCAGGACAGTAATGACAGTGCTTTCTGTATCTTTATGTGAAAATGTAGATGGACCCTGCAGTGGGCCTGGCAAGCAGGTTGGCAAATCCCTGGCTTTTCAGCCAGAGGCCCTGGCAGTGCTGCTGGATTATAAGAGGAAACATTATTTAGGTGCTGTGGCTACAGGAAATGGAGCACTATGGCCAAATGTTATGACTTTAGTAATGTGAGCACCTGACCTCCGTGTGAGCATGCACAGCAACCAGCAAAACCACTCAGACAATCTGCATAATAATCCCTGCATTTTTAGCCTCTTTGGACTCCTGCCATTTTCCATGTAGGACTCTGACTACAGAAAGTCATTTTCCTTTGTCAACGCCACACGCCCCCTGCAGGGGCCAAAGTCCCCTCCTCCCCCCTGCAAGGCCTAGAGCCCCCCCTGCAGGGGCTACAGAGCTCCCTCACACTGCTCCAACCACCACATATGGCCCATAGCTCACCCACAGCAGCAGTGCCATCAGGGCACTCAGAGGCAGGATGGCTTGGCCCCGGCTGCCTGGCACCCAGTGCTGCCTCTACCACACTGCGTGGGTATGGCCCAGTGCAGCGCAACTTCGGGCTTCTCTGGGACACTTGGGCTATCACTTGGGGCCCTGCACCACTTGTGGGGACTGCGTGTCAGGCCAGGCTGGGTTCTGCATGCACGGAACTGACCCAGCCCGATGGCAGGCGGGGCCTGTGCACATAGGATCCAGCCCAGCACAACAAGTGGTCCCCATGAGCAGCACAGGGCTTCAGGTGACGGTCCAAGTGGCCTAGAGCTACCCGAAGGTGTAGGGCACCACACTGAGCCAGGCCAGGCCGGGCCAGTGTGAGTTGGCACAAACAGTGCCGGGTGCCAGACAGCCAGGGCTGAGTTATGCTGCTCCACACCGTGGCATGGCTTTGCCAGGAGGGCCCTGAGTGCCCCGATGGGCTGCTGCTGCAGGGGGGATGGGGCTGTGGGCCATGCAGGGGGCAGGCGGGGGACCCACTCCTCCAGAGCAGCCCCACCCCGCACCCCTACAGCCTCCCCGCTCCAGTCCCCCCCGCCACCTCCAGTCTCTTATTTGCCTGGGACAGCGTGCTCCAGCACTGGGCAAGGGGCAGCCAGAGATGCTCTAGCTGGCTACCAGAGTGTGTCTTTTGGAGGACCTGAGCCTCTGGTTGCCTACTGTCCTGCTTTTTTCCCTTGTATTTTATTTTGATACCTGGATGTCCAGGTATCAAATTTTGAGCACCCGCTGCAAATATGCAGTGCGGGGAACGTTTTTTGTTCCCAGCGTGCCTCTAGCCGCATCTCAAACTGCTTTGAGATGTGGCAAGGGGCACATGCAGGCTCATCTGGTCGTGCCTTTGGAGTGCAAATTGGTATGATGGTATGATTGCTATGACTCTACACTTCTCCATCTCAATCCATACAGGGGGGTTAAATGATGCACCAAGTTTCTTGGATGATTCTGAGAGTCTTGGTACACTTCAGTAACTCCTTGAAACATTACAGCAAGGATTGCAGTGAAGATGGAAGGAAAGTTTGTGCTCTGTTGTGCTTGTGCATTGGGGCAAATATGTTATATAACATATTTTATAGTCCCTCAGGAATGAGCATATGGGTCCAGTGAAGAGTTGTATTCATTTGGGAAGCATTTAGTTAATTTGGGAAACAGTAGCAAAGATGTTCGTATTTTAAACCCAGCGGGCCTGAATTTGTCTTCCCTGAACATCAGAAAATAACTACTTTCTGAGATTTTGATGCACAAAAATTATACATCCAGACCTATAGTATTGAAGTAAATATCCCAAGGTGCTTGAAAGTGGAGGGAGCACCCCTCAAGTAGAGGTAGTGAGAACTAATTTCTTCAAACATTTGACAGCTACTTTGAAAATGTTACTTGCTTGTGGTCCAAATATGAGTTGTGTTCACCATAAAATTATATATGGAGGCAGCTTAATAAGAAAAGATTGAATTTACTATTGGGCTGTTCACTTTGTGTCCTCAAAGCAGTCAAAACAATGAAAAAATGGTCTTATTTTAACAATCTTACCCACCTATCTTTCATGATAATTTGACAGTGTTAATGAGATCAGAAACACACCACCACCTGGTCACAAAAGATTGAGGAGGCCACTTCAATGGGGTTTTTCCTGCTACCTGAATATTTACTATATCAGTTTTGTTCAAATATACGACCAAGTCTTACAAAATTTCTAAATTAAAATGCAAAAACATCTGGGATATATGTACTTGATAACAGTCCCAGGTTATACTCTAGTATAGAACACAGCACGTGAAAATACATGTTCCAGAATGCTCAGGAAATTGCATGCAGGACCCTGTTACAGCTAGCACATAGCATCTGTGAAATGATTTACCTTTACAGGGTAATATAAAAACAGCTATTAGTATTGGTAAAGTATCCTCATATGTTTTGTACCATTGCTTTTCCAAAGATTTTAAACCAGATCTGTGTCTAAATTTGCATTACCATATCTATTTGAATATAAGACAGTGTTTCCACCCAAGCAACATGGGGGGGAAAGCCCCTTGTCTTATATTTGCATACCAAGTGAGGTGGGGTGCCAGCAGCTGCTGTGGCTCTCACTTTGGCCCTGGGCCCAGGTCAGGGCCAGTCTCACAGCAGCCTCTTGCCCTGCCCTCTACTTCACCTCAACAGCTTCTGCCCCCCATTCCTTCTCCCTTACTGTCACATGTAGCTGGGCTCCAGCTCAGCTCAAGCTGGGGTCTCTCCCAGGCAGGGAACACATGGAAACTCTTGTTGGCCCAGCCAATCAGCAGCGGCAATACTGCTGCATTGCCTGCATGGCCAATCAAAAGCAACCAACGCTGCTGCATGACCAAGAGAGATCTGAGCTTCACGTGCTGTGATCAGGGACAGAGCAGCCCAAGCAGTGTCTGACAGGTAGGCGGGGGGGAGGGGAAGAGGCAGAATGTGGGAAGAGTTGTGGGAAGGAAGAGGCAGAGACTGGAGAAGTGGGGGGGCAGAGGGGCAGAGGCTGTGGGGAGCTGTGTGTGGGGAGTGCAGGTGCAAGGGAGGCAGGAAGGCTGCAAGAGGAAGAAGTGAGTGGGGCATAGGGCATGGGAGCCATCTGACCCCCCCTCCCCCCCCCGCCACTGCTTTCCCTGCTGTAATGGGGGGGCAGGGTTCAAGACAACCCTTCAATACTTAGGTTCTATACCTGGAAAATTATAACAAATTTGTAAGTTCTTCATATATAGAATCTAATCATTGTGGGGTCATCTTTGAATATATATGCTGGTTAGCTATTTATTCTTTACAGAAGATTCACAGAAGTTTAGGGCTGGAAGAGATCATCAGGTCCAGCCCTCCCTGCTCTGGGCAGGAGAGACTGCTGGGGTCAAGTGATCCAGAAGTCTCTTTTGAAGATCTCCAGGGTAGGTGCCTGCATCACCCCCACTGGGAGTCTATTCCAGAGTCTGGTCACATGCAAGTGTTAGTTCTGTTAACACTTTGGTTGGTGTTGTGCATATACTCTAACCTGGTGCTGAAAAAAGATTACGTTTTGGTTTTGGTTTTGTCAGCTATTACCAGTAAGATTCATTAACTTTTGGGTAAATGTTGGCTGTAGAGCACCACAGGAAGCTACAGCAATTGCATGTGTCTATGGATATGTACAGACATTCAGGGAGATTAAATCATGTTAAAAGTACCCACCCAATCTAACTTAGTTTACCCACATGTAGGTCTTACACTTAGATCTGTAGTTAGATCAGTCTAAGTGCAAACTGTACAGAAGTTTGAGGCAGGTTAGATCCATCAAAAAATGACTGACCTGATCTAATTTAACCCTCCCTTGGAGGTAGTCTAAGTTAGCTCAGGTTTGGCAAAAATGATTAACTAAAACTTCTGTACACATTCCCAGCACAGCCCTACCACCACTACCAACAGTGCTGCAGCCACCTGCTGGAGCTCACCACTTACCACCGCCACTGCCACCTGCCAGACCTCGCCATGCCCCCCCCAGCCTCTGGGGGCACGCAGCATTCATGCCTACCTGCTCCCACCTCAGTGCCAAGATATTTTTAGACCCCCCCCATCAATCACAGCCCCTCCCTGGGGACCAGCCAGCACCTCCCCCTCAGCCTGCTAAACCACCCAATCCCAGAAGCTGCTCCTGGTGCTGGTTTTACTGGCATTCACTGGTGGTGGTTTACTGGTACTGGTGCTGGGAGCTGATAGAAGTAAATTGGGATGGAGGGAAGGGTGGGCAGCATTGGGGGGGGTTGGTTTGCCAGAGGGGTTGTTCATCTAGGGGTCGAGGGAGTTGGGGGATAAAAATATCCCCTAGTCCTGGGGTGGGGGGCGGAGAGAGCCCCCCAATCCTGCCAACCCCACCATGGAGCCACCAGAAACCCTGATCTACCTGCCCCTCCCCCCCCACCCCAACTTCCATCAAGTCTCCCAGGACTGGTGAATGCTGGTCAAACTGGCCCCAGGAGCAGTTTGCAGGATCAAGGACAGTTCGGCAGCATCTCAGGGAGTGAGGGAGGCTGGGTAGGTCTGGGGAGTTTTTGTGAGATCGGAGACCCTCTAGGGACCCCCAAATACCCTGCCAGTCTCAAGCCCTCCTGCTATCCCCCCCATCCCACCCGCCCCTCCCCTACCCTGATTTACTTTAGATTGGGTGGCCAATTTCAACCCAATGTAACCTCCCCCTAACCTCTGATTAGGACAGGTAAGCCGAAGAATTTTGGGAATACTTTCACTATGATAGTCATCCTCCAATGTGATGCTCCCTGGTTCCTGCTACACTAAAGATACACTTCTTCCAACAGGTCCTTCCTGAACCAGTTGAATTCCTTCAAAAACTACTCTGATGCCTCATTTGGCATCACTGGACTCCCATTTCAAAGTAACCTGTCCTGAAAAATGTATCTTGTTCTTACCATACTCCCAAGAAAAGGCTCTCTGTCTCTCATATGGTAGCTTTTGGCAGCTCTTTATCAACAGTGTTCTCAAGGGCCCCACAGTCCTTTTTTTGTTTGAATCTTCATTTTTCCTAAGGTTTCCCATCCAGGAGTATTTTTATTGTTATCTAAGGCAGTACTGCAAGTGCTTACATGGTGCACGTCTCAGAGGGTATCAGTGGCTTCTCAGGCAACTTTTGTAGGCCTTCTGCAGTCTCTCCAGTTAAACAGTGAGTCTCAGGGCTTTCAAAAGCAACAATCACAGGTCTGCGCTATTCTGTTTTTCATGCAACAAATCTTGTTGCCTCAAAGGTTTTTGCTTCTAGAGCTTTTACGCTCTCTTCCCAATCTTAGTAGTTTCCTTGGCAACAGGTACTACTTAGATACTGCAGTACTAATCAACTTAGGAAGCAAAAGTAAGATTCCTAGATCTTAATGGTTGTTGAAGAGAGACACCCAGGACTCTCCTGGTTACCTTCCAAAACAGGATTTCTTGATAGCTTCTGCTTTCAATCCAAAACACCTGCCTCTCTAATTCTAATTTTTTGACTATGCAGTATGTCAAAAGGTCGCCATGTGTAGCGCAAGAAAATTCATGATTATTTTTAGTAAAGGGAATATTGGTTTGCTAAAGTACGAGTATTTTAAAGGGTTCAAGGGAGTCAGAAAACACAACTGTTGGTTACAGGTGACCTGTGGTAGCATAATATATGCCTAAAATCTAATGTAAAATGATTATTATAATCACACAGCCAGACTGACCAACTTTAAAATTGTCCTGAGGTCACAAAAAGCAGAGAGCTAAAGTTGGAACAATAGAGATCAATTTTTATGATTTTACTTCCTTAAGAAGTGTTCTAAAAGAAGGTGTTTGACTTCAACATTTGAACTGCATCCCCTGCCAGCCCTAGAGAAAGTGTGTATTTAACATATTAACTGATGTCTCTGTTCCTAAAATATATTCTTCAATGAGTTTTTATTTTAATTATTTGGTAAATGTCCTGTTACTTATTTAATTATTATTATATATGGCAGCCTGGGATTCTTTTCCCATTACATAGATAGATTAGCTTTTGTGAGCCCTTTGTTCCTATGGGTTCTTTGTTTATTTGCCTCTCCCAGCACTGACCCTCCTTCCCCTCCCCTCTCCTCCCCCCCTTTCTCTCCCTTCTCCCTTCCGACCTTTTGTATTCCAGTCATTCATCCACTTTATACACTACTCTATGCTTGTCCTTTCACCGCACCTGATGAAGTCATCTTAACTTCATGAATCTTTATTCTTTATCTTATTTAGTTAGCCTATAAAGTACATATCTACCCTGCCTTCTATTTGATTTCAGACTAACAGGGCTAACTACCTTTATTAGGCTGAAACAAAAACATCCCTAAACCTATGAGAAAATGCTGTGGGATAGCAATTGAGACCATGACGAGTCATAGTTGATCATAACAGGTTAAAAGCCAACTAGATCTGAGCAAACTGAGATGGTTTAGGAATACACTGAATGGATTACGTTCTGTCCAGAGCCTTCTTTTTATGCCTGGTTCTTAAGCACAGCAGAACTAGTATGTTTGTGTAGTACAGGTTGTGACATTACATATCAGAATATATGTCTGCATACATGGCATATTACATGGCAGAATATATGTCTGCATTTACAAAGCTAATGGGGGTTGAGACCACTTTCATGTTGTAACCGCCATGCAAGGATTCTTTCTCCTCTGATGCCATAGCATACCCTTATCTGTCACTCAGGAAATCAGACTTGACAATGCCCTTCTCTCCCATTTTTTTTTTTTCAACCTATATTTAAGAACTAAAGATACCTTGCATTTTTTAATAAAAATGCCATATTTGCTTTCATAAATATGCAAAATATGCTTTTTCCCAAAATTGGGCTGTGTGTTTTAAGTAAGGATGTTGGTTTCCACACTTTTTCTTCATTCTGCCTTTCCAAAGCAAAGTGTATCTTATTTGAGGGTGGGGTTATGTGAGAAAATACAAAGAGGCAGAACCCGGAGAGAAGAGGGGTTGTTTGCACTGGCAATGTGTAGGGGGTGCACGTGGGTGCATGTGCACCCCCTGAGAGAAGTGACCCCCCACCCCCAACCCCCCGGCCGCCACCGACACCGCCAGCAGCATCTGCAGGCAGTCACTGATTGCCAGCCCATCAGTGCTCACCTCCCACCTCCAACTATGCTGCAACCACCTGCGGGAGCTCCCCACTCACAGTCACCACACCCCCTTCAGGCTTTTTTCATTTCATGAAAGTCCTTTGTCAGCATATGTCCTGAGAAAACATCCTCCTCCAGACCCCTAATGATAAATGTCTCCAAGCAGAGATAAGGCTCCAGAGACTGCCCTTCCCTATCTTTGAGACTTGAAGGGTTTTGTTCTTCTCAGGACAGTCCATTCAGATTTACCCAATAAACCACCCATGAACCATAAGTCATATTAAAACAAGGTTTAATAAAATCAAAGTGCTTTACAGAACATATCATGAGTTTAACTTCTTAGGAGGTAAGCCAATGAGTCACTCTTGGCTTAGTTACTAAATATTAGTTGGTTCATTCCTTATATTTTTATAAAGCAGTGTCCACTTTGATCTGCTTCTGATAGTTTCCCAGCCAGCAATTCACCTTCCTACCCATTCCTCCGAAGTCTCCTAGATCTCTCTGTGGAGAAATCACGCCCCAGTCTCTCTCTCTGCTGGAAGCAGGCAGCCCCTCCCCATCCGTTTCATTTACCACTGAGCTGTGACCTGGGCTGGAGACATTCCTGAGGGAGGGGGAGCGTGCTCTCCCCTGTGTCCTGTGTAACCCTAACCCTCACCTGAAGTTGGTGACATTTTTCAAACTGACCAACCAGCATCAGCCGTGGTCTGAGGATACTGGTTTGTGGTGGGAACTTGGTGATGAGGTCACAACAGGGATATATATATATTTCTGGAAGGAGGGAGACAAGTTTTGGGGTGCAGCCAGCAAGCCATCCTGCCTCTCGAGCAGGCTCAATCAGCCCCTGGATGGACTTGTGAGTAACTTACCTGAAATGTAGCTGGGAATTAAGAATCTAGTGTTTTAGTCACTTGTCAAAAGGCTGCCAAGCTGTTTCTGTTTTCTCTGGGGTTTTCTTTTAATACTTCTCTGACTTTTACCCCTCCCCAAGCCTACTCTCTCTACCCAATAAAGCTATCTGTTAGCAAACCTTGTGGTACATGCTTGAGAGGGACTGGACAGGCCTTCTTGCTCCCTTGACTTGGCTGACTAAGGGAGGCTACTTTCTAGGCTTCAGACTAATAGAAGCACCCCAAGTTCCCAAGGTCTACAGGGCCTATGTACCCCACATGACACAGGGCCCAGAGAAAGACCTGAGTCCAGGTGGTGGCAGCAGTTATCCCAGGTTTGCAGGTGTGCTCCAGGAAGGGGAGTGGCCAGAAGTTGATGCCCCTGGGGAGGCATCTGAAGCTCGGTTTTTGGCCGGGCACAGTGAAGTGGATGTCTCTGCGCAGGAGTACCCCCTACTGGCCTACCACACTCTCTTCCATCACAAGACTGTTTTTAAGTCCCTCAGTTCATTTGCACAAAGGCATTAAATTCAATATCAGATGAGGAAGAAGCCCCTTCAGCCTTTCCAGGGAGTACTGTTTGTCAGGCCTACCATCTGAAAGAAATGGCTTCTAATCACCACAGAGAAATGATTGTCTCGTTTTCTGATGGGAAGTCCCAAGTGTTGGAAGGATTCCTTGTCTTACAGGCTTCCAGTCCAGTTTCAAAAGCTATTCTCTCCCTTAGCCACCCTAGAAGACAGTGTGATTATATTCTAGTTTACATGTCCTTTGCTGTTGCCTAAAAATGTTTAGTTATGCACTTGGGCATTTAGTGTATATACTGGTTCCCAAAAGGGTATTTGCCTCAATAAAGTGCTAGAATACTAAGGTTTGATTTAATGTCATAAAATCAAAGGGCAAGAGTCTCAGCTACTGTAAATTGGTGTGACTCCACTAAAATTAGCAGAGCTACACTGAGTTATTCCAACTGAGGATTTTTCCCAAAAGCTTTAATTTTCCATGGATTTTTAACTTTATTCTTTTTTATCTTTTAGGGCAACAGGCTTTGGCTTCTTGAACGCACTATGCAAAGCAGCAGCTGTACTTGGAAACTTAATATTTGGCTCCCTTGTTGGCATCACCAAATCAATCCCTATTCTCCTAGCTTCTACTGTTCTAGTATGCGGAGGTCTGGTAGGACTTCGACTTCCTGACACACGAACCCAGGTGTTAATGTAACTGGAAAAAGCTATTTATGAGTTATTTCCCTCTCCTTACAAGTGTCAACTCTCCTGACTGAAAAGTGCAAAGGCTTCAGATTTTCAGCACACAGTAAGGTATCAGATAGCAGAAATCAAACTCAAAATGAGATGTTTTTGCTGTGACTGAGGTTTAGAAACCACTGTAAGAAAGTTTTAAATCTCACATTTTCTTTTCATACTTTGCTGTTTAATACTTTTTATCTTTCGAACTGCAAAGCTACCTCTTAAAACATTTTCAAGAGACACATTCAGGAAGATAAAATCATGCAGGTAGGTGTTTAAAAATGCAAGCATATTGTCACATCGCTTTAAAAATATGTCCTAGATTTGGCTGTAACATCATGAGCTTCTGTAGCATCACAATAAGTCAATTATTTAACAGTACCAGTGCAGTAACTGTTAGTCTTACATGTATCAATGTATGCAGCATTAAACAGGAAGCCGTATATACTGCATCAGTACTGAGAATACTGATTCTCTGTGTGACTATATTTAAACAGTAGAGACTTCCTACTTTCTCAGAAAGGGCATAGACAGGTAGCAGTGCCTCTTTACAGGAAACCATTTTATGTAGATTCAATCTAGAACAAAGATTAATGATTGCAAGCATAATACTAAAACTATATGTGCTGAGGAGAAGGTAATAATTGCTACAAAAACCAGCAAAACTAATAATACTAAAAAAAAATTCAAGAAGCACTTTTACTCTTGGGTCCTCCAGAGCATATTAAGAAATATTGACACTCCATGTCTGGAATGTTCTGACTATTTTAAAACAATGGGCTTTGTCTTACCTATTTTATATTTCCTAGTGTAAGTAGAAGCAATTCTTCTGAAGGCAATAGTTACACTAGTGTAAAACCAGTGTGAGTGAGGAAAGAATCAGGCCAGTAGCATAACTTGGGGTGGGCAAGGGGATCTCCAGCCCTGAGTACAGATTTATCGGTGGTGTCAGAATGGTGTCCCTCAGGAAGCTGGTGCTGCAGGGGTTGTTGCAGCTGATGTGTGAAAAGCCTACACTGCAGCATCTGTAGCCTGAGCCCACCATGGCAGCAGCAGTCCTGCGCCCCTGCTGGGTTGGCTGCTGCAGCCAAGGTGCAGTGACCCTGCACTGTGGCAGCAGCAGTGAGATCTTTAAGTCTCAGGGTGAGGTATAACTCACTGGTAACCCCTCCACCTGCACCCCAGCTGGGCACAGAAGCCTCCCTTCCCTCCCCCGCCCCTTTGTCCAGGGTGCCAGAAGTGCCAAAAACAGCCAAGTTGCTCCTCTGAATCAGGCCAATGTCTGTATGAAAATAAACTGCTTTAGGAGGTAAGCCAAAGTCCTTTTTTATTTCACTTATGAATTCTTACTCCTCTTGTAACCTTTAGTTGTTAAATAATACATTTTGCATTAGAGTAACTCCTACTAATTTAGTCACTGGTTAACTTCAGCCTCTGCTTAGTGTAGAACCTCTGGAACCAAGTGCTTTCTCTTTAAAATCAAAACGAAAACCAAACTAAAAACCCCACTTCACTTCCACACTTTAAGAAGCTCAGCAAGAGTCCATCATGTAGCAGTCATACAGCTGGTATACATTTTTTTAAAATTAAGCATTGTCTTATTTAACACTTTCAGATTGCTCCCAATCCTGCAGACCTCCCAGAAAAGCCATCAAGAAAGAATAAAAATTAATAAATAGTGTAATATATATAGTATATTGGGGAAAAAAAGCCATATGATGATGTGCCTGCATTAGCAGGAGATAGGACTTGGTGAATCAGGCGGTCCCTTTGGATCTTTATTCCTATAAAAGGCAATATTATCTGATTAAGAATTAAATATAAATATATGTGCATCTAAAAATAGTATACCAAGGGCAGATCCTCAGGTAGTTTAAGCTGTCATTAATTTTTTATGGAGCTATGACTATACACATTAGCTGCAGGAGGGTCTGCCTCCTGATAATGCAATATTCGGAGTAAATTGCAAACAACAAACCTGGTGTATAAGTTGACAAGATAGCAGTTAACTTGCTGGGAAATTTTAGGATATTTATTTTAATCATATCAGATCAATTTTAATGGATACTACCATCACCGCTTAAAAAATCTGCCATTTAAGGAAAGCCAAAGTTTTGAATAAGAAAGAAGGAAGAATCCAAAAAATATTATTTGAATAATAATACCTTCTTGTTATTTGAATAATAATGTCCAAACTATTTGTGCTGTGGGATGGAACACAGTAATCATGTTCAGAGAGGTAGAAAAAACTGAGAGAGGCCCCTTATTATATTTAAAGTTCATGTGTGGTTTCATTTTAAAATACTGCATCTAGGAGTCACATCTCAGATGCAAATATATGCCCTGTATTAAAATTTAGCAACAAAGACTCAGCCCAAGAAAGCTATTTTCCACTATTTTTTCAAATAATTTATTTAGGTTAAATTAAAAATTAAATGATTGCTGGAAATGCATTGATATTTTTCTCCATTTTCATAACTTAATTGTGATTTAAAAAGAAACAAAATTTAGGAAACAGATGTGAACACCAAACAGCAAATGTGACTGAGTATTTAAATAATTACAGTGTTTGCAATAAAACATAATTACATTTAAGCCTGTTAAGTGACTCTTTCATCCCCACACTCAAATGGGAATCATAAGCTTCCATGTTAACTTTAAGGGTTGAAATGGAGATTGATAATTATTTTTCACAAGGACCTAGGTTCAAGATAGAATGCCAGCCTCAGCCTTCAGTCTCATAGCTTTCTTCTTTGTCACAGCATTTATATTATTTTAAAGTTCAATTAAGAAAGCATCTCATTCTGGCTTTTTGTGTAGCCATTTCTCACCTGGGGGAAATCCACTCATGTAATTTTTTAGTCATATGGCACCCTTGTACTTATTGTACAGCTTGTTTTTAAATCTGAAGCCTCTGTACAAATTTAGAGTGATCATCAGTAGTCAGTGTTGAATCACATTTTTGCTGCACCTTACACTTGTTCAGAGTGGTATATTGTGTTCAGTTCTGTATGCTACATTCAAGAATTACATTATCCAGTGTTTAGTGCAGGGCTTTGAGTAGTGGGGAGGGAGCACAGGAAAGGAAGGGCCAGTTATTGAGGGCTCCTGTTTGGGATTAGTATGCTAAAACCTAATTGCATTTAAAAACATGATGAGTTTCTATTAAAAGACTGTCCACACACTTTCCGCAGCATCCAAATAAGGCATGTGATTATGCTAAATCTAGGCTGCATCTCAGATTTCTTGCTTTGAAGCAGCTTCAGTGCATGACTCCGCCTATTTGCAGTGTAGCCAGAAGCTTTCAAATGAGCTGGGGCATGGCAGCAGAATGGATAAGTAGTCATGAAAAAGGAAGTATCTGACTCCACAGGTAGATGTGACTTCACATGGCATCATTTGCAAATAGGGCTCAAATAATGAGTATTGGACAATGAAAATGTTCCTTGCCTTCTTTCTCCTCATTTATGTCTCTCAAAATTAGAGAGAGGGAGAGATTTAGGCTCTGAAATATACCTTTGTTGAAGAAGGTCAATCACATGCAACTTCATGAGAAAATGCCATGGACTGTAAATATCTATATAATTACAACATATACTTGTAGTAGAAAGAGCCAAAGTAGATTGTGTTTGTACACCAGAGCCCTCTAACAACCTTTTTCACTTTGGGGAAAGCTACTTGTTTCATTCATGAGTCGTATAGCACCCTTGTACTTACTGCACAGCTTGTTCTGAAATCTGAAGCCTTTGTACAGGTTTAGAGCGATCATCAACAGCCATTGGTAAATCACATATGCCTGTCATTGTCCCTGCACTGCTATGAAACAATGCAGATTCTCTTTCAGTTCAACCTATAGGAAGACATGAGTTCTTGCCCTTTTGCTGTTGTGAAGTTTAAAGGGTTCAGTGAGGTGACTTGTTCAAGTTGTTGTTCAAGGTCACCATCACTGACCACTGTAGAAAGAAAAGACCAAAGCTACATATTATAGGATCATAGGAAAGCAGGACTAAAAGAGACATCACATTGTTATCTAGTCTAGCCCCCCGCTGAAATCAGGATCATCCCTAACTAAACCATCCTGCCTGTCCAACGTGCTCTTGAAAATTTCCCGGAATGGAGATTCCACTATTTTTCTAGGTAGCCTGTCCCAATGCTTGACCAACCTCATAGCAGAAAGTTCTTTTTTAGATGCAGACAAAAGTGACATTTTTCAAGCAATCTGGCCCCTGAAAACACTCTGCAGTCATGTCATAACACATGTGCATGGCTGCAGAGCACTTTTAAAATGGCTGATCACATGAAAAAAATGAATTTGGTGAAATTAGGTATTACATTGAGGTGTTCAAAAGCAGAGCACGCTAGGGAACTTGTGTTCCCTCCAGGGTTAATTTTTTGCATGGTGGGGCGGGAAAGGAGGGAGAAGGAGAAGGAACTCCAAGCTGCTAGATGGCCAGAGTTGAGGGGGAGGCGCCAAGGAATAGAGCCCCCTCACCTCATGGGCCCCCCCAGCTACCCCCAATACCCCAGCTGAGGTAGCTGGGAGGGGGCCCACAAGAACCTCATTCCCTACCCACTCCCCCTTAGCTCTGGCCATTCAGAAGCCAGGAGCAGCCAGCATGGAGCTCCTGGTTGCTGAATGGCCAGAGCTGAGGGGAAGAGGGTGGGAAACAGAGCCCCCTTGCCTCACCACCGCCACCCCCCAGCTACCCCCCAGTACCCCAACTGGGGTAGATAGAGAGGGCCCATGAGGAGAGGGGTCTTCATTCCCTCCCTCTGTCCCTCAGCTCTGGCTATTCAGCAGCCGGGAGCTCCCTCCCCTTCTTCCTCCCTCGCTGGTAGCCCCTGAGCTGGGGTGGGGCTAGAGGGGATAGGGCTGGGGAGAGGGGGGGGGCTCAGCAGCCTCCTCAGAGGATGCTGGAGTACCCCTGCCTGCTGTTCAGGGCTGGTGAAGGCTAACTCCAGCCCCTCCCCACCCCTCAATGCAACAGATGTCTGTCGGGTCAGGGGGCCATGGGTCTCTAACTCAGTGTTTTATGTAAAGCACCATGAGTTAGAGTGGGTCCCTAATGTGTGTCTGCGCCCTTAATCTCTAATCTAAATATTCTGTGCTAAAACCTGAGGCTATTACTCCTAATCCTGTCCCCTATGGCTGTAGAGAAAAGCCCATCTCCACCCTCTTTGTAATCATTCTTCAGGTACTTGAAGAGTGGTCATCATATCTCCCCTTACTCTTCTCTTCTCTAGACTTAATAACCCTTGTTCTTTCAGCTTTTCCTCATTAGTTATGCTTTCCTGGTTTCTAATCCTTTTGTGGCTCCCCACTGGACTCTTTCCCATCTGTCCACATCTCTCTTGAAGTGTGGGGCACCACTGTAATAGTATTAACAGTAGTGGTCACTGCTTTCAAATTGTCAAAAATTTTCAACAGAAATTCTCAATTTAAAAAAAGAGAAAAAGGTGTTCCTTTAGTGCCAGTTCTAGTATTAATACCAGATTTCTTGATATAGGGCTTGAATTGACTGACTGTATCTTTGGTTGGAAGGATATCATCATTCAGTTTCTATCACAAGATGTTCCTTTGAAAAAGGAAGATTACTGAATTTATATTAACCAAGGTAACTACATTAATTTTAGGCCTTCCTCAATTTAAACAGGATGCTTACTCAATTGATGTCCTCTCTAATGACTCTTGAGCAGTAACTCCTAACCAGAGGGACAGAACTAGAGTTTCATAGTTCCTTTAGGACAGGACTGAAGCAAAATGGGGAACCTGGCCTCCCTGAGGCCAGTTATGCAAAGTTGAAATACAGAAGAGCTCTTTCCAAATATGTCATGTCCATGGCCCTCCCTTTGCCCATTCCCAAGGTAGCCAAAAAAGCCCTTAAACTCTTAATCAGCTCTCATCTCACTTTTTCATTCCTTATTGTTCTGTTCATCCCAAATGAATTTGCTCACCGGAGAACCTCTCCTAGGTTCTATTAAACTTCATTCCTCACTTACTTTTTTCAATTGCCTTTGCTTTCATTATGTTCTCCAGTAGTACACCAGTTTCTGTGTTTGTTATCTTCTCTTTTGAAACCAAGATAGAAAACAAGTTAAAATAAAAAAAACCATTCAGGTGAGTTCAGCTATGGAAGACAGATAGTCTCTGTGGGCACCTATACATGAGCAGGGAGGCTGCCCAGACACGCTGTAATTACAGCATGTCAGAGCAGACTCGATTAATTGTGTCTGCTGAAGTGTGGTAATTACCATGCTCCAGCAGACTCCAGCATCACATGTATCAGCGTCCCCACACTGCAAAATGGTGGCAGGGCACTTAAACTAAAGCTCATTCAACAAGCTTTAGTTCAAAGCACCCCACTGACATTTTTCAGCATGGGGGCACTGATGCATATGATGCTTCAGGCACTTTAATTAACACGGTTCTCGGAGCTGCTGTAATTAAAGGGTCTTTCCCCCTCTGCCCCCCAACCTCCCAGAACACATTTATAAACACCCTGTTAGTCTCGTTTTATATCTGGATAACCTAATGAATAGAGGCAGTCAAACAACACAGATATCCTAAGAGGACCCATGCAGCTCCTGTCTGTTGTTAGGATGGGGAAAATGAAGAGAAAGGAAAGTCCCCTGGTGTTGCATTAGGTTCAGCTCTACTTAGGAGGAATGTTTCCTCCTCCTTTTCTGGAAGTCCTGTCTTTTCTTTCCTCTCCCTGCCAGGTACCTCAGCTTTGTATAGTTTCCCTACCAGCTCTTGAGGCACAGTTGTATGGGTTTCATCTTCCAGCAACTTAATGAGGTCACATGCTCATCAGTACATGCCAGGTATGAGAGCATCATCCCCTCACACCTCCCTTACTGAACCCAGGTGGTGCCAGGTTAGGACATCCTGTCTGACATGTTTGATCTTTAGCTGGAAATGAAAATTAAGGTTCAATCACAAGGCTTAAAAAGGAATCCTTGACACTGTACTCATGCTGGATCACAGATGCTGTCCATTTCCTCCAGAATCTGGGGGCAGGTTTAGCCATCAAATTCCAGAAGAAAACAAGTCTGACAGTCTGAGCTTTCTGCTTCCTATCAAAATAACCAGTGAGTGTCCAGCTCTGCCCTGTATTAGTAGCAGCTCCAATACTATCAGTAAGTTCAGAAAGTACAGCATCAAGAATGATACCTTGGCAGATGGACATAAAACAATATTCTTGCAGTGATAAGGCATTGTCAGCAGACATGTAAGTCTGTGAGTCTGCAACACAAAAGCAGAACTGTAAGCTAAATAAAAGTGTTACTTGACATTGCTACCTATAAATCTGCTAAAACTATATACTGCTCCAGTCTGCACTTTAGAACAAGGTCTATGTATCTGTAATGGTCCATGTGTTGAAATCATCCTCCTAACTTCTGCCACATGGCCTGTTTGTTATTTTTAACACATTCAAGCAGTAGACATGTCACTTTTGTTTGCATCCTTTACTTTTCCTCTGCTGACCTGTTCATAACTTACTTTCTTGGAAGTAGGAGAATCCTTGAGCTGTAATCCTGCTCTAGAATCTTAAGATCGTTAAAGAGCACTCTATTTTACTTTAAGGATTTTCCTTGTATCCAAAGCAGTACTTCTGAACACTTTTAGATTCAAAGCACCCCACACTGGTCTCAAGACACCCTCCCATAACTTTTGTGAATTGAGTAGCACTCAATTTCAAAAACTAATTTATATATTACAGTGGTTACCTCCTTGCAGAGGGGCCAGGCAGTGAGGATGAGGGATCAGCCAGGCAAGGAGGAACCCTGCAGCCTGGTAATCACTGATCCAGAGGTTTAGTATACAGGGAACAGAAAAAGACAGAACAGCCCAAACAAATTTTCTCTTAATTACATTGGTTTTCCACTGGTGTTTCTCTACATTTACGGGCCAGCCTAGGATAGCCATCCTCTGTGCCCCAAGAGTGCTTCCTATGCAATTGAAAATAAAGATGCAGGAAGCAGTGACTGTGTGTAGTCATTCTACCCTAAATTTGTATAAGTGCCTACTGCACCAAGAGCAGATTCCTGGTGTAGTAGAGAGTCAATAGGGGCTCTCTAATTTTTAGGGTCAATGTTATACCTATAAGAAGGTCAGTGAGAAAAATCACAAATGTAATTGCTACTGCATATTAGTTCCTCCTCACTGTACCCAAAGTGCACTTGGATACCAAGGACAAAGATTTAGGTTACTTAGCAGCCACAGGTTCTGGACCAGAGAGACTCACCACAAAATAGTACCGTCCCTGTCTTATACCTTCCCTATAGATATAAATTTAATGTCATAGATCTTTTAGAAGGCATGTGATTGAAATGCTATTAATTCTTGCCCCTTACTCTAGCTTACAAATCCCTATTTTATCTAATCTACAGGTTCTCAACCATCAGTTTAGAAATGAAAGAGGAACAACAGTAGTACACTGTAGTTTCTACTGGTCTCAACCTGACCAGTCACATCTGCTCATTTCTCCTTGGATCCAAGGGATCTACTGATAGTCCTTCCTTCTTGCTTTCTAACTGTAGGCACCTGCCAGAACTTGGACCCCCTAGATCTGTGCTCAGCAGTACAACCCTAGTCTGCATGTCACTGATAGATACTGTACATCATTTCTTACAGAGTGCTGTGAGCACGCCCCTTACATTTGGATATATGGGGTATATTCCACAGAATATATATTTAGGTATATTCCACAGAGTATATTTGGAAAAATATTTTTAACATTGAGTTTCATTTTCAATGCCAGTGATTGCTGTTTTCCACATTATGAACACAAAATACACTCTACATTTCTTTGAGCAAAATGCTTTGTTTGTGTCTTCATGCCTTAAACTGCTGTGGTGCCAAGAGTTTTCTTAGTTCGCCATTAATTCAGATATCATTGGAAGAGAACTCCTATGATTGTCTGAAAAATAAGCTTTGGCTTCGCTGCATCCCTCCTTCAACCACACTGTGCCAAAATATGAAGCAACAAACCATATAGAAGCATCAGTCCTGTGCCAGTGAATATGGGGAAGGCTTTGGCTCAGCACACTGAGATGTTTAAAATTGAGTATAAAATCCTATTTTTTCTTATTCAGAGCAAAATATGTTTTGAATAATGTTCTGTATAGACCTTGACATATTAACCTGTGTGTAATATATGGGAAAATGTCTATGTCTTCTTTCTGTGTTGTATGTTTTTCATTGTTTCTGCATACATAGCTGTTGTTGTTCTAGTGATGTTCTATGGCTATACGTTGTTTGTCAGCAATCTTTAGCCAGCAGAGACAGAGCCATTGCCAGGGTATCTTTCAATAAATTATTAACATGCTCAAAACTCTAGTTCAGTGAGGAATGTTGGCTAGTACAATTCCTTCTAGAATTCAAGTGAATCCACCCTGAAAAACTGCAGTGCACACTCAAGCAATAAGGGTGGGAAGAAACCTTGCTATAGCTGTGGTATTTATTGCACTTTTCCTTCTCTAGTTGCCAGTTAATCCCTCCCCCCCGGCATGTTTCTAGGGGAAGAGGGAGAGAGTGTCTGTGTGATTGGGCACACACTTGAAGTCAGCAGGAGAAAGGACATTCTCCTTTCACAGAAGTGACCTCTTGCATGCTTGCTAACTGGAAAACTAACACATTTTTAATGAGATTAAAAACAAGAGAACTAATCTACCCCTGGTTTGGTTCATTGTCACCCTTGAGTTGGTGCATTCAATTTCAATCTATTCTCAGCCATTAACATAAATAACAGGATACAATAGCGCTGATATAGCAGCACCCTTTGTCCACACTAGATCTTCTAATGCCAAGGAAAAAAAAACACCGTTGGTTGGTCACCATAGCCTGCAGCTTTTAATACTGTCTGTTGAAAAGGCAGTTATAAAAAAAATAAAGAAAATTAAAGGAAAATCACCATTTAGATTGACAATCAATGTTGTTAAAATCAATATCAGACATGTGTAAACAACATCCAGTGTATGGTGAAGGAAAAAATTGAATTTTCAATTTTAATTTAATTATTTTTTTGACAGTAAGGTAGGTTTGGGGGTGGGGCTCAGGAGGGGAGAGGGTTTTGCAAAAATCTCAGTGCTGGAGTGGGAGCACCAGCCATTGCGATGGTCAGTTGCAGCAGCACATTGCCTATGGCAAAGAAGCTACCAGAGATTAGCTGCCAGACTTATAAATTGTTCTTAGTGTGATCCTCTGCGGATTCCTACTGAAGTCACTTGGAAGCAGGGCCGGCTCATCCTATCCTGCAGAACCTGTGGCCGTGGGGGGCCCTGCAGCCAAGGGGCCGTGTCCAGCTCTCCCCCTGCCACCTGTGCCATGTTTAAAGGGCTCAGTGCAGGCAGGGAGCCCCTTCCTGGCCAAGCTGGGGAGGAGTTCCCAGCTCCATTCCCACCACAGCCCCAAGGAGGGAACCCAGGCATTCCCAGTACGTGCTTCCCCCACCCCAGGGATCCCCCTGCAGCGCAGCTCATATGCGCGCAGCCTGGCCCCGACTATTTTATTTCAGTAAGTTTATACTGCAATTAACTGCAATTTTGATTTTTCGATAGATCAGGGGGCCCCAAAACTATATCTCCCTGGTGGTGCCAAAAAGTGGGCCAGCCGTGCTTGGAACAGCTTGCAGGTTTGGAGCTTTACCTTCTTTCTAATTCAGTGGCTCTCAGCCTTTTTAGACTCGGGGCACCCCTCTGTAACTTCTGTGAATTGAACAGCACCCCATTTCAAAAACTCATCTATTAAAGAGCGTGCCTCCTTGCGGAAGGGTGGGGAGTTGGGGCAGGACAGCAGCTAGGCAGGGACTAGCCTGAACCTGCACTTGCCTCCTCACATCTATTTATTTCAAAAGATCTCATAGCGCCCAAGAGTGACCTGGCACCCAGGTTCAGAATCACTGTTCTAATTAATTAAAAAGTTAAATGCATGATCACTTGTAGAGCAGCATTGAAAGCCACTTCTTTTCTGCTTCCTGGGGAGTGGAAGGATTTAATTTGCCACTGGTTGAATTTTTAAATGTTAGCCCGTGAGGTCCCTATGAAGGTGGTGAGGCTCCCAAATTGATGCATGAGGCTGCAAAAGCTTCTGAGATTGCAAACCTCATGAATTAGTTTATCACTTTCTCTTTCCAGCCATTTTGTAAATAAAAGAGTATTTTTTACTGCCATCTGTCTTGGGGTAAAATTCTAACAGCCAAAATGTAACTTGTACTTGGACACAATATATATTTGACATTTAAGACCCAAAAACTGTCAAAATAATCAATGTTTTACAATGCAAACTTTCCTAAACTAATTTCCAGCTTTGTACATGCTGAAGTAGTCATCCAGCACTTGGTACTGAAAATATAACTATGTCTTCACTATAGTTTACGGATATAGTCGAAGTACTGATTCTTGGTAATTAATCAGTATCTTTTAGATCCAAACAACAAAAGAAAAATATGTCTTTGCTCTCAATTCTTACCAAGCCAAATTCTGCTCTTAGAAATCAATGGCATGGCAGTGAGTCAACTGGGAACAGAATTTGGCATGCTGTTTTCAACATATAAAACACAGATGTGTACTAATCTATATACTGTCAAGAAAAATCCAAGGCAGTTCTGCTATTATGTTTCATAACATGATGTTGTGTATATGCTGTATATAGGGTACTAAAATATTAAGTTAAATTTCCATTTACACACACTCACTTTCAGATCCACTATTTTACAATGAGATCTTGGCAATGGTCCTGACGTTTTCTTTGTTTTCCCTCCTGCTCTGTATGATCTCCTATAAGGCAGATTACAGTCATCATTACTATGTGTACGTGTTTGCATGTGTGTACATTGATAAATTCTCACTTGCAGGTTTCTGGAGTTTTCATTCCAAGTACAGCTGGTACAATTGTGAACTCATCTTTCTGGTATGCTCCTTCGTGTCAGATTACCAATTGCCAAACTGTTTGACCAAGTGTTTTGATAAAGTCCCTTAAGGAAAGCTGTTTGTATAATTGTGAAAGGGCATGCTCTGTGTAGGATGACTATGTACAGTATAAATCTATAAAACGTGGAAATGTTTATAAATTTATCTGCCAAGTACCTATCATCCATGTACTAAACACAAAGATATTTAATGTACATCAAATGAATAAAGGGGCATTTTCTGCTCTACTATATTCAAATAAAGAATTGTTTTCTGCAATGAATACATATCAGGTGCAGTGACAGTTCAAAATGTGTTCATTCTAAGTATAAAATGTTGAAAACAGTTGCTTTAGCTCACTCAGTGGGGTATTTTAACATATTTTGTCATAGCTGTCCATGTATTTAATTTTCTGTTTCTATGAGAGAGATCCAAGACAGCATTAAAACAAAATCTGGAACAAGTTAACAATGTGAAAGAAATGTAAATCAATACAACAAACATACATAGGAAACATTATGTTTGTAGAGGGGCAGAGGTCCTGTGTATTCAACCATATGGGACTCATATAGTTACACTATATAATGGCACAAATGGAGATCTGGTCTTGTCATTCCAAAACTGTTTTACACACAGGGTCCCTTCCAGTCCTCTGTTTTGCAGAATATCATCAAAAGCTGCAATGATCTCAGCATTTGAAAGACTATAACAGTAATTTATACTCCAGTTCCTTAGGATTCTGGCATCTGAAAAAAATCTGAATTTCAACACCAGCTTTCTATGATCCTTTCCTTTTCCTCTGTGATCAAAGGGCCATAAAAGAAGCATTGATTGATCAGAAGTGATTTTTTCTCTTACTGTGGGGTTATTTACATTTTGCTCTCTTAATGGCTAAGTACAGACATTCAAAAAGCCCAAGCCTGAATTTATTCAATCTTTGCAAGTTAGTCTAACCTGTGTAGATTGAACCGGCGAGCCAGTGAATAGATGTTCACTTTTGATTCTGGGAATGCAGGCACATATCTGCAGTGGCTTAGGCTAGAAGCCGAGGGGTACTAGAGCAAGCCCTCCCTTCTCTTCTGCAGTGGCCAGAAGGCTGGGAGGAAGCTAAGCTGAGGAGGGGGAGGTCGTGGTCAGGCCCCAGAAGGCTGAGTACGATTGGGGAGGGGTTAAAACTCCCACCCTGGCCTGTAGGGACCTCAGTTGGGGTATGTCTGGAGGGGGAGGGGAGAAGCACCCCTTTGCAGGCTTCTTCTCCCTGAGCGGTGAGGCATGTGGCCAGCCCGCAGCACAGGTAGCACCTCAGGTGAAGGTGGGAGAGGGATTAAACTCCCCTATTCCTCTCTCTCCCACCAGCATAGGACCCCAGCTGGGGTCTGCCTGGCTTTCCCCCCCTGCTTGGGGCTCAGCATAGCCCAGGACCCTCACAACCCCCTTCCCAGCTAGGGGGCGAGCTCTCTGTGCCTGCCTAGATCCTAGGGTGGGCAGTTTCACTTAGGGCAGCCCAGGAGCAAAGGTCAGATTGGGGGGAGGGAGAGGAGCAAAACTGGCTCAAAGCCCAGGAGGGGACACACACAGCACAGCACAGAGGGATTGTGGGGCTGGTGGCTCCATCCTAGATATGATCCCTGCTGAGTAGAGAAACCCAGGCTGGGGGGGGAAGGGGGGGAATGACTTGAGTGTGTGTCTGCACCAGCCCAGGGCAGAGCAGAACAGAGCCAAGCGTGCAGCTGGAGGAGCGGCTCCTGCTCAGCAGCCCCTTCTACCCACTGGAGAATAGTGTCCAGGCTAGCCCCAGCCCCCACAGTGGCACACTTGGCACAGGCATGCCCCAGCAGCACCTGGAGGTGGGTAAGGGCACCAAGAAGCTGGTCAGCACAATGCTGTAGGTGGAGCCGGGCCACGTGCCAGACTCCACAGCAGATGGGTGCCAGGGCTCCCTGGGTAGCGAGGAGGAGCTAGCCACATCCACTGCCACCGTGTGGTACTCACTGCACTACTACCTGCCATCCTTCAAGCAGTCAAGAGCCAAGCCCTGCTCACTCTTCCCCTGCCCAGCAGCGTCGGCAGTACAGCACAGCCCCGTGTACCAGGTGCAGAGCACTACCCCTATGGTTTCCTTGCTGCTGCTGCTGCTGTCTTTCCGCCCAATGGCTGACCGCAATTCGGTGGCTCTGGCAGCGCTGGCAGTGCCTACTAGTATGGCTCGGGTGAGCTCCCCTGACTGCAGCAGTGGTGGGAAGCTGTGAGGGTAGTGCTCACAGCACATGAGGCCATGCTGTGCCGCCACCACCACCAGGTAGGGGAAGAGCGAGCAGGGTGCACCCAGCTTGGTACCTGGCAACCCACAGGACGGCAGGTAGCGCAGTGACTACTATGCAGTGGGCCAGCTCCTCACTGCCCATGGAACCGTTGTGCCCGTCTGCCTTGGAGCCTGGCACATGGCCTGGCTCAGCCTCCAGCATTGTGCTACCTGGCTTCTTGGCACCCTTGCCCACCTCCTGACACTGCTGGGGCAAGCCTGCACCATGCACACCACTGCAGGGGCTGGGGGCAGCCCAGGCACCTCTCTCCAGTGGGTAGAAGGGGTCGCCAGGCAGGAGCTTGGTGTGGACCAGTGGGGGCCAGCGGAAAATAGGTGAGGCTCTGTTCCCCAGGGCACCACCTGGGATAACAAGGAATAACAGCCACAAATTGATTGAGAGTAGATTCAGGCTTGGTATCAGGAGGCATTACTTTACGGTTAGGGCTGCCAGGCTCTGGAATGGGCTCCCAAGAGAGGTGGTACTCTCCCCTACCTGGGGGGTCTTCAAGTGGAGGTTGGATAGATATCTGGCTGGGGTATTATGATCCCAGCACTCGTTCCTGCCCAGGGCAGGGGGTTGGACTTGATCTGTTCAGGTCCCTTCTGACCCTAGAAACTATGAAAGTATGAGCTGCTCCTCCAGCTACATGCTCGGCTCCACTCTGCCCCAGACTAACATAGACACACTCGAGCCCCTTCCCTGTCCCCACTCCAGCCTGGATCCCTCTGCTCAGCAGAGCTCACGTCCAGGATGAAAACATTGCCACTGCAATCCATCCGCTCTGCTCTGTGAGTCTCCCTGCCTAGGCATGGCACCGGTTTTACTCCCCTCCCTCCCCCGATCTGGGCTTTGCTGCCCCAAGTGAAACCCCAACCCTGGCAACTGGGAAGGCGCAACAAGATTGCCCCCTGGCTGGGAGGAGGGCTGTGGGGGACCCAGGCTGTGCTGGGTTCTGTGCTGGTGGGAGAAGAGAGGCAGGGGGATTTAATCCCCCTCAGCCTGAGCCAGCTGTCTCATGCCCCTGCCCCACTCCAGCAGGGAAAAGTCTGGTAGTGTCTGCTATGCCCGCACCAGGCAGATAGGGCTGCATCCCTTGCCAGGTTCCCACCCCCACCCCCTTGTCAACCAGCCCTTTTGCCCATTTTGCTTGGCACGTATGCCTCAGGGTGGACAGTGGAGAAAGGGGCTCCACAACAAGGACTGGGACCTTTGCAGCTCCCCTGCTGCCTGCCCCTGGCATACCAGCATCTTACAAGTTGAGGTTGTGGGTGCTTTTGGCATTCTGCCCTAAAATGTTGCCAACCCCTGGTATAATCTTTCTGCTAAATCGGAGAACCTTCTGAAAAATGCAGCAGTTGAAGACATATGCTTACATGACCATCCCTTGGCAACCAGAGTTTACTCTGGTTAGAATAGTCGCAGTATAAATAACATTCTTCATCCATGACGTAAGAAAAGTGTATTCAAAAGAGTTGCTAATACAGGTTTTTAGTGTTCTTAAATGTAATTAAGGCATTGTCTACATGTGAAAGGATTTGTTGGTATAGATAGGCTGGTAAAGGTGTACCAGCAAGCACTCTTAGTGGAAAAGCAGCTTTCATAGCAACCAAGACATGTCTGTGTGACAAGCACCAATCTCCTATTCTTCTGCATCAGAGAAGAAATTAACCATTTGAGTACTAGCATTTCACAGAACTGAGAGAAGAAAGTCACATAAGTTATTCATTAAATAAGACAGAAATTTCCCATGCTCTCTACATAAATTATACCAGTGAAAGTCATTTATTTTTTCAGTACATTTTAGAGTTGCACAAGTAGAGTAAGATATCCTGACAATAGGACTTTTTAATTGTCTGATTAACTAGATTTACCCCCAGGTGTTTGCAAGAGGATATGTGTTGCTCAGGGAGTAAGAGGGAAATTGTGTTCCTCACTAATATACCTATGCCAGCAAAACTTGTAAGTGTAGACCACACCTAATTTTCAGTACAGAGTGTAGGAAACAGCTGCATGGAAACTCCCTCTGCCTGATGCAAGAGGAGGACACAGTGCTTTCTAGCATATGGTTTGCAGTCTTTCATGCCAAATCTTGTGCATGTCCTGTGCATCCTCACCTTGAAATTTATTCTACTGACATGTTAGCTACAAAACTGAGGGTCTGTTTAGAAATGTTGCAGAGACATAGGACCGGAGTCTAAGCTTACGCTCACCTAGATGTGAGGTAGCCTGTTTGGGTTACTCCACATTTAAACTAATACTAATGAAATCAGAACCAGATCCTGCTTCTTCCCCCTGAAATTATGCACATGCTGCAATGTAGGCAGCTTCCTTTGGCCTCTAACTTCCTGCTGACTACAAAGAAAAAGAAACTTTCTTTAGAGTTCCACATAGGAGCTCCATGGTATTCATGAGCCTTATTGCAAATTGTAGTAATTTTATGCACAGTGGTGGCATGATATTTCAAGTTATCCAATGGAATCCTGGCAGCATGCAGAAACCTACTTTGCCTCAAGATCACACTCAATGATCACACCCAAGATCATTTCTCAAATGAACCAAACTGGTGAAGTGGTTGCTCTGAGTGATTTTATATCACTACAGTAGACCAGTAGGAAAGTATCCAGTGTGTGAGGTGGCTTTGGGAGCTATCCGAGCCCATATAACAAGGAGATCTCTAACCATATAAGAATGAGAGAGGAGACAGAGTATAGAGAAAGAACCCATTGACAAACATATTTATAGTAGATGAAACATGCTGAAATGACTAGACCAGGGTACAAGCCCTAAAAATGAGCAGATTCACCAACATTCACATGTTTACACTGTTTTCACCATCAAAAAGGGAGGAATTGGCCATTAGCCAATGGCTCTCCCGTATGCAAGATGGAAAATTGAGGTAATTTATATTTCATGTGTTATTGCATCATTAAATACTGAGAAAATTTGAAGAAAAAGACATTATTAATTCATAAACTTTTGAGTGTGAATTGAAATTGCTACTGCAATTATAACCATGTCAAAGGTTAGGTAAATGCCTAATTAGTAGGGCTGTGCAAGGCTTTGGACAGAGCTTCAGATCTGGAGATGCTTTGGACACTTTGGGGTCCGAAGCAGCATGTCCGGATCGAAGCACGGGCCTCATTAGACTTCCCGAAGCACTTCAGAGCTGCCTCAGAGCCGCCTTGGAGATCCGGCCATAGGGTATAATGGGGAAACAATAAAATATCTATAACTTTGTTGTTTTTTGTTCGATTTGGATGAAATTTTCAGGGATGGTAGATGCTGCAGAGAGGATGAAGTCTACCAAGTTTAAGAAGATCTGTGCAGGGGTTTGGGGGAAACAGTACCCCAAATTCTTGAAAGAAAAACTCCTGTCACGTCTAGGTGTTACAACACGGGGTGGTCAAAACTGCAGATCTGGTAGCTCTCACTGAGGCCACAAAGCCTGCCAAGTTTCAAGAAGATAGGTGCAGAGATTTGGGGGGAACTGCACCTCAAGCTGCGGACAAGCAAAACTCGTGCCATGGGTGCTTGTGGGACTGACCGTCTTTGTCTTGGGGCCTGGGAGACACTGCTGCAGGCCTGGCTGCTAAGCTACTGTGTTACTAGTTACCAATCAATCATGATTCACTCAGGACCTAGCTACTACATAACAACTTAACGAGCATCAATTAGCACCGACAAAACCAGAGACTAAGGAGAGGAAAAAATCAATACAGACAATCAACCGCCCCAAGACAGACAATTGCACAAGCACAAGCACCCATGGCAGGAGTTTTGCCTGTCAGGAGCTAGGGGTGCAGGGCCCCAGAACCCCCCTGCACCGATCTCCTCGATAGCTGGCAAGCGTCATGGCCTCAGCAGGGGCCACCATCCCTGCAGCTGTCACCCTGCTGCACCTTAACACACACACTGTCACCCATGGCACGAGCTTTGCTTGTCCACAGCTTGAGGTGCAGTTTCCCCCAAACCCCTACACCAATCTCCTTGAAACTTGGCAGGCTTTGTGACCTCAGTAAGAGCTACCACTCCTGCAGTTTTGACACTCCTGTGTTGTCACACATAGATGTGACAGGAGTTTTGCTTTCAAGAATTTGGGGTACAGTTCCCCCAAAATCCCTACACTGATCTTCTTGAAACTTGGCAGGCTTTGTGGCCTCACCAGGGGCCACCTTCCCTGTAGTTTTCACCCCCCTGTGGTATAACACACAGCCATGACATGAGTTTGGCTTTCAAGAATTTGGGGTACAGTTCCCCCCAAGCCCCTGTACCAATATTCTTGAAGCTTGGCAGGTTTCATGCTCTCATCAGAGGCTACTGTGCCTACAAGTTTAATCCAAATTGGACAAATACCAACAAAGTTATAGATATTTAATTGATTCCTCATTATACCCTATGGCCAGATCTCCGAGGCGACTCTGAAGCTTCGAAGTCATTTCGGCCAGATCGAGGTGGAAACCCGGTCCAGAGCTCTGGATTGGATCACAGCCATCCAAAGCAGCCGGATCCAAAGCTGGATTGGATCGCTGCCGACCCACACAGGCCTACTAATTAGCTCAGCCATGTTCTGGTCAAGCATCTTTCAGTCTACTGATTCTAAGCTCCTCGTTGAATTATAAAGGCTGATGTCTCTTGTATCTCAAAGCCCTAGGACTTGTCAATATAACTGCAGCAGCCGGCAATGTCACAAGCAATTTTTATGCCCTGGACCAGCAGCAACAGTAGCCACCAATTTGGGCCTTCTCTAAATTAGTGCCTGGGGCTCGCTTACTCACCCCTAGTTATGCTTGTGGCAGTGGCAAGTCTTGGCACTGGGGGGACTCAACCACACTGCCCACAGGCATGTTCCAGGCCCAGAAACTTATGAACGAAGCTTCTTTGGGCTCCTCTGCAGCAGATTCAGGCCTCCCAAGGACCAAGGGGTCAAGAGCAGGTGTAGAGGGACAAGCCTAGATCAGTCCCTTGGACCTCTTTCCAGCTTTAGACTCCCACAGCTCCCATGTTTACACACCTGGGCGCCATACTCCCATACCAGGACCCGCCAGCACAGTGATGTGAAGAGCCATGGTAGTATGCAAATTTAGACTGCAATAAGGCAGCTAGTAGATTACGACAAATGGTTCCACAAAACAAAGTGCTTCTATACACATGCAGGGAGCCAGCGCATCGGAGCAGTCTGGATTAATTTAATCTGTTGGGGAGCAGAAATTAATGCGCTCCAGCAGACTCCAGCATCACGTGTACCAGTGTCCCCACACTGACAAATGGTGGTAAGGGGCTTTGAACTAAAGCTTGTTCAATAAGCTTTAGTTAAAAGCACTCCACCACCATTTTTCAGCACAGGGACACTGATATATGTGATGCTTGGGTGCTTTTAATTAGAGCAGCTTTCTAATGAAAGCACCCCTCCCCCATGCCTCCCGGAGCATGCGTAAAAATGCCCAGAGAGTCAGGAGCTTGGAGCAGGCAGTATTGCAACATATTTGCTTGCCTTTTTCAATTATCCATTTAACTCCCAACATTTGTTAAATAAGAAAAAAGCTCCCATAATAATGAAGACTCCTCAAGTGTGCACAGGTATGAATAAAGGCAAGAAGAGTCAAATCATTCTTCGTGTTGATTTGTTCCCCTTGTTCTTTTCCCCGTTCTTCTCTTCATCCTGCATTGGGGCAGGAAACAGTGAGGTTGGGATCATGGAGTTTTCACTTGATGACTCCAGGCACTGCATCCACAGCACTGTGACTCCTTCAAGAGCTTCCCGCTTCCTGTCGAAGGATCTCATGGAGCAGCAAGTAACTTCAATAAGTAGTGGAGGATATTCCAGGGAGTTAAGGAGAGGGCAGTCAACAGAAAATTGTAACCACCACTGTCTCATGCCCCTAGCCAGTCCCAAGGACCCGGATTATCACATAGCACCCAACAAGAAATAGCTGTATGAATCAGGGGAGGGAGGGGAAAGAAATCCCTCTACTTGGAACTACTGTTCTGTTTCCCTTAGATCTGAGCAGGGGTGGATCCAGGTTAGCAAGGGGGTGGGGGGGAAGGGGGTTGCAGGAGCAGCAACCTGTGCTTCAGGGCTAGCTGCATGCCCCACTCTCAGCCTCTCTCTCCACCCCCTCTTCCCCCCACTTGCTGTTACAGGTAGACTAGGTAGCAGGAACCTCCAGGAACATTAAGTCCTCCAAGAAGGTAAGAATCTGCCCATCCCCCTTCCTTTTCCTCATGGTCAAGTCACATCCCTTCCCCCACCTGCTATTGCTTTCCTCACTGTCCCAGGGGTGGGAAAAGCTTCACAGCTGCTTCTGCCCATGCCAGCTGGGCTGCATGGGAGTTAAGCTCATTTGGAAATGAGACTGGAAAGCAGCAGTAGGAATAGGTATAGGTTTGGGGTCCTCTACCCTGCCCTGGGAAAATATTCAGGGAGGGGGAACCTCTCCATCATTGCTGCTTCTGCAACTGTCACTGTCCCAACTGAGCCCAGCCACTGTGCAGCCTAGT